>NC_140944.1:78003183-78485683 GCF_014529385.1 Adiantum capillus-veneris
ATTAGTAGATGTCCTGTCTCTTTCTACCCCAGTGATCTCTCTTCTCCACAGTTGCCTTGTATATGTATTGCAGGTGTTCTCTAGTGTCAGAGGATCTTATTGATAGAGTTAAGGCATTTCTCTGGATCCGTCCAGGCGGTCCGAGTTTCTCCCAGGCTACAATGAACTCTTCCCCACTCCACCTTGTTGTGAGTGAAGGGAACTTATCTGTAGTGCAGTAATCTTAGCTTCTTCTAGAGCATCAGCGAACGGGTCGAGGATACTAGTGCGTATTCAGCTTCCCCCTGTCCCCTAAGTGCATTGCAAGGGCATCTCATTTCCACAGTAAAGACTCATGTACTTTAAGATTGCTTACAGCCTTTCACTGTTATGCTGTCCATAATCCTAGCCATGCTGAATGTCGGTCAGAATGAAACTTCAAATAAATCAGGGCTCGAGAAAATTATTATATGGAGCCTGCTTTTGATCCCTTCACCTTTTTTCGAGAAGGTGAAAACCATATTCGAGAATAAAAATTCTATATAAAATCAAACTTTTCAACCAAAAATCGACAACACCTCAAATTTTATTTGCAAAACTTTGAGACGGCCATATTTTAATGTGAGTAGGTTTTGGCTATAAAGCAATCCTACTTTTTATTTTTGGAGAGACCATCTTAAATTCTTTAACATTTCTTATGCTTTTTAAATATATAATTTTTGAGCATAACAAACATGTATTAAAAAGTGAATGAAAAGTACAAATCATGCCTTGAAGGTTGGAAAAGAGAGTCCCTTTTACAAATTTTAGAGCACCAAGGCTTCACCTTGTTTAATTATTGAAAAGGTGTGCATGTCCATGTGAGTCACATCTATACATGTGCATGGTTTCACGTTTCTAATGGACCAGGGAGGGTGATTAGACCTCTTGAAAAGACCAGGCTTCACAGAGACACACACACACACACACTAAGTTGGGAGAGAGAGGAGGGGCCTCGTCACTATCTTACAAGGGGTAAATGAGGGGGGATCTAAGGCCCAAATTTGGGGGTGCAAAGCGGCTTTGATCTCAGCCATCTTTGGTGAACTAGGTGAACTCAAGGCAAAAATAGCGCCGGAGTACAGCCTTTTCGTCTCGTGGGGTGTGGATCGAACTCGAGACCTCTTGGTTACCACACGAATGCCTACCACCATGCTAGCGCGTGTCGCTGCCCATGTTGGCATAACACATGATTACACCCTAGTTTACCTACCCTTAGTTCACCCCCAATTCACCCACCCCTACTTCACCCTAGTTCACCCTTAGTTCACTGCATGATCCGACGGGGCTGAGATTAAAACCGCCTCGCCGTCCCCCCCTCTCCCACAAATTTGGGCCTTAGATCCCTCTGAGCCATATGACCATGCCATATAGTGACGAAGGTGATCTCTCTAAAAAAGCCTCTCTCTCTCTCTCTCTCTCTCTCTCTCACACACACACACACACACACACACACACACACACACACACATACCCACAACACGCACAGTCCAATCTCCTAGCTGAGAAGGCTAGGCTAGGCTATTTGCATGGGAATAGGACACTAAATTGCCAAGACATGTGCATACGCTCATAGGATCACGATCACTAAAACCACGAGGAGCAGGAAACGGAAAAGTACACAAAAGGAAGGCGATGGCAATGGCAGGGGATGGGGATACGTCAGAATTTGCATGGGCCCTCCGTTCCTACCTCAAAGACGGCACTTAGCATCACTTTAAAATACAAAGTTCACTGGGTCTCTTTATCATGAGATGCAAAGTTATTGGAAAGTCTACCTCACTAACGTGGATGCAATCCCGTGTTCGGGAAAAATCATTTCCCCAAACATACAAAATTTGTTTCTTTGAATTTGCCAAGAGGAAATTTTAGAAACTTAGGCTTATTTCGCGGGTTTTTACACTAGTTTTCTCTATTTTGGAGCGGAATTTCTCCCTTTCCCCTTGCCCTTAACCGGCATTTTTGAAATTGAAAACGGCATGATATTAAGCCGAGACACATTTTTTCCGAACACTGATGCAATCTCCTTACCTTTTATTGTGTAGAAAGGTTCATTGGCTATTGGAAGAGTCTAATAACGCTACTTGGTGGAAGCCTATTGGTGAGATTAAAGTGTGACTTGTTTATGCCAAACAAGGGAAAAAAAAGTAAGAAGCTCTCCAGCTCACATTGTGACTTACGTCAACATCATGAGCTTCTGTGAGGGAGGCACCGCAGACCTAGCTGGTTGCATTTTTTTTTTGCGTTTGCAAATGTTTGTGAGGTTAATGAGGGGTAATTTAAGAATTTTGGAAAATTAAAGGGAATTTGGGAATTGAAGGCCAAATATGAGGAGTATGTATATGAGTCCAAAATAAGTGACGAAGGGATTCTTGATGCAAATACACAACGAATGGAAGGAGGTTTATGGCATGCTTACTTTTTGGGGATTCTTGAAATTTGAGGGGTGTCTTCAGAAGTTTCGTAAATTATAGGGATATTTTGGTAATTTTCGCTGACTATGACCCGTATTAGGATGCATATCAAATCCACTCAACTATTTCAACATGTTTGAAAACTATGTTACTTATTAGGCATGCAAGACATGATATTATGAGGTGATGTGAAGGTACTTAAACAAACAAAGCACATTGACAAAATGGACCCACCAGGTTGAACAAATGAGAGCCTCCTAAATGAAAGCACTCTTTTCAAAGAAAATTTTATTCAATCAATTATTCACATTTAAAAAAAAGTTTTCTCTACCACTCCCCTATGGCCTTCTTGGCCAATTATATGATGCCAGACATGAGTTTTATTTGAAATAAGTCCACAATCAAAGTTAATTTGATTGTGACCATTGGATGGTGATAGATTTGCACGTTTTCTCAACCACCCTCCTATGGCCTCCTTGGCCAAAAAAGCCTCTCTCTCTCTCTCTCTCTCTCACACACACACACACACACACACACACACACACACACACACACACAAAAACAAATACCCACAACAGACACAGTCCAAGTTCCTAGCTGAGAAGGCTAGGCTAAGCTATTTGCATGAAACGATCAAGGTAGAGGAATAGGACACTAAATTGCCAATACATGTGCATACACTCACAGGATCACGATCACTAAAGCCAAGAAGAACAAGAAACAAAAAAGTAGACAAAAGGAAGGTGATGGCAATGGCAGGGGATGGGGAATCAGGATACGTCAATATTTGCATGGGCCCTCCGTCCCTCAAAGGCTACCTGAAAGACGGCACTTAGAATCACTTTAATACAAAGTCCACTACATCCATCTCTTTCTCATGAGATTCAAAGTCAATGGAAAGTCTACCTCACTAACGTGGATGCAATTTCCTTACCTTTGATTGTATAGAAAGGTTCTTCGGCTATTGGAAGGAGCCTAATAGGGCCACTTGGTGAAAGCCTATTGGTGAGATTAAAGTGAACTATATGCCAAACAAGGGAAAAAAAGTAAGAAGTTCTCCAATCAAGAAGTTTTGGACAGATTCTCACAATAATTCTGACATTGTGACTTACCTCAACATCATGAGCTTCTGTGAGGGAGGCACCGCGTACCTAGCTAGGTATGTGGTGCCTCTTGAGTAGAAGCTCATGATGTTATGAATTGTATGAAAAACACTGAAAAAGACTCCATTTTCCTACATGAGAGAATTTCTAAATCTTCTTGTTAGTGTAAACAATCAAACAACCAAAGGTAAATAATTCAAAAATCTCTTGAAAGAATGTTTGGGCCTGCTTTCAACAAATGGCTAGGCAAGGGATGTTACCAAAATATGCTTTGCAAGATATACCAAACTTGAATGCGGAAAAAGCACTTCACTATTATCAACATAGATGAAGTAAAGGCCTCTCCCCTACTGAAATGAACTATATGTAGCAAGGAAGCTTTGAGTCAAGCTTAATGTAGAATTTTGCAAGTTTTTTTTGGCTAGTTAGGGTTGTTGCAACATGTTCTCACAAGAGCAAAAAAATTGTTGATGAGCCTCTTGTCACCATTGGTGTCCTTTGCAATGTGTTTATTGCAAGATATGCCCAACATGGCTGTGGTACGGAAGCTCTTGGTTGCTTCTAGCAAATGCTAAGTGCAAGCATTTCTTCATACATATGAGCTCTCTTGTAACACTTTCATGTAATGTATCTTTGTTGAATTGGTTGACCTTAATATCTCATCAATTTGATGCAATAGAATAGATTCTAACCATCTAACTAAAGATTAGGATTTAAAAAAAAAACATATATACTTTTCACCTTCATCTGTCTTTTGACTTTCACCCTTCATCTGGCTTTTGACTTTCCACCTTCATTTGTCTTTTCATTCCCTAAGCTCACCCTTCACTTATGCACTTATTATGTTTTGAAAGAATTTTAATTTTTGTGAGATTGGGGAGACCTAATGAGAACAATACATCAGGGGGTGAGTGTGTGTGCGAGCAGTGAGCAACATGAGTGAGAGTGAGTGAGAGAGAGAGAGAGGGAGAGAGAGAGAGAGAGAGAGAGTGTGTGTGTGTCACCGCGTGTAATGATCAGTATTGTATTGCCAATCAATGAGTGTTGCTTGCTACCTTCACTCAAGGTTTGAGTGAGAAGTCAAGGCCTCAAGAGGAGAATGCAGACAAGGCATACAACTATGTGACGCGCTTGCTACTAGCATCATTATAATGAGAGGTCAGCTTCGTGACGTGCTATGATCATGGGCGACACAAGGAATGTATGATTGTAGATCAGTCATATTACCATTAGGAAACATCATGCCTTGTTCTACTCTCACGGTGAGCCCACATATGGTACTTAGCACCAACTTTGTGTCACCTTGAAGATGCCTTGTAAATATTTATCGGCGAGAGACCCCAGGTCCCCACGAGTGCACCCGATCATAGAAGTACTTGGAGTCTTTGAGGATTTCCTTCTTGGTCCTGTACAAGGTCACTTGCTCCAATGATATCTTCAAATCCTGCACATGAAGAGAGGACAGAAGGGTTTTCAGACTTGGAGTCTGGTAAGATACTTCAAACATTTTACAATTCCTCTGGTGCCAGATAAGCCATAAAATTCTGCTCTAGATTTGTTCCAAAAGATAGAAAGAAATCTTGCATTATCTCCTAGAAGAAGCTGAAGCCAAGAGGGGGAAAAGCCGAGGGTCCGAAACAAGGGGGACAGAATCAGGTTGTTTTTGGGACAAGCTAAAAACAAGTGACAGATATCCTCGACCACTGCATTGCATCTGCAGCATATGCATGATCCAATACGGGCATGGAGAGCTTTTTTGCCAGTCCACAATGCCTTATGCAGTATTAGCCAAAGCAACACTGACTTTTAGGGTTCAATAAATGCAGACCAGATGTTTGAGAATTTAAACTCCCATTGTTTCCTTGAGTAGTTGACCCTCCATCTTTTGTTGAGAATAGCGGGAATGAAGGAGGACATCGGACCGATTTTCAGCACATGGTTGTGGAGTTTGACTCTACCAGACCATGAGAAGGCTCGGAGGTCCAAGGGAGGAGGGTTGTGAAGGGTCCATATGAGATCTGGAGGGAAGGTTCTAATCCTGGATCTTATGAGCTGAAGATCCCTCGGTTGGACCCTAAATTTGAGGGATAGCTCAATGTCAGACACCCAATCCTGAGTGACAGGGTCCCAGAGTTGGAACCAGCATTTGAGGCCTTTTTTATGGAGGATGATGCCCTCATATAAAAGGGAGGAGTGACAGGAGGAACATCAAAGAAAGGCCACCAGATGGAGTCATTAGGGGGCATAGAGTACTTAAATTTGGAAAGGGTGTTCAATTGGAGGTTTCCTCTGTGTCTATTTCAAGCCTGAAAGATGGACCTTAATAGGTCACAACCCACTACAGAAGATGATCCCATTTATATTTGTGGAAAGGTTTTTTTATAGTTGGTATACTATCTCTTGATACAATTGTGTTGCCAGAAGTGATGACTTGTCATACACACCTACTATAAACCTTGCTGAAACAAAGCACGTGAGTTGGCTTGCTGGCAAGGGAAACAAAGAAATGCTGAGGTTGTACGATGCATGCATATCAGAGCTATCGAACAATCTACTTCAAAGTGATCTTCTCGTACGACAATCCTCCAATTTAACATACTCGCTTTGATAAATTAATGCTCATTTTATTTAATTTCTTTTTAGTAGCCCTCTTTTTAGATATTTTTAAGAGGCTACACTCAAGCAATTTTGCAACAAGCAAGAATAACATTGGACACTTTCTAAATATATATTTTTCTCCTACTTTTGTAAAATCAATTATCTCTAATGTCATGGTTTATACTTACAATGATTGTAGCACTCTAACAAGCAATAGATTCACTATTTTAAACAATACTACTTCAATGCAAATGTTTTGGTTTAGGTAGCACAAGTGAAAATTCACTGATCTAGGCGGCACGTCTCATTGATGACGATTCACCAATTTAGGCAAAATTGACTCAAAATCATGCTGTAGGGGTTGGCCACTACTATGCTAAGTGTGATTTTGTTACGCGAGTATATAATGGAAGAGATTTGAATGTGAATTTGGATTTGGACAAGGCTTGAATTTTAATTTGTTCTATGATGATTTTCTATCGTGACAATGTTTATCAAATTGGATTTGAAATTTATGAAAATTGATTTATTGAATGATGAGTGTGACCTTGATACATCAGGATATGACATATACTGCTTATTCTAGTGGTAAGGGACAATAGAATATGTAGTATGTGAATGACAACAAGCCTAAGAAAACTCAAGTATTTAAGTCCTTGAATTTTTCTTTCAATATATGATACTTCTGACACAAAAGGTTAATCATTGTTTTTGACAAGTATGGTCTGAATATTCTTATCTTAGCAACCAAGGACAATTACTTTGTAGTGAAGTGATATGCAATGGCATCTATTTATGATGCATTAACAACTAATTATTGCAGATGATAGGTGAAAAAGCACGACCACTTTATAAACAATGAGATATGTTAGCATTTATGCATATTTCCTTATTAACGTGCTCTTTATGAGCAACGATCAGTCATTGTCCAGGTAGCCTGCTTGTAATCACTTTTAAGCATTTATCAATCTATAAATAAATATGTGCAAGAGAAAAATGCTGACTCTTGCACGGGGAGAGATTGCACACCTAGTGTCTATCTCGTTCTTCTCTCCTCTCCTCTCTTTTCTCTGTGTGTGTGTGTGTGTGTGTGTGCGCGTGCGCTAGTGTAGCACTTCGCTCTAGGAGGTGCCCTTGTATGCACTCTTATGTTCTATTTCTCTCTCTCTCTCTCTCTCTCTCTCTCTCTCTCTACATCTCTCAAATTGTGTATCGTATTGACTACATCCTTGTGGGATTAACAATCTATTATTTTATGCAGTGTAGTATGGTGTTCCCCATTTTTTGCACGGCCTTCTATGCTCTTGGCTATTGCAAAGACTTACTGTCTAGAGAAGAATATGTGTGTGCACATTCAAAGTAGAATAATCTAGGAGTGGTAGGATAGTGGGACATGGAAAGAGAAGAATTTTTTTGTAGTTTTTTGAATCCTGCTATTTTTCCATGGTGAGAATAAGTTATCAAGTCACCTTTTCCATGGCTTCATCTTCCCTTGACATGGATACTCCATGCAAGCAACCTCACCCCCAAGGATTAGCCCCCTTGCCATGCAAGCTTTGTATGCTCCTTGAAACCACATATTCATGCACTTTTCACTCGTAGAGAATTCACCATCCCCTTCTTTGGCAAAGTCTCCACCTAGGCATTGATACCAATGTAGGGCCAACGGTGTTTTGGCATGCCACTAACCTCTCAATTGTGCTCTGTTATAGAGTCCTACCTTGCATATATGTCTAGGCATAGCCTTCATAGCCACCATAGTACCCTTTCCCTCACATTTACTCTTGCCACAATCTTGATTATGACCCCTCTATCTATGTGAAGTAGCAGCATACGTATCACCTTGCTCAACAAGCTCCATATATTTCCATGAATATTTTCATTGAGCAGACTAGTGAGGTGGTCCAAGGTGGGCAACAAAAGAGGAAACCTCTAAACACCCCTCAAGGCTCCCGTGCTGCTCAATTGGGATTGGGGCAACCACAAACAAGAGAAACCATAACAAACCCACATCCAACAAGAAGTGAAGGGGCACCAACTACCTATAAAGAGAACTAGGACGTCAAAGAGGAGAATCCCTAAGCAATACAAGCAAGAAGGAAGGGTACCCTAGCACTAATATCAATGCTACAAATACACACACCAAACACCTAGAGAGAGAGAGAGAGAGAGAGAGAGAGAGAGAGAGAGAGAGAATTGTGCAAGAATTAAACTTCAATTGATTGATGCATGTGTATAAACAACTTGATGAGGAGTCAAGAGACACAATTAAGTTTGATGATGTTGCGATCTACACATTATCTTAGGGTTATGGGAGGCCATTTACCATACAACCCTCTTATAATGTTTTCCCAAGCAACAAAACAAACACAAGAGCTCTTGAGTCACATACAAGCAATCACTACAAAAGAATCTCAAAATGAAAATGCATCACTTTAAACCAAACGAGATGAGGTTGCCAAGCATGAATTTGAGAGACTCAAGAGAGATTTGAACCGCCGTTGCGCCCAATTTATTGATTTAATTGATGTGCAAGAGTAGGTTCAACTTTGATTGGAAGTTATGATTCACTCACTCCCTTGCAATGCTACAACTAGCTCATGTGATCACTTTTATACCAATGTTGGACATGTACATGCAAGCTTGGCCAAACATACCTTGCAAGAAAAATATTTTTCACGGTTAAGTCTTGGGAAAAATGACCACCACATGCCTCTTCATGAAAACCTTTTAAAATGGTTGGAATTTCCTCGATCATTGGTACTCTTCTCCGCACTTGATCCTTCCTTCTATGATAGAGGGAGCCTTCTAGGAAGAGATAGAAACTTGTCTTCTTCACATTAGAAAAAATATGGACTCTCCATGGGCCTTGTAAGAATCCCTAATCTTAAGGAAGTATGTTGTGATTAAGGGAGACAAAGGAAATGATGGGGGCTATTTTGGTAGGTCATTTTCTAGCCTTCAAGCCTAGAAAAGCTGGGGTAAGTAGTGACTAGGAGGCTACCTTCTCTCTCTAGCTTTTCAGCATCTCCTAGAGAAAAGGTGGTGTCATAAAGAGGGAGAGGGACCTTGTACAAAAAGAGAACCCCACCTTTCATTTTTTTCTAAAAACTCAGCCAAAAATAAACCCTAAAAATTTGAAATTTATTGAAATTTTCAAAAGTAGTCATTTCCCCCCCAAAAGTGACCCCAAACCTATTCTAATATCAAACAATCATTTTTTGCCTCCAAAATCCCTTTCTCTCTCTCCATGTCTCCTCTTTGTCTCTCTCACTCCCCTTCCTCAAAGTAGCCATGCCCACCATAGCCAGGACCTGCTGCATCTCCCTCTTCATTACAGAATTTTGCATCTCCCTCTCCATCTACCTGCAAAACCCTCCCTCTCATTCTCACACACTCATGGATCTGCCTCTTCATCTACCTGCTAAACACTTCCTCTCACTGTCACATTCCATCTCCTCTCTTCTTTCTATCCCTGTACCCTCTTCCATTGTTCACTGTCCTCCCTCAAAAATACCAAGTCTATCGTAAGCCAAGATCTACAGCAACTACCTCTTCATCTACCTCCTCAATCTTCCATTTCAATGTCAACGTCCCCTCCCCTGACCCTAACCCTTCCCTCCCACTCAAATTCCCCTATCAACCAAGCCCACCCCGATTACAAGCTAATGTAGTTGTCTTCACATCCACCTTTGCCTCTATTGCATCTCACAACACTAATACCCAACTTCTACAAGCTATGGAAAAGACTCTAGCATACCCAACTTCTTGCAAGCTATGGAATAGAATATTTATTTTTCATGTAAGGTGGAGTCACATCACAAACTTTCTAGTTGGAAGGACACAAAAAGGTGCCCTTGGACCACAGGTGGAAACTCCATATCCATGAGACAGAGATGGATCCCAAGCATAGGAAGGTCAAGTATGTCAAGCAATGGCGATGTTACTTTACACAAGGGCGCTGGTTTCAAACCTGAGTGTATTTGAGGCAACATTTGAAGAATTTAGATCTGTACTCTATACATGCCGATCAATTATCCATAATGCCCAAAGCTATCGACATAGCTTTTACTTTGTAATCTCATAAAATCATGTTTGAGGTGGTCTGCAATGGACATGGTTTTGTAACAACAAGCGCTATGTCTTTAATATATGAAATCTTTGATCTTGCAAATTAGTTTCCATGTAGCAATTTCTTTGAAGATTTGATTCTTACTGAGGGGTTTGATGCTTATACAAGTGTGTCACAAACCAATGCTTCAAAGGTAGGGGCTAGTTGGTTAGTTTTAGGAGAGGAGGCAAGGGTGCCTATTCATGCATTGGATGGAAAAGAGGCATGGATGGGTTTAGAAAACCTTTATTATCTCTCTCTCTCTCTCTCTCTCTCTCTCTCTCTCTCTCTCTCTCTCCCCCCCCCCCCCCCCCCCCATATCTCTTTGCTTTCAGCTAGCTAGCCATGTATGATCAATTATTTTTTGCATAAACTTATAGAGTGTGTTTTTTATTAATAGAATATTGGCTCCTTTATGGGTAGCTTCTTTAAGAATCAATTATCTCTCTCTGTATCTCTCCCTTTTGTGCATGTTATGGCCATTTGCTTCATCTCTCTTTCGCTAGTAGGCCTTTGTGAGACTAAAAGTGTCTTGTACAACCAAGAAAAGCACCCCCTTTTTCTTTAGAGACCAGACCTAGAGCATACACACTATGGAGCACTATCCTGAAAATCAAAGGGGGGCTTGCAATGCGCCATGGTATGAGATAGCTATTATTGCATGGTTGAGTGAAGTTTGAACATCCTGTAGGACCATGTCAACCATGCCAAAGCAAGCTGGCACAGATAAGGCAAGGCAAGGGATGCATAGGCCTTGGGAGGCCCAAAAAAAGCTTGCCACAAGGGAGCACATTTGGGCCTTCCATAGGTCTATGGAAGGCCTATGCACCCCCTGCCTTGCCTCCTACTCTTTGTGCTTGCTTAGTTTTGGGCATGGTGGCCTTGGGCCTATAGGATAACCATGAACATCCATCCAAAGAAGCATTTTACAAAACTATAGCTCATATGATATATCTAGAAAAAGAAAACTCATCCTCTACTACAAATGGATATAGATGGCTCACCATGTGCATGATGCATTCTCTACTCATTCTCTGCTATACAGATGGCTCAAAGTATACATGATGCATACTCAATTAGCAAGCAATCCAAGGAGTAACTTGTCTTGGGTTTGATCCATGTATCATGTCATTTATCCATCATAAGAGTGTATCCTCAATAAAGGGGCAATTCCCTTGAGTTCCAAAAGGGTCTCTCTCTCTCTCTATCCCTAGTTATCTATCTATTTATCTATCTTTGTGTTTTTTATCTACATGTGTATCTATCTATCTATTTATGTATCTATCAAATTATCTATCCATCTATCTATCTATCTATCTATCTATCTATCTATTAATGCATTTATCTATATCTATTTGTCTATTTATCCTCCATCTATCTATGTACAATATATATATGTATATCCTCTATCTCTATCTTGTTTGTTCGCTCTCTTTTCTTTATTTTGATTTCATAGTGTGTGTTCCTTGGGGATTTCAAAGAACACAAGCTTATGGTTGAACTTACACAAATTCATATCAAATACAACATAATAGCATGCCATTGCATTATTCATGGCAAAGGTAGAACGAAGTGTTTGCACAATGCCAAGAGGGGATTCAATTGTGTGCTTTCAAACATGAGGGAATATGATTGTTGTATCTTTCTTGGATTAGGTTTGAGTGTGTTCTTTCAAAAATTTGAAGCCTGCCAAATATATTGAGATAAACTCTAAGTGATCATGAACTAAATGTTTGTTCAATGCCAAAGGAGGTTCATGTCTATGTCTGCAACACAAGATAATATGATTGCTCTATCTTGCTTAGATTAGTCTTGAGTATGGGATTCTTCCAAGAATTTAAAGCTTGCCACCATTTTGAGATAAACTTTAAGTGCTCATACAACAGAAAATGAATCAAACCTGACCTTTGAGATTAGATGGCTTACTAGATCTACATGAAGGCACATTGAAAAGGTGTATTTGCTACCAAAAAATCAATTCACTTATGAGCACCAAAAATTTGGCAGGAAGCACAATACCCATACAAGATTAGATGAAACAAAAATTGATCACAAGCACAACATCATATAGTTTGAAGATTAACTAGAGTGGACAAAAATGTAATGAAACAAGAGTGCTTTCTATTCAAGTAGTTTCATTACAAAGTTTGTAGCTTGGCTACAATAATAGCTTGGGATGTTATGTACTGGATCAAATACATTGAATGGAATATAGACTGAGGCAATTGCTATGCTCTTAGCAGGGCTTGTCTCATCATTGATAACTCCATGGACCTCCATATCCACAAGTATACACACCAAAACAAAGACTGTTTAGAATGATCTCTCTGATTGGAGAAGTCGCACTTTCCACTTGACACCAAACCAAGTTGAGCCCAAGCATCCACTGCAGTAACATCCTGTAATACAACAAATATGGTGTTAGCTAATATAGTTTAAATTAATATACATTGTTGAGTTATATAGATTAGTTCTTATCTATAGCATGCACAACCATAAAGGTACCCGAGAGGCATTCAAGCGGTTGCTTTGCAAGTAAGCTGGATAAAAAAATACGTTCACAAATACCGTTGTCAAAAAATATGAACACATGCAAATTAAGAGGACATACCCATAAGATGACTTAGCATTAGACTTACAATGAGGTGAAAATTGGTTTGAAGCTCTCTGCAAGTGATCTCAGCTACACTATACACATGTTGAGTGATGGCCACCATCCCAGGTTTTGTTTTGAAAGCATTAGTCTTCACTTCCAATGAGTTCCAGTATGCCTCGACATTGTACTCCATGAGGACCACCATTGAACGGTTGCATGTAGACCCATGAGCCTTGCTAAATACCTGTGGGATCCATTCCACCTTCGAGCTCTTTGTGTTGTGCAGTATGACCTTTTGTATCCAACTTGGGTTTTCTATGCGTGGTATGGGTGACATTCTTGGGAAGAGGACGGTAGCCACACAGTAGAGAGAGATTGGGAAGGGGGAGGGGGATGAGGGTTGGAGAGAAGATATGAGGGTCTACACAGTACAAAGAGAATGAAGGGGAGAAAGGGAGAGAAAGAGAGGATGGAGAGTGAGCTTTTGGCTATGGTGGGATAGTGATGAGCTTTGGGCTATGGTGGGCTGCTTTGTGGAGAATGGAGGGGTGAGGGGAGGGAGAGCTAGAGAGGATGGAGAGTGAGCATTTGGCTATGTGGGTTTGAATGTAGAGAGAGTGAGGAGAGGGAGGGGATAGCTGAAGAGGAGGATAGTGATGAGCTTTGGCTATGGTGGGCTGCACAACACAGAGAGAATGGAGGGGGGAGGGGAGGGAGAGCTAGAAGATGGAGAGTGAGCTTTTGGCTATGGTGGGGTTGGCTGCAGAGAAGAGTGAGGGAGGGGAGGAGACAGGAGAGAGAAGATTGTGGGAGAGATAGAGAGAGGGAATTTGAAGAGAAAAAGTGACTTTTGATGTTTGGTTATGTTTTGGGCAATTTTGGAGGGAAAATGGTCATTTTTGAGACTTTTCAAAAATTTCAAATTTTTAGGGTTTTGATCTCTGCCGATTTTTCTTTTGAGGTTCCTTTTGTCAAGGGTCCCTCTCTAGGCTTATAACACCCTCTCCCCCCCCCCCCCCCCCCCCCCCCCCCCCCCAATCCACCTCCCCTTTCTCTCTAGGAATCAAGCATTGAAGAGGGGGACAAATAGGCTGCCCCCCTATCTCTCCTTAGGCTATAGGTGATATCCCAAGAGCCCTTTCATTGGTCCTCCACTAACCCTTCCCTAATCAAAAGGGCCCTAGGAGAGTCCATATTTTTCCTAATGATGAGTCTCCTCTTCTGAGATTTTGTGAAGTCTTGTGGAAACTCGCTATCCAAAATGTAGCCAATAATGGGAGCCAATGACTCCAATCGCTGGTATCTCAATTGCTTGACAGTTTCTGTCACCATGATGACCTGCACTTCTTTCTCAACACATGTAACTGCTTGTTGTGAAAGTAAATCAACATCTTCATTCTGTTTCTTAGGAATATGATACAACTACACTTCTTCAAATTGATTAAACAATCTACGGATGACATGAGCCTTTGTTCTTAGGCTTTCATTCTTGCATGCCCAAATGCCTAAAATCTGCTTCACAATGAGAAGTGCATCCCCTTTTACCAGGAGACACTGTATACCTTGGCTAATGCACATCTTCAAACCATGAAGTAGTATGTTGTACTCTGCTTCATTGCTGCTAGTTGAACCTAGTAGATTGACCTTCTCTTTCATGACCACCTCTCCACTCGGGTTGAGAAACACTAGCCATCCCCTTTTACCAGGAGACACTGTATACCTTGGCTGATGCACATCTTCAAACCATGAAGTAGTATGTTGTACTCTGCTTCATTGCTGCTAGTTGAACCTAGTAGATTGACCTTCTCTTTCATGACCACCTCTCCACTTGGGTTGAGCAACACTAGCCCTCCCCCTACTTTTCCTGTGGCTCGTCGCAAAGCTACATCAAAGAACAAGGTAAACACATTAGGAATATTTTTTGGTGGTGGAAATGGTAGGGTCTTTACTTCAGGAAAGTTAATCTCCTTTTCATGCACCTTATAAGTGAGAATACCTGCCAATTGTGCATGCACACTATCTTCTTCCTTGAAGGAGTATTGGAACTCTTGAAACTCCATATTCCACTTAGAGATCCTAGTACTAAGATTCACTTGAGATGACACCCATGGGAACAATATTTTTGCAGTGAGAATTACAAAAGGTTTGGTAGCAAGTAGGATATAGACTTTCACCACAAAACATGAGAGAAAGCATCGTGCGCTCTACTTATGTGTAGCCTCTCTCCAAATCATCCATGGCCCTACTAGCAAAGAAGATGGGTCACATCCTGGTACTATGGGAATCTTGTTGTAGAAAAATAGCACCAATTGTTTCTTTCCCAACGCTAGAGCCAACAAAGAATGTGTAATCCCAACAAGGAGGCATAAGTGTTGGTAGTTCTAACAGGATGACTTTGATGTTACACAAATATTATTCAAGCTCATTGAGCTTCTCACATAAGAAATCAAACAACTCTCCTCTAAATCTTGGTCCTCTATCAAAAAGTAGCTCTAGGGGCACACCAAATTTGCAACATATATGATCATAAACAAATTTTTCCATTTCCTTACTGGTAATCTGTTTGAAAGCTTTAGCTTCTGCCCATCATGACAAGTAATCTAGTGCCGTCAAAATGTAAGCATTTCTTTTGCTAGTCATAGGTAAGGGTCCAATAGCATCAAGGCCCCATATTTCAAATACATCAAAAGATAGAATTGTCTTTCGCAATTCGGGCTTCAACGTTCTCTTTCCCATCTTCTTGCAAGGCAAACACAACTTGCACCAATGATTAACATCCCGCTGAATGCTTGGCCATACATAGCCTTCTTGCAAAATTTTATGTAACATAATCTTCATGGAAAAATGTCCTCCACAAGATCCTTCATGATTTTCTTCCAAAATCTTGTAAATTTCCTCTTTGCAAGGCACAGGACGCAAAATCAAATCCCTTCCTTTAATGTAAAGTACATCATCAAGCATTTTGTATTTTCTGGATTTTCTAAAAATTGTATACTTTTTGGAAGATGGTAAACCTTCAGGTAGAGCACCTGTCAACAAAAAATCCATCTCCTTTCATAACACTTCCCTTCCATGATATAAAGGGGCATTTGCCTTCAACACAAACACACAAGTGATCATTTCTTAGGCAACATCATGAGCTTCTTCATTCTGGGACCTCTCAATATGATGAAAACTCCATGCTCCAAACTTTTTGAGTAACGATTTCACCTTGAAGAAAAAATTCGTCAGTTTAGGATTCTTATTCTTCCATACTCCCAATACTTGCTTCACGACCAATAAGGCATCTCCTTTGATCTGCAAACATTTAATTCCCAACTGTAAGAAAATGTGCAAACTACCTTCAAGGGCCATGTACTCTGCTTCATTGTTACTTTTTGCATCAAGTTTCAGTCCTTGTTTCCTTACAAGCTTTCATCGTGCATCATAAATGACAATGCCTCCTGAAGTAGCATCATGACTTCTTTGATAAGAACCATCAAAGTATATGAGTGAAGCATCAAAGATGACAAGAGTCTCAACTTTATTCTTTTGCACCCACTCTTCCCTAACCAAAACAAGAGTGTCTTTATAAGTGAGTAAATCTGCCAAGGTAACCCGAGTACTCTATTCCACCAGAAAGGTGAACTGAAACTCTTAAAGTTCAATAACCCATCTCATCATTGTTTTTGATATATTTGAGTTATTGAACAACTGGGGAAGAAATGAATAAAAGGTGAGAAAGGTGAATGACTTTTGTAGGAAGTAGTGTCTGAGTTGTCTGCAAGCATAAACCATATTGGTCATCACCAATTCAATTTCAAAGAAATATCTTTCATGAGGAGTTTTCACTCTGCTAACATAATGAACAGGCTTCATATATTGAGACTACTTCCCCTTTTGTAGTAACATGGCCCCAATGGCATCGTCTCCCACGGATGGGTTAACATAAAACTCCCTTTCCCACTCAGGAACTTGCATAATGGGTAGTGTACTCAAGAATCTTTTGACTTGGTCAAAAACATTTTCACAGTCACGAGACCACTACAAGGATCATTCTTAACTTCTTGTTGCAATGGATACAATAGTTATGATGCCAAAGGTATGAAACAAGACATATGTTTACCCTTCTGTATGAAAGTGGCCAACTATGTGGTATCTTTTGGAGATGATAACAACAACAAAGTCTCCACTTTTCTTGGATCTGCTTCAATTCCATTTTTTGAAATCACATGTCCAAGAAGCATTCAACTGACCCCCACATTCATCATACCTCGCAAAAGTCATTTCAAGCTTTTGAAAATGTTGTTTCCTTGAACTGTATACACAAAAATCATCTATGAATCCTTTGAGAAACTTCCCAAGGAACAGGTTCTGGACCCAATCCACTCTTCTTTCAAAAGCTTGAGGCCCATTGGTCAACCCAAAAGGAAGGCAACAAAAGTAGAAACAACCCCATGCGTGATAAAAGTAGTCTTTTTTTTGTCTTCAAAAGCAAGGATAACCTAAAAATATCATGAATAACCATCATAGACACTATATCTTTCAAAGCCAGCCACTGCATCTAAAAGTTGATCAATGAAAGGCAAAGGATACGGATGTTTCTTGGTCACTGCATTTAATGTCTTGTAATCAACACAAACTCTCCAACGCCCATCTTTTTTGGAGTGACCACTACAAGGCTCACCCATTCAGCATTATCAACTGGTATAATGAACCCTGCATGTAAGAGTTTATCCACTTCTTCCTTTAAAGAATTCATTTGCTCCTTACCCATCCTTCTTAATTTTTGTCGTATTGGATTTTCACCTTCAGCTAGCTCAATCTTCACAGGATCCCCAACAGAACCCCTTATTTCTTGGTATGAAGTGATGAGAATATCTAGAAACCTATCTAGCATTGTTAAGTGCTCCCTTCTTTGTCCTTGCGTCAAATCACTACGCATCATATTCTGAATCAACTCTTTCTTCACTAGTAATTCATGTTTAGGGTGCATCAACTCTTCAAGTTGCTCTAAACGGCTTGAAGCATTTATATTCCCCAACAATTGTAATATTTCACCCACTTCTCCCTTCTTCTCGTCCAACAACAAGAATGACACTTCACCGTCCTTACTGGAACTGGAAGCAGAGCTAATTTTTGAATCTTGAGAACTATTGTCACTGGTAACTTTGGCTTCATCATTCTCACTATTTCACCCACTTCTCCCTTCTTCTCGTCCAACAACAAGAATGACACTTCACCGTCCTTACTGGAACTGGAAGCAGAGCTAATTTTTGAATCTTGAGAACTATTGTCACTGGTAACTTTGGCTTCATCATTCTCACTCACATCTTAGAGTGCCATAGGTTGCTTGGTCGTAGTCATATCAAACACCCTCTTTTTACCCTTCCTGCCATACACATAGATTGTGCCCTTGCCCCAATCTTGCACATCACCAATAACTCTCAACCAACATCATCCCAAAATGAGAGGAAAAGCTCCCAAGATAGCTGGCATGACATGAAAGTTTACTATAACCTTCATGTTAAAGACTTCAACTTCCAAACTCTTAATCATCCTCAAACACTTCACTTTGGCATGGTTTGCTAATCCAATCCAAAACCCAGAGCTTCCGCATGTAATGATACCCAGTCTCTCAATACGTGACTGTGTGATCACACAAACTTGAGCACCGCCATCAACGTAGGCCTCTCCATGCCCACCCCTTTGTGCCAAGTGTTCATCACAGGACAGATGGCTGGTAACTCACCCACAGCCAACACTCTGACTTGTCCATGTTTTGGCTCTTTCTATGGATTCACTAATGACTTCCACTACCTCTTAAGTAAGGGCACCATATTCATCAACTATCCAAAAGTACAATCTCATGACCACCAGAGGTTGAGGCCTCATTTTCCTGTTTGGTACCTTGACCTCCCCGTATATGCAATGCATAATCATTAGCCCTATTAGGAATATGTTGGGGAAGTGAAAACATATCACCTCCCATCCTCGGTGGCTTTGAACAATAAGTGCTGATACGACCAAGTTCACCACAATTATAACAAGTAGGGATAAACCTCCCCTGTGGCTCAAAAATAGCTTGTCCACGACCCGCATTAGCATTAGGCCAAGCTTCACATGCTTGGGCCATTCCTCTACCACATCCACGACCACGACCACCTCCGCCTCCAAGAACACCGAGTCGGATTTCCTGCATCATGGTCATCATGTCTTGCATGTTTTGTTGTAAGTGTTCAGTATTAGTAGAAAAACTTTGAGTAGGTTGGGCTCCAGCCTCTGCTTGATTTTCATCCTTTTGGCCACCATTATTTTGCATAGGAATCGATTTCCCATACTCATGATGTGTTTGAGCCTTCCATTCATTCTCCCTGGCAATAGTAACTGCTTCCTTGAAGGTGGTGGGCCTTTTAAGCTCAACTTTGAACTCCAGGCTTTCTTTTAAGTTGGACCATGGATGGAGGGATTTCATTTCCCAAAGCTTGGGCCCATTTATCCCATAAATGGTTGAACTGCATGACAAAATCATCAACATTTTGATTAACCTTTTGAGTGTATCCCAAAATTTCATGCCAGACTTCATCAAGTACTTCAATGGATCTGTACTATGCCAGGAAAGCTTGCTTCACACGATTGTAGTCCAAAACCACCCTTGGAGTTTGCACCTGCACCTACTCTTCATGATTTTGTAATCAAACTTTTGCCTCATCCTATAAACTATATTGCAGCAGCCGCAACAATATAGCTTGGGCTAGTAAATTTCATAGTAAAAAATTGACTTCCAATTTTTCAATAAAAGTCTGTGCATTTTCATTAGGCAATCCATGAGACTGTGGAAACTTTTCCATAATGTTTGATTGCCACAAAAACACTTACATGTGACATTCAAAGCTCAAGGGATGTTGATAAACTTCTCTAGTACCTAATCCACCTCACATAGGGTAACCCGGCCCCCACTGCTTGTCTTCACAAAAACTCACAACCCTCCAAAGGCTGCAATCCAATTATACGACCCCCTCAATTGCTATCCACAATTTTCCCCGGGGGATTCACTCTATAGACAAAATGGGACGCCACCTGTGAGCTGAAAACTTTAATAAAACCCCTATATACGACTGATATTAGAGAATATGACCCCCCCTTTCTACGCTTATAAAACAATCAATGCAAAAAACTACCACACCCCTATCTTACATATAAAACTTAGGTCTCACATGATCTAACTGAGTAAAACTAGTCAAAGAGCGTGTAGCATAGTGACTCGCAATGTGCTAAGGAGCCACTTCTATTGATAACTAGATGTACCCTCAACATGTCTTAGTTTGACTTTCATTTTAAACCCTTAAAGGAAGCCAGTATGAAGAACCCATATCCTCTTCCATTCATTGATCATATCTTGGATTTAGTGGGGGCAGGTTATGAGAGGTACAGTGTGTGTGATGGTTTTTCAGGCTATTTTCAATTGAAAATTGCTCTTAAAGACCGCACAAAGACAACTTTTATTACGCCATGGGGATGCTATTGCTACACGGTATTGCCATTTGGGTTGTCAACTGGACCATCTTTCTATCAAGAGCGAGCAAATTGGGTGTTGGAACCATTCATTGGTAGTTGTGTTAAAGCTTTTATGGATGACTTTTGTGTCTACAGCAGTAGGGCTGAGCACCATGAGAAGCTGCAGATGGTATTGGCTTGATATGATGAATGTGGAGGACAACTAAATCCAAAGAAATGCCATCTAGCACAGCCAAGGGTGAAGTTATTGGGTCATATGGTGTCAGAAAATGGCATTGAGGCTGATCCGGATAAGGTTAAGTCTATTATTCTTCTTCCACTACCTACGAGTATGAAGCAATTGGCAACCTTTATACACAAAGTGAAGTACATGGCGTGGTTTATTCCATTGTCTTCACAACTTCTGTATCCACTACAACAAGTGGCAAATCATGATCCATTGCAATGGGACGACAAGTGTGAAGAAGTGTTTCAAGAGGTCAAAGAGGTGTTAGGGGGGTTGTCAGCCATGCAGGCTCCTGATTGGGAGGGGATGATGCCATTGGAGCCATGCTATTGCAAAAGGGGAAGGGCAGCCATTATATGAGGCCAGTGTATTGTGCGAGCCGAGTGAAGTTGGTAGCAGAGAGAAAGTTCTCGAAAGTAGAGCTAGTGATGGCCAGTGTAATATTTTCTTGAGTCGACGATTTCGTCATTACTTGCTACCACGAGCTTTTGTTTTCTTGACGAGTTATGCCTTTTTGCCTCAGTTAATTAATGGCACTAACATGTCAAATGTGGTGAAGAAATGGGTAATTAAGCTGCAGGAGTTTGAGTTCTCTTTTCTAGTGGAAGATAGTACAAGGGCTACTCTAGCTGATTTGCTCACTTACAAGGAGAATCCCCTCCTTGTTAAGGAAGAGGTGGTCAGAAAGGTAGTTGAAGAAGTGCCATAGATCAGCAATGCTCATGTTTTGTTCTTTGATGGTTCATACAGAAAGAGCCATGATGCGGCTTCAGGGGGTATAGCACTTTATGATCCAGAGGGGAAGCTAGTATGCAAGAGAGGGTTCAAATTGGATGCGCATAGTAACAATGAGGCTGAATATGCTACTTTGGAAGCCGGATTACACATTTTTTTGAAGCATGGGGTAAGAAGGTTGAGCATAAAAGGTGATGCCTTGTTAGTGGTGAAGCAAGTGATGGTTGTGTGGAAGAGCAAGAACAGCTCATTGAAGGAAATGTGTTTCAGAATTAAAGGCCTGTTAAAAAAGTTTGAAGCATGGAGCATCAGACACATTGAACGTGCTCTAAATGGAGAGGCACATGAAGCAGCTCAAAGCATGATTGGGGAGCTATTTGTGTTGAGGACCACTTTACCTCTTTATCATGGCCGGGAAAGTTTGGCTCAAGAAGAGGAGTTTTTGCTAACAGGAATCATTCCAAAGGAGATTCAGAAGTCTAAGAAGTATGGTTTTGTGCGTAGAGCATACAGGTACAAATTGATTGGTGATGTCTTATACATGAAAGGGGCTAATCTCGTGTTGAGACGTGTACCTTGGCGGGAGGAGCTTTACAGAGTGTTGGAAGAGAATCATGAAGGCGCATGTGGCGGAAATTTTGCTCTAAAGATCACCTTGCATAAGATCTTGCAAGAGGGGTATGTATGGCCTAGTTTGCACAAGGATGTTCACCATTGGTGTAGGTCTTGCAATAGGTGTCAAGCATTTGGGAAGAGAGTGTTGAAGCCAAAGCTACGAAAAACCATTATGGCATTTGATGTGTTTGAAAAGTGGGGGATTGATGCAATAGGCCAGTTACCTATCACAAGCAGGGGCAAAAGCTATATTTTGACTGTAGTGGACTATCTCTCTAGATGGGTAGAGGCTATAGCAGTAAAACAAATCACTGCAAAGGATGTGGAAAAATTTGTGTACGATGAAATATGTTGCAAGTTTGGGGTGCCATTGGAGCTACTTTCAGATAAGGGGCCAGGATTTAGAGCTTAACTACTAGATTTTTTATGCGCGAAGATGAAGATTAGGCACCATCATACCACTCCTTATTACCCGCAATGTAATGTCTTAAATGAAAGGTTCAATGGTGAGTTGGTACAAATCCTTTCGAAAGTGACAGAGCACCAAGGAAAGAATTGGGATTTGGAATTGCCTAGTGCATTATGGGCTTACCGTACTTCGGTGAAGACAGGTACAGGGTTTACTCCATTTCATTTGGTGTATGGAAAGGAAGCACTATTGCCTGTGGAAGTGGAGTTGCCTGCAGTCAAGATGTTAGAGAAGTTGCTTGGGCCACCTAGTGATGCATTCAAAGAGAGGCTCTTGTAGTTACAAGAGGTTCAACTGGATAGGATGAGTGCATTGGAATATTATGGGTAGATGCAGGATAAGGCTTTGGCAAAGATAAATGAAAAGGTTAAAAGTAAGGGTATCAAGAAGCATGACTTGGTTTTGCGCTACAACAGTAAGCTGGACAACACCTTCCAAAAGAAGTTTCAAATTAAGTGGGAAGGCCCTTTCAAGGTAGTGGAATGTTTCCCGAATGGTACATATCAGTTGACTAACCGGATGGAATTCTGCATAAGTCAAGGGTCAATGGATTGGTCTTAAATATCATGCATATGAGGTCTAAAATGGATTGCGTCTTATATATCATGCCAGGTTAATGATGGTGGAGCAAGATGAGTTGTCTATGGAGCAAGTAATGTTGGTGAGGGATGAGGAAACTTGTGACGCAGCGAGTCTCATATCGCTTTTTGCTCCTGCTGATCATGAATGATCTAGCAAGCTAGGGGGTGGGCAAATTATGTAAGGAGTTTTTTGGAGCAAGATATTGCGCATATGTACATACACATGCATGGTGCATCGAATAAAGAATTGCCCATTTTCCAGAGCCAGGTGGTTACGTGGGGCCCACATGTATACAGGTAGGACAGCATGTACATAGTGCATCGATTTTCACCATTACCAGTACTAGTGTGTTTTTTCTATAATAATGAGGAGTTTCTAGCGTGTAAAACTTCTAGAGGAATCTATCCGTGGTCCGACGACATGAGGTAAGCAGGTGCATCAGATGGCATCTAGTGGCGTCACGAGGTCGAATGGGGTCAATATCTGCACGTGGATAAGTACGGATACAACGTGGGTGTTTTCTTGTGATAATTATGCAGAAAGGTCATCATGAGGACCATCTTTTGGGGCCACTTCACGTGGTGGTGGGATGCATTATTGGAAAAAGTTGAGTGCCAGGTGTGCGGATAGATGCAGCAGGGTGACAACTATGCACTGCAAGGTCAGTTTTTGGCATGTTCAGGGTCCGTTTGAGGTCATCTAAAAGGACAAGGGTTCCCAGCTAATAAAGCTAAGTGTGGAAACTATAAAAATAGAGAGAAGATCAGAAAAAACATGGAGAGAAGAGGAGGAACAGCCACAACTGTGTTTTTGCTCATTTTGGAGAATGTTTTGGCTATAAACTGCTCATCTGAGGTCGGATTTGAGCACTTTGACATTGCAGACTAGGGTTTTGGGCCATTCCGGACGCGATGGCGCTGTCCATTTTGCCAAATTCCTCACTATTTTTTCTGTGTAAGTTTCTCTTATGAGCGAAGCTTCTGCTCCAATTTGTGATTGTATCTGGTACTTTTTACCCATATTGTGTGAGCTATTTGCTCCATTGGTGTTGTCACAAGATCTATTGTATCTAACATTAAAAAATTCTCCTCTTTTGAGCTGAGTTTTTGGGTGTGTCTCTCTCTCTCTCTCTCTCTCTCTCTCTCTCTCTCTCTCTCTCTCTCTCTCTCTCTCTCTCTCTCTCTCTCTCTCTCTCTGTGTGTGTGTGGAGTGGGTAAACAGACAGTCTCTCTCCTCTCACTACATCGGTGTGTTCCCTGTCTCGGCCAGGTGGATTGTGTAAGCCGAGTGGTGCCCCATAGTGTGTGTGTATCATTCCAAGAGTGTGTGTCGGGTCGTTATAGAGGCGTTCTGTGTGTTTTCATCCTTCTCACAAGGGATTCCAAGCTGCCACGAACACATTCATTATATGGCCATCAAGTGGAGTTTTTGATAAGGGAATCAAAACTCTGTGCATTGCAATCTCCACATGGTCATCAGGTATTCTATTTCTTTCAAGTTGGTTTTTTATCAATATGTGCGGTTATTTTACAGGAACCTACGAATGAAAATCAACAAATGTTATTTTGATACACAAGCAAGGCTTCTTGCTAGTTTTGATCGTGCATGCCAGTAGTAACGGGCAATAGGTACACTTTGTTTCTGCAGTTACTATAATTGTCCTCAAGTTTAGTACATTGTTTGACAAGGTCAACTATCGACAGGGATAATTACTTTAAACTCTGTTTCCTTTGACAATGTCAAAAGATGCACCGTGGTACATCAATTTTAACTAGGGAGCAAGGCTCCACGCATTGGATACATAAATCATATTTTTCCTATGCAGTAGGACTCTGTATGCGTCCACCACGAGCAAGGCTTGGGTCAAAACTTGTTGTCTTACAGTTTTCATAACCTTGACGCTTGTATCTCCGACCTAGTGTCGAGGAAGAGACAAGCCACTCAAAATCATGACAAAAGAAAGGTTTTCACGAGAAAAGCTTCATACCTATGTATATGCATTGGGTGCATGGTCACTCCATAGTATCTATAACTTGCCACAATACGGGAAAAAACACTATATATGAAGCAGATGGGCATCACCAACTGTGTTACACCTTCCAACGCCAAGGGCAGTGGTTACAAAAAATGTGTTTGGCAATACTTGACTCTTTCTTGATAGTTCAGCTATAGATGTTGTCTCTATCAGTATTGAGCAATTCTATGATTCTCAATACGCTTCCCGATTCGGAAAAGCCAATTCTCTATAAAATTTGAATAAGGCTTCACTCTATGCGCTGGATTCGAGCGCACTACCAGAACCCTCGTCACAAGTGGGAGATAAGGTTAGTACATTTCAAGTTATGTTTGTTCTTGTCTATGTTTTATTTTTTATTTTGGAAAATCTCTCTCTGTTGGGCAAATCAAAGTGCTTGACAGACTCCATAAGAAGCCGTTGTACAAAGCAAGCGCTTTGCCGGACTTCATGTGAAGCACGGCTTCTCTTATGTGCCAATGTATTATCAATTGAGTACTTCAGATCGATGATAATGGCACACATCTTTGGCATTATGTGGATATAAGCACACAGTTTACGCAATGGCATATTGTGATGTATCTATGCCATTGCACTCGTGTACAACATGTATACCAACGGCTCACATGGTTGAGACTGTCATTGAAGCCACGGGATTACTATTCTATTTTTTGCTATGCATGCACAACGTACTAGTCCACTGCACGTCTGCCACTCCATCATTGTATACGCTTCCGCTATCACACTCGCACCTCTGTCGAGGACAGACTAAGGATAGATTATTACTACGATTGTTGGTTACTATCAACACACAACAACACTAAAAAGAACATAATATTTTGACTTATTTCACAGGCAAAGTTCCATTTTAAGTCATTTTTCTAAAGTCACGATTCCATACATGGTAAGAGGGTCAAGCTATGTTTCTTTTCCCTCTCTCAATGAGAGTGTATACAGGCAGATTGTTGCATGCTTATAGGATAAGCTACAATTCCGGCATAAGATGCGTCAGAGGACACAGATTGGGCACAACATATACAAACTCTCACTTAAGGAAAGTTCCTCATCCCAGCATGCTAGTCTTCTCTCTCTTTTTCTTATTTCTCTCAAGAATAATGAAACCTTCCTAAGAAGCTTTTCTTGTTGGCATTCCTTGCGTGATTGTTCTTAAGATCGAATAGATCTACCCACTGGAGTACACAACAACGTTAATGAACAAGCAAGAATCTTGTCATTTTGGTTGTTTAGGGTGTCATTTTTGCACTACATGTTTTCAATGCGACACTCAAGTTGAGTTTTTGATAATCTTCAACTCACAGTAGATGATCTCTACAAGAAAGTATAGATGCAGCAATCAGTTATGACAGCATGGCTGTCCATAAGAGCTCGGCAATTCACTTGTGTGGGTCTCCTGCTCTCTCCAAAGCACTACAGAGTGTCTACGGACATACTGTTTTGGGGTGATTGCTACATCACCCCATAGGCATTAAGGATCACAGTCTGATCTACATTGCGGATCATAGTTGATCTCTCCCAGTTATACTTTCAAGGAAAGAATTCTGCAATCTACCACCCGGTAGCGAACGAACACACTTTTCAAGTTGATCCCAATCATTCTGTACACGGTTGACTATGTTGGTTACCGTTATCTTCTAGTTGAGCAGTTTCTACAAAGAGTCTTACCAAGGGGTTTGACTACGTAGATTCTACTCCAAGGACTTAGATTGCAAAGGCAACACTCAGGGTTCCCAGTGCAATGTTGTTTGTTTTTCAGGTAGGGGACGTGCTCCTCTCCATTTGAATACGGGTAAGTGAACATTACGTTCAAATCTTCAGGTACGCATCTATTGATTTGGTGTTACTCCATTTTTAGTATGCTTTGCTTGGTTTTTCAAGAGGTATAAGTACGCTTGAATGTTATAGAGCCATGCCAAGGGCATGTCGGCACAAAGTATTTTGGGCCACGTGTCCAATCTATCTTTCTGCCTTATGATGTTACGAACCTACTTGTAGGGTTCAATTTGGCACAAGTTGTCACATGGGATACAAAATGGTCTAGGAGCTCAAGGAGTTTGGTTTAGCCAGTGTGGAGCAATGAATGAGGGTCCCTCTCACTCTTGTCGTAGAGTGTTTAGAGTTACCTCCACACACACAAGTACATCTCGTACTTGTAGGATGTTCTTTTTTCAGACATCCTTAGTTGAGACATATTCCACATGTGGAGAATATGAGTCTTTGGGACTGACACTGGCACCCACTATTTCAAATATGTGTCACGACAAAGTCCCTAGGTGCTGGTCACATCTGTTTTCTAGACCATTTTTAGCACGACGTATCAGGAGCAATTTCAGTGGTGGCCAGAAATTGTCAGATACTTAGAATGGCTTGTTAAGGTACAATTGCTGTTAAACAACATTAGAAATGGTTGTTTTATATATAGAAAGGCTATGAGTTGTTAATGAAAAAGTTTCATTGTTTGTACCTAGAAGTGATCAATGTTTCACCTTCTATTATGGTTCAGACGTTTCAGCAAGGCTTGCAAAATATTGCAACTAAAAGTATTTACTTTCTTTTCAGAACTATTTACAATCCTCTTTAATGTGTGCTAGGTGCATCACATTTGCCAAAAGTTGAAGGCAAGGATCACCATGGATATACAGGTTCGGATCTGTTTTTTGCTAAATGCATGCACACTAGGTGTTATGGTCCCTAGTGTTTAGCAAAGGCTGATTCGGAATGGCATACATATTCCTCAGGTTGTTGCTTATGAAGCATTTTGCACTCTATGTGCACTATCTCTATGAGATTACTTTTGGGTCTACTAATCACCAATAGAGGTCATGGCTCGGTTTGGGCGTTTGTGGATTTTTTTGAGTTAACCACGATGGTTATTCTGGACATTGTTGATTCCTCACCAATTTTATACACTACTGTGATTCCCCGTTTACCAGTCATCTAGGATGACTGTCTGTAAACCGTGAGGAAAACACACCTCAGTACTGTCAGTTATCCAAGGGGATAGGCAGATTACAAAGAGTAATCTTGTGCTGAAGGATAAGCAAAGTGCGTACGTTAGGACCAAGCGATCAAATTAGTAATCATTTATTGCTCTTCTTGGAGTTTACTTACTATCAGTTAATGCATGTTGCGACTCGATAGTCTCTTCATGTATAAGTCAGGTTCTCAACCTTAACACTCGTTAGGGTGGGGTTGTTTTTACTGATGAAATTTGAGAACAAGTCAACGAATTACACTTGGCTGATGAGTTAGGTCAGCAAGTTACTTTCACAGAAAGTGAAAGGCGATACTCTTCAGGTACATCTTTGTCATGATAACTCGTTTAGCATGCTCATGTGCATTCTAAATCGAGTCTATACACTAGATGATTGCAAAAGGACAAAAATGTGGAAAATCAAGATGTTACTCTTGGTTTCATTGAACCTCCTGCGGAACTGTGTTTCGGGCAACCAAACAGCTAGATCCATGAGGGATGCCACTTGGGAAAACATTAGTGTTCTTAAGAAGAATTTCTCCACTTTTGTTTTCGAGGACGAAAACTCTTCTTAAGGGGGGAGTAATGTCAGGACAAGGGTCCTACGGGGCAAGGCCCAACCTAGGGGGTCAAGGACCTAGGCCAAGGCCATGGACTGGACCAGTGTGGATTGGGGATCCTCTTAGGGCAAGAGCTAGGGGCTAGGCCTATATAAGGGGCGGTAGGGAGGAGGATCCTACGTCTTAGTCTCCTAGGTCTTATAAGAAGCACATATCCCCAACCTTAAATTTCCATGAAAATAACTCAAAGTAGAACTTTGAACATGATGGATTTTATAAAAAAAATGATTAAAGCCATAAATCATGAGCTCAAAGTAAAGCTGCTTCGGTAGCCTACTACTAGTATTCCCTCTCCTAATTTGTGTTGTCTGCAACACAGCTACCATATTGAAAGTTAACGCTTCAACTTTTTTTCCTTATGCTGCTTTTGGGTGCTTCGAGAGCTTCATAGTACTTCATTTGTAGCTTCTTATCTCCATCAATGAGGAATCGGATATCAATAGGGATTTTGAGTTTCATAGTAGAGTAGCTAGAAAATCTAGCATGGAAGTTTTTCAATGACAAGGCCAAAGATTTTAGTCTTGAAAGAGAAAAACCTTGTGCAGAAGGCCTATTTAAATTCTCGCCGGGGGGGGGGGGGGGGGGGGGAGGTTTCACTATGTATAAATTTTGTATATCACATGCATTAAAGGAGTAGTTGTAAAACTCCTTATTTGTGAATTTTTGACAAATAAGGAGTTTTAGAACTACTTCTTGAAAGCACATGATAGTCCCATAAATATTAAGTGAGACCCTAGGTTCTAGAACCAGTCCTTGAATGCATGTGATTTATTAAGTGACAACCTTTTCTTATTCAATCTATAGTTTTTTTCCCATATCCTTTTTATGGTACCCTTTTGTATGTGGAAATATGAGGAGAAATTTCTTTTAGAACCCCTTTTGCTAAACTCACCTGATAGTCCCATAATTATCAAGTAACCTCCTAAGTTCAAATTTTTTTATTTAATAGGATGGTAAGAAGATTACTTATGCACAGATTTTGTAAGGGACTTTATCTCAAGAGGTTAATCAGACAAGTCATAACACAAGCGTTTATTGTCCTATCAAGCAAAGGTGCATTTGGCTGCTCAGCTTGATGGAAAGTTTGCATGAAGGGTAGGAGTATCTTTGCATATTTTTTGTTTTATTGAGGAGCTTGTATATAAAGAATGACATATCAAGGATGCCTCTTCAGCGAGAATTTTCATCATGGAGGATGTGGCTCCACCCAATCTACAAAGTAATCTCTCTTTGATCTTTATCACCTCATACTTTACCAGTAGATATGGAAAAGATTGTTGATTATGTGTCAATTCTTTGTTGGGAGCTAAGCTAAGCAACATTGACAAAAGTGTAGTCTATGCTCCTCCCATGCCCATTGCCATGACTTCCTTCCAAAACATCTTCAATCTCTTGCTCAATATTGACGTTCAATATTTTTTTGGCCTTCATTTTTGTAAAGTTGTGTAGGGGCCTAGTTTCCTCTTCTTGTTCAAGTGGTACTATGTCAAGGAGGGAAGTAGCTCCCTTTTCCTCCTCCATGCATTGCAAGAACTATATTAAGGCTTCTATGTCCTTGACTTGGGGGGGAATCACTTAATAATTATGTGACTATCACATGAGTGCAGCAAAGGGGTTATTAAATTTCACTTTTTCTCACATTTTCACATACAAAAGGGTACCATAAAACTAAGCTGAAAAAATAATATAGATTGAATAGAAAAATGATGTATTTTATTTGTTAAAACTCACAGATAAGGAGTTTTTGAAATACTTCTTGAATGCATGTGATAAACAAAATTCATACATCGTGACTCCCTTGAGGTCCTTGGTAATTGGTTTAGAGTTGCGCTCCTCAACAATTGTTTGATAGAGGTGTCCTCTTCTACAACTGTCTGATTGCCTTTAAGTTGGATTTGTGCAGTTTGTAGATCTTGTTGGAGTTTATATCTTGATATTTCTCTTTTTGGTGCATGAAGCTTAGATAAAGCTCTATCATCATCATCTACACTATCTTCACCTCTGCCTCCAAATAATTTCTTTATTTTTCCATAGCTTGGTAGGCTAAATCTAATCCATGGATTGTGAGGACTGTAAAGCAAGCTCATAGCTTGTCTAGAAGCAACTTTGATGTTTGTGAAATCCAATTGCATTTGTATCCATGAATCATGGAAATTTGTATTGACACTAGTTGTGTTCAATTCTTGAATCTTCTTTTCTTGGTCCTCACTTTTAGAAGAAATCCATTTCAACATCATAGACATATTTATAATTTCTTCGAGTTGTTAATGGTTGGTAGTTTGTAAATTTTTTATTTCCACCTAAGACTGATCATGTAGGCTAATGAACTTGTCTAGAAAATTATTTTCCACTTCTATGCGAGTTTTAAGATGGTGACTAACTTCATATTCTTGGATCTTGTTTTGGTAAGACTACACCTCTTGCTTCATCTTTTCCATGATGTGATGGGAAAATTGATTGTAGTCTTATATCTCTTCCACTTTGGTTAAACTTGAGGTACTAGCTTCTACTTTCTCCACCTTCTCCTCATCTTTAATTTCATCCTTTTTTTCTTCTTTTGAGTCCTCTTATTGCTCCTTCTTTGTCTCATCTTTAGTTTGTTCTAGAGAATTATCTATTATATCATCTTTCATATCCTTTTTTGATCTTCGATGTGTTCTTTGACTTGTACACTCTCCAACACTTTTGGTTCATTATTGAAAAGCTCTTGAAATACTTCCTTTAGCATGTTGTCCTCATGAGATGTTTCTTGTATTGAGAAGAGCAGCTTTGATGTATGCATGGGAACTTGCATAGCTGCTAAGGTGCCTTTCAATTAAGTGCTGCCTCTGGTAGTCTCTTAATAAGCTTTACTTTCTCGCATTCTTTCCCATTGTTCTTGGCCATAGTGAAATTCCAAATTTATGAGGGGATCCTCACCTTGGCAATACAAGGGGATTTTAGTGTGGAGCTTTTTTGGCCTAGCCTCTCAAAATTCTTCAAAATCTCCTTGGAGTCCTCTTTCTCTTTCAAAGGCTTCATTTTCTCATTCTAATCCTGTAGCTCTTTGGGCAAGCTCTTCTATTATGAGTGGCGGTGACACCTTAAGGTGTTTTGTTTTCCCTTTGTAGTTCGTTTTCTTTCTTCCTCAATATCCAAGGGTTTGAAAGAGCTTCCCATAGGTGTTTGATCTTCAAAACCTTATTCTTCCATAGGAGCTTTGTCGCTTTCTTCTTCTCTATCTTCAAAGTGTTGCAAATAATATCCTTTTTATCTTGTAGTTTCCAATTCTTCTTCCTCATAACTATTTACCTTGGCTATCAGCCCATGCATTTTGATCTAGGGAGAATGGTAGGTTGTCAACCATAGCCAGAACGTGGTAGTCTATTCATGTGAGAACTTCAAGAGCTCCTAAATATAAGATTCCATTACTCTCATTAGCTCTCTTTAGTGTGTTGAGAATGTACCAAGCATGAGTAATTGGCATTTGTATCCCGATCTTCAGATATATAATAAATATAGATGATATATCATGGTTGGGGGGAGTATACCTTTGTTTAGCAAAAAAATGGAAATGTTGGTGATAAGAGCCGTGTGGGACCCTCTGTCAACTTGTGGATCATATATGTAAAGGTAGATATATCATTGTTTTTGGTGAAGACTCCCATTATTTTCTTCTATTTTGACGGATTGATTCACCTTCTACTGGTAGCTTTAGTGCTTCTACTACTATATCTTTGGTTGTGTTCACTTGATCACTTACTTAGTGGAGTAAGTGATATGTATGGGTCATTCCATCTTCTTGAGTGAAGATGAGGAGTTCATATGCCCTTTGGAGGTCCACCCCACACTGGCTCCATCTCATAGAAGGGGAGGAAGCCCATTCTCTCATTTGATTATTTGACCTTTGGACCTTTAGCTACATGATGCATTTCTTTTGGAAGTGGTTAGAGCTTGCATTCTTAATTGTCTAACTTTTGAATATTCCATGGAAGAATGCAGTATAGTGCCCAACTGGGTTTCTCCATCATACGTCGTCTTTGCTATTCAAATAAATTCTTCCTTCAATTGGTATGGGGGGAGATCTTGGAAATTCTACTTCTTCATGGTCTTCTTCTTTGGTACTATTGGTGAGCCTTGCATCGAGCTTGTAGGCAACACATAGGATTTGACAAGTCAAGTACATCTCACAGATGAAATCTTTTCAAACCCCATGTGAGCTGGGAAAGACCAAATTCAAGTTAATGCAAAAATATTTCTACTAGTAAAAGTCATTAAAAGAGAATGAAACCAGTCAGAACTAGTTTTGAACAAAAATTCACAATTGAGCTAATAAGCACAATTATTATCTTGGGTAAAATTATGGCTTAAAGAGTGGATTTTGGCTTGCACATGGGTTATATGCATTGGAAATAGGTAAGGTTTGGATTTTTAAGGACTTTGGTTGGATGAATGCTAGGTTACGATCATTTTTTGCATGAGGGATTTTGAAGTTGACTAACTATGGTTATAAATGCTTTGGGTATCCAAAAATTTCCAAGCTTGGTCTCTAGGGCTTTGATAAAATACTGGAGCTATGGCTGACAAGAAATTATAAAAATGGGATCATTTTGGCACAGTAGATGATAAGCACGGTGTCAAGAAGTGCGCGGTGTGACTAGGAAAGCGTCGGTCCTCTGACTGTGAGGATCCGTAGCAAAATCAAGCAAGGCATAGATGATTTGAAGCTAAAAACACACTGAAAAAGAACAAAACTCCAGAGATGAAAGCTCCACTTTCAAAAAGAACCAATACTAACTCAAAACTCTTGTGTGTGTGAAGATTAGGTGTAGCCTCGCTCCCAATTGCCCAGATGCAGTGCTCATTCGACCTATTAAAAACCCTAAATATACGCTTCTATTCTTCGTTGTGACCATTTCATGGAAGCTTAAATACTTAATTGGAGAAGCCCAAGTAGTTATTTGAGGAGGGTAAACCTTAATTGGAGGCCTCACAGCCTCAACCATGCAGTGGAAGCAGCACGGGACTGCACTAGCACCCTGTAAAGGAATGGTTGTATCTCCTTGCTCATATTCCCAAATGAGCTCATTCTTGGCTCTTAAAATTCCCACACAACTTGATAAATGATGTAATCGTCATTGATGTGGCATTCTGAGCTATTTTGAGCTATTTTTAGGCTATTTTTTTACCACTTTAAGGCCATTTTTACCCTAAAAATGCCCCTTTTTGTCCGTGAAAAGCCCAAACAAGCTGGGGAAAATCCATAAAATTGTGGGAAAATCCCATTGGGCTCAAATTTCATGTTGAAACTCATTTTAACTCTTTGTAAGCACCTTGAACACGTCTTTTACGCCAGCACATGAAACCTGCTATTTTTGGTCGAGATTCCCAGCAAAACGAGCGTGCCACTTCGATACACTTGAAATATGTACATTTCTAAAGCAAATTATACATTCTTTAATGTGGTAAAACATGAAACGGTGCCACGTCCCTGGCCTAGCCTGCTTGGCAAGGTATGTACACGCCTGCAACCATGGCATCCGTTTTCGCATATATTACACTATGTACATCATAGCATTTGGTCCCACATAACAAAAGCTTTGAGAGTGAGGTAGATATTGTAGTTTCACACTATAAACGTGCCACGGAAATACATCCACCCACTCTAAACCTGCACATCCTCCATCATGTGCCACATATATCTTTTGCAGGTTCAATCTTCATTTAAGTCCACATACATGTCGATTTCATCATTGTTTTCAACGAAATCTAACGCACATCCTCTTGTTCTTCATCCACTTCCATACCATTTTCATTAGAGCCTTCATTCTGACTTTCTTGTGAATCAAAGGGATTTGTATCACCTCTTCTTTTGAATAACTTGATTCTTTTCTCTGCGATGGGAATCTTCATTTTTGTCCCATATAATTAATTCATGCAAGGTAAAAGTTGCATTCCCATGTACATGTTGAACCACATAAGGACCAAACCATCTCTTTGAAAGATTTCTTATTGTTGAATGTTGGTTGTCAAGACTGTTGTCATACACCAACACCCAATCACCTTCCTCATCAATAGCTTTAGGTCTGAGCCTATGCCTCTTATCAAATTTGTCCTTATTCTTTAACCTTGCATCTTTCAATTGTGCTACTGCAATCCCAATATCTTGGGACCTTTTTTCTAACTGTTGTATGCACAAAGCAAGAAGGTCTTCCCTACTCATTCCATCTTCCCAAGGTAATACATTCCATGTGGGAATTACATCCTCAATTGGCATCAATAGGTTTCTTACCATACATCACTCAAAAGGCATATAACCAATAACTGAGCTATGAGTTTTACGATCAGCCCATAAAGAATAAGGCAATAACCTAGGCCACTCTCCCATTTTACCTTTGCAGGCCTTAGCCAAAGCTTTAATGATAGGAGGATTCCCACGCTTTGATTTACCATTTTCCTCAGGATTAAATGCAATAGTGAGAGCAAGTTTAATGCCCAACCTAGAGAAAAACTCCCTTGCTTTGTCAGCATCCAGCTCACCCTTGTCTGCTGTTATTTTCCCAACACATCCATAACGGCTAATTACATCATCCAAGAGGAACTTACATATCCCTTCTGTGCTTTTTGTTAGAGCACGACCTTCAACTTGGTTGGTTAAGTATTCTCGTGAAAGAACTATGTATCTCATTTGCTATAAGCCCAATGGCATTGTAACCAGATCTACTACCCACTTATAATGCATGGCCAATGGGTAAATAGGGTGCAACCCATCACCGTGACGTACATTTGAATACATTTGATAGGTTTCACAGGACTTCACAAAGTGAGATACATCTTTATACATACCTTTCCACCAAAACCTCTCTTTCATTTTAGTAAAGGCGACCCATACACCTCTATGTCCATCATAAAGACTCTCATGAAACTTTTTCATAAGCTCATTTTGAGCGCCCTTATCATTCACCACTCTTATCGGCATTCCATTTCTTTGTTTTGGACTCTTCCATAAGTACCCATCTTTCAAAAAGTATCCATAGGCCTCTCTCCATATTCTTTTGAACTCTTGATTAGTCCACCCTTCTTGCCTTGTCAAAGTGCTTAGATAGCAGCCAATGAGCAAGCAGTCACCTTGATATAGGTCCTCTGTAAATGACTCAAGTGCATTTGACAGGCAAACATGATCACCTTTGGCATGAGAGATACTATAGAACTGTGTGCCTACATCATCTCCATCAACAACAATGTCTTCTTCATTTTCATACCTTGCTCTTAAAAGGATATCCACAATTGTATTATCTTTCCCTGCAATATGCTTAAATTTTGGACTCAAGGACTTTATGTAGGTAATCCATCTCAACATAGAAATGTCCGGAGTTGAGCAACTTGTGATTATTCCAAGAAGGGGTAGACAATCAGTCTCCCCTATTACATTTTCTCCTATCAAATACTCTTTGTCACATTTCAAAGCTATGACTACTCCCCATAACTCTCTTTTTACATGTTCATAGTTACATTGATGAGCACTTAGGACTTTCGCTCCAAATCTCACTACATATCGCTTGCCATCGTCATTATCTTGCCCAATCGCCCATACAATTCGTGTGGGGCTAGTATCCACTATCACAATTACATATCTTCCATATTCATAGTTTGATTTCCATAAAGTTGGAGACATAAGCAAACTTCATTAATTTCCTCATGGCATGTGTATGCATTTCTTCACATTGAAACTTTTGGTTCTTTATCAAGAGATGATACAAAGGTTTTTCCACATGCGCATAATGTGGAATCCAGATAACATAGAGCACAAGAGGCCTTCTACAAAATGACCCGCACATATGTCCCACAACAAGAACTTCATTCACACCAAACACAGACTTTTGGCCAGACAACCTCTTCCAACCTTGACAAGATATTATCACAATCATGATATGGTTTGCCACATACTTGCGGCACCCCCTCAAGTCCAAAGCCACATCTATATCACTTACATCACATCCTTTGATCGGCACATCATCAAGGAAAGGCATTGTAGTTTGAGGTATGAAGTCACGTAGGACTTTGTTCATACGATTCATCATATGTGAAACTGAATTAGTTGCTCCCTGAGGTAAGGTGCACATCCTTACCAGGCCCAAAGGTGTCCTCATGGTAGTCAGGTCCTGCTTTCCATTGCTAGTTGGAACTGACATACCCTAAGTACAAATCTCCCATAGAATATATTTCCCTTCCTGCAAATGCCTCTACAAACTCATCAACAACTGGCCCTATACCCACATTTCTAATTGTCACCTTATTTACAGGTTGCATATCCTAAATAAAGTATAAAGAACCATTTTTCTTTGGAACTATGAACCACTTGTTTGAATATGGAGCACAAGAAGGCTCCAGAATACCCATCTTGATCTTTTCATTAATCAACTCAATGAGTTTTGGCAAATGGGCCTTTGGAACCGGAATAGGCCTCAAGTTCCAAGGTACATGAGGGATAGTCAAGATCACCATAGGAGCAACAATGGATGGATCAACACACCCTATCTCATGCGGATCAAATGGAAAATCTTTTCCGTGTTTGGCAAGAATGTCTTCAAAGAATATATTTTCATATTTTGACAAACTTTCCTCTCAAACAACCTTTAACTCCTTCAAAGAATCCCTCTGTGAACTTGTGTCCAAACTTGCTTGGGTCACGAAGGCTAGGTTGCAAAGCAGCTTGTTCCATCTTATTTGTGCAATCTTTTGGTAGAGTTAATGCCTTTGAATCCTGTAGTCCTTGAATTCTTTGTTTGTCTTTGGCAAGGGCTGCTCTCTAAGACTTTCACGGTTCCTTTCATGGTCCACACAAATAGTAAGGAAATGTATTGCACGCTTTCCATCCCTGCTCCTTATCCTAGCATAAGATGACCCATCATCCATCACCTTGGTTTCTCCTTATCCTAGCATAAGATGACCCATCATCCATCCTCTTTATGATATCAATTATTTCTTCGTGGAATTCTCGCTTTGCTATACCAAGGACCTCACCCAAGGTAAATTCCACCTTACTGTTTAGAATCCTCTCTTCCAAAACCTTTTTGAGATCCGTTGCTGCCTCTATATCGGATTGGAGTTTGTAGGCCGGACCCTTTGCTTTGGATTTTGTTGCATCCTTCTTATTTTCTTTAGAGGCTTCTTGCATAGGCACTTCGAGGACAGGCATCTGTCGCGGGGAAGGTGATCTAGGAGGCACTGTGTCATTTCTGCCTCCACTGCTTGTCGCCCGTTTTGAAGGCCCTTCATCCCCATTCTCGTGCCTACGTTTCTCTTCAACAATGGCCTCATTTTCTTGAAATTTGGAAATGTATGCATGCACTGACAAAGAGTCCACACGGTCATTCCAACCTGTTTCAAGCCGAATGCAATCTCCAGCTTCATGTAAAACCTCTGTAGTCATTTTACCCTTCATAGCAGACTCTATAGTGCATGGCCATAGCTCTCCAATACCACTAGATTCCTCTTCTCCAGCTTTGACTAATCCTTTTTTCTTAATAGGATCCACTTTCAACCCATAGGCGGATGCCTCAACCATTGAGATGGCATGGCTAGTAGCCATGTCCTCAACTAGCTTCTTCATCCCACCTTTTCCAAAGCTCATCCCCAAGAGCTTACCTATTTCACTTAAATGAATTTTTCCATCTTTAAAGAAAACAAGCCTCTTTGTCAAAGCATCTTTAAAACTTCCACAGTCCCTCCTTCCAGGGTGAGTACTATCACACCATATGCATCTATTTACAAAGCCTTCTCTATTTTGAGGTCTTTGCTCTGTAGATTGTCGTGATGGTTGTCCCTTTTCTTCTAGCCTTGTAAGCTTTCACTTGAGCTCTTGCATTCCCTTGACAATATCATCTAAAATTAACTTGTCACTCTTTGGAACCACAATAACACGCTTTATAGGACTCTCTGGAACACTTGGCACTTGTGTAGGGTTGACTATCATCTTCGCTTAGTTAGCAGTGAAGTGGCGTCTTCAACTTCATTCCAATTAGTCTTGAAGCCTTGTTCCGCATCCTTATCCTCAAGTAGTATCTCTAACTTCTCTTGAATCTCTTTACCTGCAGCCTGCAAAAAGAGCTCTGTCTTCTCTGAGTTTCGGGTAGCCTTTTCAGTCCTTGAAAGTTGATCATAATGGCATTCAAATTGCCTTACTAGTTCGGTAGGCGAGAGCCCCTCTTTTGGCCAAACTACCCACTCTAAAAAAGTCCTCTTTGTTACCCTTTCGGAGTCCTCTATAAAATACTATTCCTTCAAGGCTAATTTGAATGCTTCCCAAGTTGCCCTATGCTCATTTCTAATTACCCTTACATGCTCTTTGATCTCGGGAACCACAGCAAGTTCAAAACTTTGCACCATCTCTACTTCAGGTACTCGATGAAGTTCCATCTCCTTTACATATCCACAAAGATACTTTGTTACATATTTACCTTTAAACTGGTCCATTTTCTTCACCATAGATTGAAGCGCTTTGGTTAAGGAGAGCTCCCTCCTTTTGCAGCATGCTGCTGCTGCATAAACACTGCAAAAGAAACATTTGCATTGTGACTGGATCAAACCGAATCCCCTATTTCTCTTGTTGCTCCATAGATTTATAGCTTTGATTTGATACTCTCAATGAAGATTTTGAACCCTCACCGTAGCCTACTTCACGTCGGGCTCACCAAAAAATGTGTCAAGAAGTGCGTCGTGCGATTAGGAAAGCATCGAGCCTCTGACTGTGAGGATTCGTAACAAAATCAAGCAAGGCGTAGATGATTTGAAGCTAAAAAAACACTAAAAAAGAACCAAACTCCAGCCATGAAATCTCCACTTTGAAAAAGAACCAATACTAACTCAAAACTCTTGTGTGTATGAAGATTAGGTGTAGCCTCACTCCCAATTGCACAGATGCAGTGCTCATTCGACTTGTTAAAAACCCTAAATATACGCTTTGATTCTTCATCGTGAACATTTTATGGAAGCTTTATTACTTCATTGGAAAATACCAACTAGTTATTTGAGAGGAGAAACCCTAATTGGAGGCCTCACAGTCTCAACCATGCAGTGGAAGCAACACGGGACTGCAGTAGAACCCTGTAAAGTAATGGATGTATCTCCTTGCTCATATGCCCAAATGAGCTCATTCTTGGCTCTAAAACTTCCCACACAACCTGAGCAATGATGGCACCGTCATAGATGTGGCATTTTGAGCTATTTTGAGCTATTTGTGACCATTTTAAGGTCATTTTTAGCCCCAAAATACCCCTTTATGTCCGTAAAAAGCCCAAACGAACTGGGAAAAATCCCTAAAATTGTGGAAAAATCCCATTGGACTCAAATTTCATGTTGAACCTCATCTTACCACTTGGTAAGCACTTTGGACACGTCTTTTACGCCAACGCATGAAACCTGCTATTTTTGGCCGAGATTCCTCGCATTGAACTTTCTAGGCAAAATGAGTGTGGCACTTTGATACAATTGAAATTTTTACATTTCTAAAGCAAATTAGACATTATTTATTGTGGTAAAACATGCAACAGTTCCACGTCCCTGGCCTCGCCTGCCTGGCAAGGTATGTACACGCCTGCAACCATGGCATCCGTTTTCGCATATATCATAGCATTTGGTCCTACATAACAAAAGCATTGAGAGTGAGGTAGATATTGTAGTTTCATATTATAAACGTGCCACGGCATGATAATGGTTATTATCTAGGTCTACTTTTTTGCAATTTGACAAGATATATTGTGTGACAATGATGTAAATTTGGGTTTGTGAAGTGTCCCCTTAGGCCCAATTTTTAAAAAATGGAGTTTCATCTTTGTTTTTTGAGATGGGGATAATGTGAAGATGATTTTTCTCCACTTTTCATGCGTGTATAGATTGAGCATAATATGTACAAGCCATATGCCATGTAAGGACACGGGTCCTATGGGCAAGGCCATGGCACGGCCAAACAATGTGTATGCTAGGGGGAGGCTACAATTAGCATGGTTAGGTGGAGACTAGCACACACATTACTCTCATCCTTTCACTGGTATCTGAGCTATTCTTGGGAAAGGGGGAAAGCAGGTTGCACGTGCATGCGATGCACATCTCCCGTCCCATGATCTGTAGGCAGGGAAGACGACACCCTCCATAGTGCAGCAAAAGGAAGAAATGCACAAACTTCTATGCGGGACATTGGTCGCCCCACCTATACCCTCCATGTCAGGCGACCAAGGAAAACTCGACAGGTAGCTCTACGGCATCGAGGCTCCATTGGCCCGGTTGGTTGCACGCATAGGATGGCCCTCTAAACCCTTGCATGAAGGAGGGTTGAGTGTAAGATGCCAACACTCTACCATCCAAGCTATTGACCCTTGTTGTATACAACAAGGAAAGATAGCATGCTTAAGTTGACAAAGAAAGATAGAAGGAAAGGAAAGCTACAAACTTCAAGGAAGTAGTTTCATCCTTCCTTTTCACTCCTTAGATAAAGGCAAGTTTTCCTCCCAAATTACTTTTTCTTCAAGGAGGAAGCTTCACAAGTGAACAAAAGCCTTCACAAAAACGACGCGTTTTTGTGAAAAATCAACGAAGGTGTTATTACAAAGAACAAAACATGAAGTGCTACCATTTCTGCAAGGCGAGGATCGCATGCAACACAAAAATCATCGAGCATAAAAAACACAAATACTTCAAGCTTTACAAGGTACCGTTGATGTTTTTTCTCTTTCTACATTAGTATGTGTTAACCATGGCCAACAAGGATATCCCATCAACACACTTTTGATTTTGAGCACGCACATCAAAATCCAAGCACCATGGGTGCTGCCAACATTAATTTTCATGACGATGATGATCTAGGAGATTATGGCCTTGTATATATGACTGCCTTCAAGGCTTTGGAAAATCACCAAAGCGTACTTGAACACAACCTCTCTGTACTAAATGCAAATGTTATAAATCTTACTAAGCTACTTGTGAAATTTATAAATTCACAGTCTGCTTAAGGAGACCCGAATGGCACTTTTTAAGGAACCCAAGCTCGCATGACTCAAGGATTCCAAGAGTCAAGTGCTTCAAAAGATGTAGAAGGTATCAATGCATTAGTTAAGAATATCACCATTCTTGAGTTTCACGGTGAAGAGCGCGATCCCAACAAGGATGTGACCAATACGTTCTTACACAAATGGAGTGAATATTCATACGTTGAGGCATACCCCAGATATTAATGCAATTGTGGAAACAAGTTTATCTATTAAAGGTGAGGCCGATAAGTGGTGGATGACATTTCCAATAGGTGCTTGTGCTTCATCTTGGGCTGTGTTTCAAGCTTCTTTCTCCAAAGAGTTTTTGGACTCCAATGAAGAGGATAATAACTGGCTGGCATGGGATGCATGCCGCATGTTTAGCCTCTCTCTCACACACTCAGTATTTTTCCAAGTATTGGGATATCATATTAAAACTATAAGGTCTAGATTAATCCCAAAAGATACGGGGTTTCAATAATGGTCAAGACCCAACATCCAAAAACTTTGGAATAAGACATCATTCATGCCCAAAGATATAATGATGACCAAGAGAGGAAGGGAAATGTTCCCTACTCTAAGAATACTTTTGCTAAGAGAAATGCGGCTAAGAGAAATGTGGCTAGGAGCCAATGGTGAGGTCAATCTCCCACACATTCCAAGAGGAATAAGAGACAATCTACCTATCTACGCCCACAAGAGGCTAAGAAGCCTAAGCAATCATGAGATACTCCACATGGGTCTCTCAGCACTATTGGTTTTGAGCGTGCAAAGAAACAGAATTTGTGTTTCAGATGTCTTTCGGACCAACATAATAAGAAGGATTGTCCTTTTCTTTGCAAGTCAAAAAAAAGGCCATGCACACGGTGCAACACCTCACATTAGATTCATCTCCTAAATATTGTGTTGTAAAGGTTCTTCATATGGAAGAAAAGAACAAGTGTTGTGTGTCTGCTTCAATGTGGCAGCCCACCTTTGGCCCCCATGAGTTGAGTCACATGCATGGTACTGTTAACGGACAACGTGTTTGTATTTTAGTGGATGATGGTGCAACTCAAAACTTCCTGAACTATAAGCTAGTCAAGAAATTGAAGCTTACAAAGACTCCCTGCTCCCGCAAGTATGTGGTAGAACTCATGTCTAGAAATGATAAAGAATTATTGGACACGGTAGTTCAAGGGATTGACTTTATTATTCAAGATCATATGATGACCCTTGACTTTTAATTTATGAACATGGATCGTGATGATGTAGTTTTAGGACGGGAGCGGTTGCATGGTTTAGGAAACACATTGCACACTAGTTATGAACACAACTCCTTATCATTTATGGCCAATGGTAAACATGTGCTTTTGCTTGGTCATAAAATATACCATCTGCACCTCTTTTGTGTACAAGTGATCTTTCTATTTTACAAAAAGCAGATTTAATAGATGAAGTCTTTTTGTGGTACTGCTTGCCTCCAAGTCTTGTGAATTCTCAAGAGAAAAGTGCTGTGAATTCTAGTTATGGTATGCAAAGTGCAATGAATTTTAATGATAAGTCAATTGTTAACAATCCTAAAGAGAAAGTGCTCTCAATTATAATTCTATTTAGCAACGTGTAACTGTTGTAAAACAAACATTAAAGGAGTTACAAGATTCTCCATCCCAGTATAACTCTAGTTTACTTTCTTCTTTTGCACAACAAAAGCTGACTCACTTACTCACGGAGTATAGTGATGTATTCTCAAGTGATTCACCATCGAGTTTACCCCCTACACGTGATGTGTAGCATAGCATACACGTCCTACCGGACACTAAACCGGTGAGTAAGCCACCTTATCGTATGAGTGCTAGTGAGGCCAAGGAGGTTGAGAGTCAGTTGGCTGACTACCTCATCCGTGGTTTCATTACGGACTAAATTCCATAAACATCAAGAACATGTATCATCTACCTCCATTGCATGAGTTGTTTGATCAACTCCATGGGGCTAGATACTATACCAAGATAGATCTTTGTTCAGGATACCACTAGGTGTGTATCCTTTTGAAAGATATCTCTAAAACTACCTTTAGAACATGGTTCAGGAATTTTAAATTTTTTCTTATGCCTTTTGGTTTAACCAATGCTCCGACTACATTTATGACACTCATGGATAGTGTCTTACATCCCTACCTTGAAAAAAAATTTGTGGGTTTCCTTGATGAAATTCTCATTTACAATAAGACTGAAGATGAACACATAGAACAATTAGGATTAGTGTCTGAAGAGCTCTACAAACTCATGCCCTGTATGCTAAGCAAAGCAAGTGGGGTTTCTTTCAAGCACAGATACATTACCTCAGTCATGTGATCTCTTATTCTAGTATCAAGATGGACATTGACAAGGTTGCTTCCATTCTTCGATGGTCACATCCCAACACGATTGAGGAGCTTCAAATCCTTTTAGGCATGGCTATATTTTATCAACAGTATATCCTTGATTATGCAAAAATCAATGTTCCTATGACGAATCAACTTAAATCAAGAGGTCGGGCCTTTTCTTGTGAACAAGCCCAGCAATACAGTTTTGAGCAACTCAAGGTACTTGTAGCCACTACTCTGTTGGAGCCCCATTGGTCCAACTGTTGTAATGAGCCCATCTTGTAAAGCATATCAAATTCCCATTTTATGTCAAAGGCGTCTTATCATTTTGATCCATTCGTCTAGGTTATGTAAAGATTAATCAATTAGTCAGGACTCATATTTGTTCCCACTTTGTAATAAGGAGTAAGAGAACCCCATGTACATTTTTGCACTAAGGTGACTAAAGTATAAAAGTCACCTTAGAACCATTTCTAAATAACATTTTGAATATTAATGCTATGTCGTACGAGTCTGAGAGAGAGAGAGAGAGTGTGTGTCTTATCCTCTTTGCTACGCGCTTCTCCCTCACCGGATCCACGACGTGACCACACCATCGCGGTAGTCTCTCCGAGAGCTACGCGCCCACGCCACGCATTCACCTGTTCGAGCTAATCGCGACCAATCCTTCCTCCAGCTTGTTTTGCTTGTAAGTAGCACAAACAGTGTCTGTTTTCAATAATCAAGTGCTTTATGGAATGAGAAAGAGATTAGCTACACATAGATACTCATAAACTTAAGTTTCTTCCACTTTTGGATTATGACATGTTAGTCTATCACGACTGTATTCGAGATAACTAGGGTTCAAATCTGGTGAGATTAGACTTATAGGTAAGTATATCCTAGTGAGAGGATGGTGCCTAGTAAGTTTGATGCGATTCCGAGTTCATTGGAAGTGTAAACGGTGTTGTGAGCGTTTAGGGATAGAGTGAGTTGCATTCTACCAGGGTTAATGATTGATGCATCATAAAAGTGTGTATGTGTAGATTGGTCTCAACCTGACAAGCTAACGAGATTGCCTACGTGCACCTACGGGTTAGTCGTGTCATCGGATGATAAATATGTTGTCTGTGTTGTGCTCGTGAGTATTAACAGGGGAGTAGTTTTGCCCTAAAACATTGGCGCCGCTGTCGAGGACACAAAACCTTAAGTAGGGAGATCTACGTCACTCGTGTGATGGTTAGCTTACTTTAGTTTTGACTAGAGAGAGATTAAACTTTTAGAACAAGATCCAAGATAGAGTATCCTGAGGTCTAGTGGATAGCCAGGAAGCCTGTGTCTTTCCGAGGGTCTGCGACTAGTTAGATTTAGTTAAGTAGGATAATGTGGAGTTATGGTTTTTGGTTTTGAATGCTTGTTATAGTTGTGAAGAAATAGAGTAGAAAAACGCTGTAAAAACGCAAAAAAAGAAAACAAAAAGAAGAAACAATAAGGCTGTTTGCTTGCCTTGAAAGCAAAACCCACCCCATATACCCTTGAAGGGGGTGAAAAGAGTCGACATTGAAATTTATGATCCAGCACTCGAGAAAACATAAAAAATTGCGACCAAAACCAACAAAAAAGAAACAAGTGATTGTCATAAGGAAACACTAAGTAAACCTAAAGAGGCCAAGAAGAGATATAACCATTAGCCTAGGGTAAACTGACTGTGTCATGAGGTACGACTGATGTTCACTAGTTTAAGATGAAGTGTCATCAAATTTGCATCACTTCAAGAGCAATGGAGTTGTGAATTGTCAGAGAAAAATGAAATTTGTGAAGTGCTTGAGTTTAAGGTCAAGATAAATCCAAACTTCATAAAACTTGGGGGATAGACTTATATGGGCACAGGGAACAAGACTATGCAAAAACAGACAAAAAATTAAATCCCCATTGCTCTCTGCCTGGTCTATCGCGATAGACTGATGAAGGTGGTGATTGACTAGCAACAAGGAAAAAAACCTTTATACCACAGGTTTAACACATCAATACAAGGGTACTCACAAAAATTGAGTGAATTTGAACACCATCTTGACCACAAAACTTCAAAACTGGTGTTTAGAGTCTGAATTCAGAGACAAGGGCAAGAAGTCTTTGACCAAATGTCCAAACAGTGCCAAAATTGGTCAATGCACTACACAAGGGGAGGCTGAACCAACTGTGGAGAAAACTCGAGAAAAATGCTAAAATTGGAGAAAGTGCCACGTCTATCGCGATAGACCAAGGAAACTACTGCTGGGGAACTTTTCTTTCAAATTTCCCCTAGGGAGAGCTTTATCAGGGCCTATATAGCAGACACACCAAAATTCAAGGCATTTAGATCACTGAAGGTCAATCTGAGGGTCAGAGAGAGAATCAAGCTCTGACTGAAATACTAAAATGGGACAAAACCCAACCCAAGTGTCCAAACTTCATAAAACTTGAGGGATAGGCTATAGAGGATAACAAGAACTCAAGGGTAAAGTCGCAATTTTGAATTGACTTGTGCTAAGCAAATTGTCAGTCTATTGCGATAGACTAAGAAAGTAGTGATTCAGACACTTTTTGCAATTTGTGACTATACTGCTAGGACATACTCTCTATATAGATCCCAGCCATCATTTCATAATTGAAATTGGACCACAAGAAGACTAGCTAAGGGGTTGCTGTATATACTTGAAAGATTTTTTGGTAATTCAAGGAAAACCCTTGTGAACAGACTAACCATCCTTGTGTAGTTCCCAGAAGGAGATCATCACAAAGCCACACAGGAAGAAGGAGTCCAGGTAAGCTTTAAGTTTACAACCCAACTTTCATTCTTATGTATTTAAGTTCAGGAGCCTTTGTTAAGTCGGGAGCTAAAAGTGTCAAAAGTCAAGTAAGCACCACGTCCACCGAAGAGAGTGTAACTCAGACGAGACTAGACCCATTAGCACCAATCATTGAAGAGGGTAGTGATACTGACACTTCGTCGGAAAAGTCCTTCTTCATGATGGGGAGTCAACAGCCAAGAGGTTTCAACGGTGAAGGACCAATGGTAGGGGGGAGCACCTCCCTACATCTCTTAAACGAAACCAAGTTCACTATAATCTTCTTGGAAGGAACTAACTCAAAGGGAGCCTTAGTTTATTCTGACTATCGGGGACGCAAGTGTATTTGTATTGAAGAAAGATCGGCTCAGAGACTAGAGATAATTCGATTCTATGATGATGGTGACAGATTCCGAGACGAAAAGGGGAACCACTATCTGATAGTGAGTTACCCTGAGGACTACAACAGATATGGGGATAACGTGGCAAAAGGGAAAATGGTTTCAGAAACCCAAGAACCGCTTCCTAACATTGATCGACCTGGAGAGCTTTTTATGTATGATAAGAAAACAACCAGGGTCCCAACCTATAATGATAATGTAGGGATTTACAAGCATGAAAGCGAGGGAATAGTCTCTTACTTTCGATGCAAGGAACCATACCCAAACGAATTAAGCAAAGACAAGGTTCTTTACTTATTTTCTTATGAAACTGCTATGGGGAAGGATATTGTTTTTGTTGACAGATACGGGCGAGAATACAAACGTATTCTCCCAGACGACGTTGAAAAGGCAACAGTTCCGGGAGCATCAACCTATGGCCCCGAAGAAGTACCAAGAGCCACCTACACCCCTAGCAAGTCGACAAATCCCTTTTCACAAGAGTATGACGCTACCTCACATTCTACCCGACAACCGACGTCCAACTACCAGGATGAACCAGCTACTCAGCCATCATTGTAGGCATGGCTTCAACAGAGTGCTACATTAGAACAAGACCGAACCCAAGAGGGTTATCAAACCACACGAGGGTTAAGGGATTTACAAGAACCACCACTCTATGCACAGTATCAAGGAGAGAGTAAGCCAAAGACTCAGGGATCAACTGAGCCTGGAAGAACACCCCGAGAACAAGTTCGGAGAGATGAACCATCTCTCGCGAGAACTGTTAGAAATTATGGATTAGGAGCACCATTGGGAGAGGAACCTGGCCACTACAGAAGACCAGAGGAGGTATATCGACTAGGATGGGGAGATCCCATGATGAGATTTGTAGATCATCGTAGAATTAGACCTTCTCAAGTGCAAAAATGGGTAAACAAGAAATATACGGGAAGCAAGGATCCGAGAGATCATGTAGCAACCTTTGTGCGTGTAATTAGAGTTGAAGAGGTGTTAGACTTTCCTACCCAATTTGCAGGATTCGGTTTAACATTAGAGGATGATGCTGCTACATGGTTTGACTCGGTGGAGCGAAGAGACTTTGAGTCGATGGAGGAAGTGTTTGACGAGTTTATCGAGGAATTCTCACAAAGGGGAATAGCTCATAATACAGTCTCACAAATCCATAAATTCAAACAGAAAGATGGAGAGTCTGTACGAAAGGCAGCCCTCCGATTAAAAAGATATGTTAAGTTCTGCCCCGTAGAAGAACTGCCAACTCAGTCCAGACTTATGCTTATATTTATCCAAGGACTAAGGAATGCAGATCTTCAAAAGGACTTACATATGAAAAGGAGCATGACGTTGAATGATTTAACCAAGGAAGCTCTATACCTTGTGGACATTGTGTGGTCTACAAAGAGGGTGAGTTCAAGGATCTTGACGATGATTCTTCCTCGCAACAAAGCGGAAGCAAGTCTGCTAAGACAACACTGGAAGGAGAAGTAGCGGTAAGCCAAGAGCAGCTTGTAGAGGAAGTGCTTAAAAAGATTAACTTGTATTCCAAACCACAAGCTAAACAACCAAAATGGTGTGCGATTGAACAAAAATGGACAAACCATGGGATGGAGGAGTGTTATTATAACAAGGGATATGTGAGAGAACGACCATATGCTCCGCAAGCTCAGGCGACATCCCCTCAAGTCCCACCGATGCCTAGATATCAAACAAGCAACCTACCAGGACCTGTAGGTGTAGAAAGACCACAACCAGTGTTGGGCCAACAACCACCCCTACCAGGATTATGACTAGTCGGCATAAGATACACACCCACAATAACTGAGTCGAATGAGAAGGCTTTGGTACCTATGCATGCATACTACGATGAGCCCAATGGATATGCGGCGAACTCTGTCTATTATCCACCAGAAGAACCCTCTACACCAGAACCATGGAGCATGATAGGAAATACAGGACCACCAACTGCTGCGCAGGCAGCGGGAGAAGGACGATATAGCCTGGATGAAAGAACACTATTGTTCATAGCCAACGGAGGCATGAGCGGGCAAAGAATTGCACACCAACAAAGAGGAGCTCCAGGAGCACCTCAACAACCTAAAGGACCATGCTACAAGTGTGGTGGAGACCATTGGCTGAGGGACTGCCCTCATGACGAAATCATTAGGGTCAACTCATATTGCACGGAGTGTGGAATTACTCACTTGATCCCTGATTGCCCTAAAAACCCAAGAAAAGGAGCAAAAACTACCTTCAATATGCTGGGAGCGCTGCCTTCTAGTGGAGGGTCAGAAAACGAAACTCCAATTCCTGTTAAGGTCTTGACGAGAGCCCAAGCAAGGAAAAATGACAATCAGCCCAAGAGTAACGATTAAAATCAAGAAGAAATCAAGACTGACAAGTCTAGCATCAGTCGTGATAATCCTTGGAAAGAACGAAGAGCGAAAATGAAAGCTAGACGTGAGCGAAAACAAAAAGATGTAGAAGATGAGCTAACGATAGCTCGAGAGCAACTTAAACAGCAAAGAGAGTCCGACTCTCTAAAATCAATGGAGGGACCAAGAAGTGCAAGCTCAGGAGGGTCGGTATTGGTAGATAAGATCAATGAACCCTTAGATGCAATCTTGCAAGCATATGAAGCAAGATTGAAGAACAGACAGACTCTAGAGCAAAGGTGGATGACATATCCATATCCAGAGATAGAAAAACAGAGACTAGAGATTTGCAAACAGCTGATTGAAACTGCACAATCTTTACTGGAGCCTCCACCTATGGAAGCGGGAGATAGAGTAATCAAACCACCAAATAATGAAACACCTCACAAAACCGAACAAAGGATACCCGACAAGATAGAAAACATTAAATCCTTGCCGGATGTAAAGGATGCAAAAGACGTACCTAATAGCACTGATGAATCACTGAAATATTTTCCACCATATTCCCCTATAGTCGAGTCGGCGCCTTTCTTGGAGCTGAACTTGAATAAGCCTTCATGGGATTTAGACGTTAAATAATTTCAAGGGGATAATGGTTCAGTTGCATCCGAAGATAGCAGACCAAAATCACTCAGAACTTTGGCATCATATATGAGGAACTATGAGGCAAGGTCAGAAATTCGAAGAGTACCTTCTCAGAGAATAGGCAGGTCAAATCAATTGGACACTAAAATCCTGACAGACTTATTGACCACTCCAGTCAAGTGCACAATCACATTGGCAGAATTGTTAAAAATTAGGCCAAGCATGTGGACGGAAGTGGGCAAATGTCTTGAAAAATTTGGCATAAGGAGACCTCTTAAGTTCTTCGAAACCGAGCTTAATGACACCGAACCGAAGAAAGTCAACACTAGACCAGTGCCACTCAACAAGGTAGGAGAGTATTGTGAAGGTGAAGACGGCAACACAACCCTACCAGTTGATTATAATGGCATAAAGACTAAGGCAATACTTGATAGTGGAGCTGACATTGCCATTGCGACCAAAATGCTATTGGAAAATGGGGAAAACCAGCAATACGAACAACTAGAATGAAATTGCAACTGGCGGATGGGCACATAGAAAGGCCTATAGGATTTCTTGAGGCAATTGTGGTATCTTCTTGTGGCATAGAGTACGAACATACCTTTGCCATAGTAGATTTCGGCAAGAAGAACAACTATGAAATTATCCTTGGTAGGCCGTTCATGAGGCAACTCAAAATGGTGCAGGACTGGGGGTATGATTATTTGTATCTAAGACATGCTGCAACTACTACACGCATAAACATGAAAAATCATAGCTACCATGATGTCACGAGAACCCCTGTGGAATAATTTAACTCAGCCACCATTAGTGGATCAGAAGTCCCAGCGTGGCTTTGTAAGAAAAAGGAGATATGGATGTGCGGGGCATCTCAATGTAGTGAATTTGACCACAATGAAAGGACACTAGAGAGGGTCTTGGAAGATGATGCATATATTCGAGAACCTTTTCCTGAAGAAAAGCTCGAACCCCTAGAATGGTCTCAAATTTTGGCTACATTGGATGTATGCGTCAATGAAGTCACTCCCACCAAATTTTGTGATGAGAATGGCTACGATATCATACCATACTACATGTTGAGCAAAATTGTGGAGGAGGACGATAACGATGGAGATACTGAGAATATGAGGATAAATAAAACAGAAACGAAACTTGAGATTAAGATAGTGAGCTATGTGGACATCCCCACTAAAGAAATCAAGCAAGAGGGAGAAGAATTTTATGATTCTTCTGATCAAAGTGAAAACAAGGATAACACGGATGACGAGAAGTCAGAAAATACGGAGGGAGACGACAATCAAGATCAAGACAATGACGTCTTCTACAATTTCCCAAACCAAAGTGAGAGACGCCAAAAAAGATACAAGAGTAAACGACACCATATCAGTCCACCAACCAAGCTGAGACCCATGCCGGAGTTTAAGGGTAATACACATTTCCTTATGAACATTCATGCTGTTGATTGTGCTAAGGATAAAGTGTCAGGAAGATTTCTTAAGGTTTTTGAAGACTCAGGATTTAAGTCCAGACTGTTGAAACCTAGGAAAACCAGCAAAGCAAAAAAAAAGTTGCAACAGAAAAACTGAATGTCTGTGGTAGTCCAATTATGACGAAAATTGAACGGAAAACGAGATACAATGAGTTGAAAAAAAAAAAATAAAAATGTATGGACAACTGAAATGGAAAGAAGCGATGGAATGAACGCTAGTGATGGGAGTAAAAAGATAGATGTACCTCCTCACTATTGTAAGTACACCATTCAGGAAAGAAGATTGGTGGTTCAGCAACCAATGAGGGAGCCTAAATCAAATGAGTCCTACGATGGGCCAGAGAACGCCAAGAAAATAGATTTAGCAGAGCCAGGAGAAAATCCTCGACCTGCTTACATTGCCACAGATCTAGGTCGAGAAGAAGATGACTTACTAATCAAAACACTTAAGGAATTTCGAGATGTATTTGCATGGTCGTACAAAGATTTGAAGGGAGTGGATCCTAACATTTGTGAACATTCAATCCCTCTGAATTCTGATGCAAAGCCAAGCAAACAACGTCCATACACGTATAATGAGACATTCGCCAAAAGGATAAAAGAGGAGATAGACAAACTTATGGAGGCTGAATTTATTTATGAGATAGAACACACGGATTGGGTGTCCCCGATAGTGGTGGTACCAAAGAAAAACGGGAAATTACGAGTGTGTGTGAATCTCAAGAAGGTAAACGCAGCAACAATAAGGGACAACTACCCTATTCCTATCACTGAACACGTCCTGGAACGAGTAGCAGGCAAGCAAGCCTATAGCTTTATGGACGGATTCTCTGGTTATAACCAATTGGGGGTCAAACTAGAAGATCAATACAAAACAGCATTTGCAACAGAATGGGCCATATATGCGTTTAGGGTAATGCCATTTGGCTTGACCAATGCTCCAGCCGCATTTCAGATATTAATGACACACGCTTTTAAAGAATACTTGCAAAAATTCTTGGATATTTACATGGACGACTTGTGTGTCTATTCTCTATTAAGAGAAGACCATATAGATCATCTTAGAAAGGTATTCGAGAAATGCAGAACATATAGGATTTGCCTCAACCCAAAAAAATGTGTATTCATGGTACGACAAGGTAAAATCTTAGGCCACATAGTGTCGGCTAATGGAATTACCACTGATGAAGACAAGGTAAAGGTGATCATAGAATTGCCAAGACCAGTCACTGTACTAGAGGTACAATCATTTATGGGACATTGTGGATACTACCGACGTTTTATCTACATGTACGCTGTAATAGTAAAACCCTTATATAGTCTAATTACGCTCTTCATTTGGACAAATGAATGTGAGGAGTCATTCATAAAACTAAAAGATGCACTGGTATCTGCACCAATTCTAAAAGCACCAGATTGGTCAAAGATCTTCCATGTACATGTAGATGCTTCGACATTTGCAATAGGCTGTATATTAGCACAACCAGATGAGGGTAAGACGGATTTTCCAATCAGTTATGCTAGTAGACAACTCAACAGTGTAGAAAAGAATTATACTACCACTGAAAGAGAAGGATTGGGTATGATATATGCGCTAAAGAAATTTCGTCATTACTTACTCGCGAACAAATTCACATTCTTTGTGGATCATCAGGCACTCTTGTACTTAGTAAACAAACCTTGTAGCACGGGACGAATTGTAAGATGGTTCATTGTGTTGCTGGAGTTTGATTTTACGGTAGTAGTTAAGAAAGGAAAAACTCATCAAAGAGCAGACCACCTTTCTCGATTACTACATGGGGAAAAAGCTACCGGGGTAGATGATGATCTCCCAGACGCATACCTGTTTAATATAGAGATGGTACCGAAATGGTCAGAGCAAATTATTCCGTTGCTAACATATGGAATGAATCTTGACGACAAACACACGGTGGAAGACATTAGACAGGCACGAAATGACACAATGCTTGCGGGAATAATGTACCATCATGGAAACGATGGGATTCTAAGGTTGTGTATAGGCCCAGAGGAGTATGAAGCATATCTAGAGGAGGCCCATACACAAACAGGGGGACTCCACAGAGGAAATCAAATGATGTATGAACAATTAAGAAGACTTGGAGTGTATTGGCCAGGAATGGCAGGCGATGTAGCTAATTACATCAAGAAATGCGACTTTTGCACATCCAATACCACTGTGGATTATGCCACATTATACCAAGTGACAGTAGCACCCACATGGAGTCATGCTATTGTGGAATATTTGACTAATAAGGATCTGCCAGGAGATTGGTCTAAAGCCAGACAAAAGGCTTTACAAATCGAAGCGAATAGGTATACCCTCATTAGTGACCAATTGTAGAAAAGAGGAACTGATGACCAGCTGAGGTTAGTTCCTCATGAAAATGACTACTTTCCATTATTGGAACAAGCTCATGCAGGCATAGCAAGAGGTCATTTTTCAGCAGAGAGAATCGTAAAAATCATTATGGTTGCAGGTATATGGTGGCCGACCATGATTCAAGATGCAACAGAATTCGTGAAAAGGTGTGATGAATGTCAACGCACTAAGGTACCAGTTAAAAGAGACGAAATGCCTTTAAGACCAATGATGAGTGCTCGAGCATTCGCTAAATGGGGATTGGACTTTGTTGGTCCTATCACTCCACCAGCGTATCGTTCACAAGCACAATATATCATAGTGGCCACGGATTACATGACCAAATGGGTGGAAGCAAAAGCCACAACGAAAGCAGACGCTAGAACCACATCACAATTCTTATATGAATATGTGTTTACACGTTATGGCCTTCCAATCGAGTTGGTGAGTGATAGAGGGACACACTTTGTAAATGAATTTATCCAACATCTCTTAAATGAGTTTATGGTAATTCATCGCAAATCTGCACCCTATCATCCACAAGCCAATGGCCAAGCGGAAGCAACCAAGAAAATATTGTGCACAGTTCTTACGAAACTGGTTAGTGAAACAAGACCAGATTGGGATCAGATGCTCTATTCGGCATTGTGGGCTTATCGAGTTGCATATTTTTACACTCAATGCTACACCATTTAATATGGTATATGGGTTAAATGCAATATTGCCTATTGGCTTTTTGATCCCCACACTAAGGGTAGCCACACAATTGGAATGGACGGGGCATGAACTTTCAAAACGGTTAGAGGACCTTGAAAAATTAGATGAGTTACGACTCAATGCTGTAGCGGCCATATATGCAAAAAAAAGACCACAGAAAGAGTTTTTTGACAAACATGTCAAGAACAAGGACATTAAAACGGGCGACTATGTCTTGGTATACACCCTTAAACAGCATGCCAAAAAGCTAAAGAAAAGGGGCATGGGGCCTTATTTGATCTAAGAAATATCATCCAGCGGAGCAGTAAAACTGTCGACACTAGATGGAAAAGAAATGCCGAACTGGATTAGTGGGTGTCGTTTAAAAAAAATATCATCTACCTTTAACACCGGAAATGTTGTTTCAACTGCATTATGGAAAAACTTATAGACAGGAACAAAAAAGAATTTAGGACCAGGCACAACAAGAAGCAAAGGAACGGATTGCTAAACGAAAGCAATTTCTCAGGACAATAAACATAGTCACCCCAATGATGACCGACGAATATCCTCTTTCAACATCCCAACCAATCGAAGTGGATATACAAAGCGACGAATTAGAAAAGACCATGACAGACCTTAGGGCTCAGGACGATAGCATCATTAACGACTTGGAAGATACTTGGTGTAGTACTTACATAAAAGCTTATGCAGGCACAAAACAAGTTGAAATCTATGCATTGCTTGACACTGGAGCAAAAATGAGTGTCATCGGCTTTGAGCTCTTTCAGAAACTTGGACCAATAAAGACGATCCCAGAGACACACCGGTTGAAAGTAGCATCGGGAGATGAGGTGACCACGTTGTGGTCTATTATAATACCAATCACAGTGCAGGCACACCCGTATACTACAAAATTCCATGTATTGCCACCAAGTAGATCAGCAACGCCGTGTATCTTAGCAGTGTCATGGATGAAAGCTAACAGGGTATTCATTGATTTGGATACTAATGAAGCACTGTTCAGAAATGAAAAATTTTCAGAACGCTTCTTATCATATAACCAATTCATGTCAAGGAGGAAACAAAAGTCAATACAAACGCAAAGATCTACCCAACAACAAACAAAGTTTACAAGTCCAGCAACGTCTTATCAAAAACCAACAACCATGCAGGGAACCAAACAAGTTTGGGTATGGCGTACAGAGCTGACCGAGGCACAATTACATCAAAAGAGGAAATACAAAGTTTGCATAAGGCACGACAGCCTAATTCCTATAAAAAAGGAGTCAGAAGAACACACAAAACACCGAAAGCCAGCAAAACTTCAAAGAACCATAGTCAATCTATCGAATACACAACGGACTATATTGGTATGGCGGCCAAAATTGCCAATTCAAAACGGGCCAACAACACAAGAAGGGAGGCCAAAGATGACAATCGAGCAGTTATCTACAACTATCAAGGTCAAGCCACATCATGCAAAAAGCACGAGAAAACAAACAGAATCAACAACAAAAACTACAAGGATCTATAAGATCCAAGTCATCGAACCAGAAAGAAAGAATGTTCCACCAGATACGACAATATCGACTTCAAAGGAACCACATACGCCAACCAGTAGAAAACAATCAAACAAAGAGCGGCAGATTTACAACTACTCCTTGCAAAGAAAATCTGCCAGCCAACTTAAGCTACCACAGGAAGCCTCAACGACAAATGCCAATAAGCGTATCGCTTATACCTTCCTCTTGCACTGCATAAATTCTTTCTACATGCATTGACCGTACATGCATATAGGGCTATATTACAAGGCCTGCATTAGCACGAGTTCAAACCCATCCACAGCACATACCCTTGACGATACCCTGTCTTCCGGGAGGACTCCAACTAGGAGGGGGGGAGGCATTCCAAATGCGGACTCATGTCATATATTAGAGGGCACTGTTTGTGAGCAATTTTTCAACCATTTTTGCGTTTTATTGTGTGATTTTGGAAAAAGAATATGCCCTCGTAATTAATCAAAATTGGGGACCAAATCATCATTCATGAGCCCCTAGGGATGTGTATAGACTATAAAGAGAGTCAAATCTGGCCAAAAACTGTCTAAAAATAGCAAAAAAATAGGCCAAGGTTGACGATAATGAGCAAGAATGTACATAGACGAGAGAAAAGGGAGCTACAAAGTGTTTTGCCTTTCATTGGTATTTTTCTAGGTTAGAATTGCTATTTTCGGATTATTTTGGGATTTATTTGCTTTATTTTAGCCATTTTCTAGCAAAAATTATAGAAAAAAATCCGTAATCCAGATGGAAACACAGAAGAAGAGATTCCTGATCAGAGCAAGGTAAAGAAGACACAGAAAAAATAGAGACTACAAAGGTGATAGGGCAAAATGACCACTGTCATGAAGGGACCTCCAACAGGAGAAATCTACAAAAATGGTAAAACTGAAGCAACCGAAGTCCTAATCAGGAAATTTGCGAGCCTAAACCGTATCTCCCAAAAAGTTATGGCCACAGGTAAAAGATGGGAAAATTTGGTGTCGAAGTCTCGATTACATATAGAGAGGCTAAGCTAGAAATCCCTCATTTGAGTCATTTTCCATAGTGAGAGAGAGAGAGAGCTCCCTACAGCAGTTGAGACTTCCAGAAGATCATCCATCGCGCACGGTCACCAGATCGACATCAGATATGAGAGGTGTGCTCATCAAAACTGATTCTAAGTGTTGTTTACTTCAGTTAGTCGCAAAACCTCGCCGGCATCACAATCACAACCTGTGCACACATACGGTAGACCGGTTGTTAGGGAGACCTAGGGGCCACCAAATGGAACCAAAATTGAAAGGCACAATGCCTATAGCTTAGGGATCGAGCCTATGACCTCGGAAAGAGCGAAGGAAGCTACTCAGAAAACCCTAATTTCACAGGACCTGCAAAAGGTTAACTAAACCAAGGTGATTGGAAATGAGCCAAAATTCATAGACACCAAGCCAATAACCTCAACAAACCGACTGAAGGGTTAGACCATGAAAAAGTTCGTCAAAACGGAGCCTAAAATCCCTATCTAAAGAAAACCGCACAAAGCGTCACGATACTCTAACGGGCCGACCAAGCGACAAAATGACACCAAATTTAACAAGGTACATCCAAAAGAGGTCAACTACGAGATGGATAAGTCCACTCAGGAAAAAAGCTCTTCCACTAGGGAAAATGCCGGCAACATGCCAGAAAGATGTCCAAATGGTCGTTCTTGGTGTTGTAAACACCAAAACAACAACTGGCTGCTTGGATGGAAGGTCAAAAGGAAATAAAAGACAGCCGGAATCATACAATGACCAGAAGGAACGGCGACCATGACCTAAGTGGTCTACTTCGACTCCAGGACCAGCTAAGTGCTGCAAACAGGGAGTACACTCTTCTAAATTGATTAAAACTTGATGTGTGTGTCTAGGAGGGCCTATTAACACCATTGTGGTCAACTAACATAAAAAAAAACTGGTAAAACTGACCAAGTACCAGTCTATCGCGATAGACTTGAATTTACAATTAGACAAGTGAAATTTTGACTTTGGCTTCATGAGGGGTGCTAACAAGGAATATTAACCACCATTATCAAATCAAAGTGCAAGAGGGATATTTTTTGGTCAAATAACTTAGTCTATCGCGATAAACTTGCTAAGCCAATAATTGGGGGAAAGACTTTTCAAAATTTTAACAAAATAGACTTGGGGAAGCACAGGAAGGCAGTACACCAAATTTGGTGACAGGATGGCCTCATATGGCAAGCTGAGAAAGACATGTTGACAACTCAGAGTCCGAACAGAAAATCTCAAGGGCAGACAGGTAAAAGTCACATGTGAGGGGTCAAGAAACCTTACATCAACTGGGAGAAGGTAGACAGATGATCACAGAGCCAAAAAATGAAAAATTGACACTAAGTATCAGTCTATCGCGATAGACTAAGCAGACGGATACTGGACCATCTTATCAAAATTTTGAATTAACAGTTGTCTTCAACATGATGCAAGAGGACCACCCACTAAGTTTGAGCCCAAAACAACACAAAATGAAGGAGATAGACCAATATCTCCGTGGAAGGAATCTGGAAAAATGGGAGTTGATCCAGAAAGGGGTCACTTGACATTCATTTGAGGTGAAAATGGAATCAGATCATGTGCAAGGTATGGGAAACCAATTGGTGATGGCACAACTGCAAAATAGGTCCCTGATCAAAACAAAAAAAAAAAGTCTAGTCTATCACGATAGAAAGAGAAAAAGTTGCAAATGAACAGATTTTGAGCTTGGGCTTATAGAGTGACCTTACATGCCTTGTGAACATACACCACACAAAATTTCAAGGCATTTGGACTTGTCCACCTTCACCAACAACACTAATTTGAAGCCGTCAAAGTCGCACAATGGAAGAACTTGTCTATATGCTAACATTTTACCTTAACTAATCTGGGGACTAAGAAGGCTCATCTAGATGCATGATTAAGTGGTAATCAATTTAGAAGAGTAGTACTATGTTTGTGCATTAACTGTTAATTGTGAATACAGGATCCATGGATGCTTCTCTGGGAAAAAGGAAAGGCAAGAACCTGGCAACGGAAGGTGCAGTACCCTATGCAGTTCTACCCAATTCCCTAAAGCCAGCAGCCACCTGGATACCTGCAGATGTGCAACAGGCAGTAGCCTTTCCGATCTATCAAGGTTCATATGTGGATGACAAAAGAAACTTGGTGGATACAGTGATGATCCCCAAGGAGGCAGAGAATTACTTGAAAAGATCAACGCAAAGGTCATGGCTCAAAAAAGTTGGCTTGTGGAACTTTGTATCACTACCACCAGTAGGGATAGATTTCAAGAGGGTACAACACCTAATTGAGACTATCCAAGAAGATGGAACTTGCAGAGTGACAGGCATGGATAATGAAGTGATGGAGATCCAGATCACCAAAGAGATCATCAAAGAGGCATTGAAATTGTTAGATCAAGGAGCAAACATGAGAGAAAGAAGGAAAAACCTCACAGTCTACTTGCAAAAGTCTAAACTACCTTCTTTCGAACTCATAGCAAACCCGGAAGTAAGAGAACTGACACAAATCTACAGTCAGTGTTTGTTGAGCTACAGCAAACGACCGCCAAGATACACTACACCACACGGTGTGAGCGGGATGAAAACACACACAGCGCCTCTATAACGACCCGACACATACTCTTGGGAAGATACACACACACACTATGGGGCACCACTCGGCTTACACAACACACCTGGCCGAGACAGGGAACACACCTCTGGAGTGAGAGGAGAGAGACTATCCACTTGCCCACTCCACACAGACACACACATACACACACACACACCCAAAAAACTCAACTCAAAAGAGGAGAATTTCTGATGTTTAGATACAAATGAGCTTGGGCCAACACCAATGGGGCAAACAGCTCACACAATATGGGTAAAAGATACCAGATACAATCACAAACTAGAGCAGAAACTTCGCTCATAGGAGAAACTTACACAGAAAAACAGCAGGAAAAGAGTGAGGAATTTGGCAAAATGGACAGCGCCATCGCGTCCGGAACGGCCCAAAACCCCAGTCTACAATGTCAAAGTGCTCAAATCCGACCTCGGATGAGCAGTTTAGGGCCAAAACAGGCTCCAAAATGGGCAAAAACACACCTGCGGCTGTTCCTCCTCTCTTCTCCACGTTTTTTCTGGTCTTCTCTCAGTTTTTTCAGTTCCCACACTTAGCTTTATTAGTTGGGCACCCTTGGCCTTTTAGATGACCTCAAACGGACCCCGAACAGGCCAAAAACTGACCTCGCAGTGCATAGTTGTCACCTTTTTGCATCATTCGCACACCTGGCACTCAGCTTTTTTCCAATAATGCATCTCGCCACCACGTGAAGTGGCCCCAAAAAAAGGTCCTCATGATGACCTTTCTGCATAATTCTCACAAGCAAACACCCACGTTGTGTCCGTCCTCATCTGCGTGCAAATATTGACCTCGTTCGCCCTCCTGACGCCACTAGATGCCATCTGACGCACTTGCTGACCTCACGTCGTCGGCCCGCGGATAGCTTCCTCGAGAAGTTTTACGCGCTACCAACTCCTCCTTATTGTAGAAAAACACAATGGTACTAGTAACGATGAAAATCGATGCACTATGTACATGGTGTCCTACCTGTACACATGTGGGCCCAACGTAACCACCTGGCTCTGGAAAATGGGCAATACTTTATTTGATGCACCATGCATGGGTATGTACATATGCGCAATCCCTTGCTCCAAAAAACTCCTGACATAATTTGCCCATCCCCTAGCCTGCTAGATCATTCATGATCAGCAGCAGCAAAGAGAGATATGAGACTCGCCGCATCACAAGTCTCCTCATCCTTCACCAACATTTCTTGCTCCACCGACAACTCATCTTGTTCCACCATCATCAATCTAGCATGATACAATTTAAGACGCAATCCATTTACCCTTGACTTATGTAGAACACCATCCAGGTTAGCCAGCTGATATGTGCCATTTGGAAAACACTCTACTACCTTGAAAGGGCCTTCCCACTTAATTTGAAACTTCTTTTGGAAGGTGTTGTCCAGCTTACTGTTGTAGCGCAAAACCAAGTCATGTTGCTTGATACCCTTACTTTTGACCTTTTCATTTAGCTTTGTCAAAGCCTTATCCTGCCTCTGCCCATAATGCTCCAAAGCGCTCATCCTATCCAACTGGACCTCTTGTAACTGCAAGAGCCTCTCTTTGAATGCATCACTAGGCGGCCCAAGCAACTTCTCTAACATCTTGACCGCAGGCAACTCTACCTCCACAGGCAATAGTGCTTCCTTTCCATACACCAAATGAAATGGAGTAAACCCTGTACCTGTCTTCACCGAAGTACGGTAAGCCCATAATGCACTAGGCAATTCCAAATCCCAATTCTTTCCTTGGTGCTCTGTCACTTTCGAAAGAATCTGTACCAACTCACCATTGAATCTTTCATTCAAGCCATTACACTGCGGGTAATAAGGAGTGGTATGCTGGTGCCTAATCTTCATCTTTGCACATAAAAAATCTAGCAGTTTAGCTCTAAAGCCAGGCCCCTTATCTGAAAGTAACTCCAGTGGCACCCCAAACTTGCAACATATTTCATCATACACAAATTTTGCCACATCCTTTGCAGTGATCTGTTTTACTGCTATAGCCTCTGCCCATCTAGAGAGATAGTCCACTGCCGTCAAAATATAGCTTTTGCCCCTGCTTGTGATAGGTAACGGGCCTATTGCATCAATCCCCCACTTTTCAAACACATCAAACGCCATAATGGTTTTTCGTAGCTCTGGCTTCAACACTCTCTTCCCAAATGCTTGACACCTATTGCAAGACCTACACCAATGGTGAACATCCTTGTGCAAACTAGGCCATACATACCCCTCTTGCAAAATCTTATGCAAGGTGATCTTTAGAGCAAAATGGCCACCACATGCGCCTTCGTGATTCTCTTCCAACACTCTGTAAAGCTCCTCCCGCCAAGGTACACGTCTCAACACGAGATCATCCCCTTTCATGTATAAGACATCACCAATCAATTTGTACCTGTATGCTCTACGCACAAAGCCATACTTCTTAGACTTCTGAATCTCCTTTGGAATGATTCCTGTTAGCAAAAACTCCTCTTCTTGAGCCAAACTTTCCCGGCCATGATAAAGAGGTAAAGTGGTCCTCAACACAAATAGCTCCCCAATCATGCCTTGAGCTGCTTCATGTGCCTCTCCATTTAGAGCACGTTCAATGTGTCTGATACTCCATGCTTCAAACTTTTTTAACAGGCCTTTAATTCTGAAGCACATTTCCTTCAATGAGGTGTTCTTGCTCTTCCACACACCCAACACTTGCTTCACCACTAACAAGGCATCACCTTTTATGCTCAACCTTCGAACCCCATGCTTCAAACAAATGTGTAATCCGGCTTCCAATGTAGCATATTCAGCCTCATTGTTACTATGCGCATCCAATTTGAACCCTCTCTTGCATACTAGCTTCCCCTCTGGATCATAAAGTGCTATACCCCCTGAAGCTGCATCATGGCTCTTTCTGTATGAACCATCAAAGAACAACACATGTGCATTGCTGATCTGTGGCACTTCTTCAACTACCTTTCTCACCACCTCTTCCTTAACAATAAGGGGATTCTCCTTGTAGGTCAACAAATCAGCTAGGGTAGCCCTTGTACTATCTTCCACTAGAAACGAGAACTCAAACTCTTGCAGCTCAATTACCCATTTCTTCACCACATTTGACATGTTAATACCATTAATTAACTGTGGCAAAAAGGCATAACTCGTCAAGAAAACAAAAGGCCGTGGTAGCAAGTAATGACGAAATCGTCGACAAGCAAATATTACACTGGCCATCACTAGCTCTACTTCCGATAACTTTCTCTCCGCTACCAACTTCACTCGGCTTGCACAATACACTGGCCTCATATAATGGCTGCCCTTCCCCTTTTGCAATAGCATGGCTCCAATGGCATCATCCCCTACTGATGGATTTACATAAAAAACTTTCTCCCAATCAGGAGCTTGCATGGCTGACAACCCCCCTAACACCTCTTTCACCTCTTGAAACACTTCTTCACACTTGTCATCCCATTGCAATGGATCATGCTTTGCCACTTGTTGTAATGGATAAAGAAGCTGCGAAGACAATGGAATAAACCGTGCCATGTACTTCACTTTGTGTATAAAGGTTGCCAATTGCTTCGTACTCATAGGTGATGGAAGAAGAATAATAGACTTCACCTTATCTGGATCAGCCTCAATGCCATTTTCTGACACCATATGGCCCAATAACTTCACCCTTGGCTGTGCTAGATGACATTTCTTTGGATTTAGTTGTCCTCCACATTCATCATATCGAGCCAATACCATCTGCAACTTCTCATGATGCTCAGCCCTACTGCTATAGACACAGAAGTCGTCCATAAAAGCCTTAACACAACTACCAATGAATGGTTCCAGCACCCAATTTGCTCTTTCTTGATAGAAAGATGGTCCACTTGACAACCCAAACGGCAACACTGTGTAGCAATAGCAGCCCCATGGCGTAATAAAAGTTGTCTTTGTGCGGTCTTTAAGAGCAATCTTCAATTGAAAATAGCCTGAAAAACCATCACACACACTGTACCTCTCATAACCTGCCACTGAATCCAAGATCTGATCGATGAATGGAAGAGGATATGGGTTCTTCTTAGTGGCTGCGTTTAAGGGCTTAAAATCTACACAAATCCTCCACTTCCCATCCTTCTTTGGACTGACTACTACTGGACTCACCCATTTTGTGGTCTCCACAGGGACTATGAACCCTGCCTTCAATAACTTGTCCACCTCTTCCCGCAAGGCTTCCATTTGCTCTTGACCCATCCTTCTTAGCCTTTGCCGCACTGGCTTAGAACCTTCTTTCAGCTCTATATGCATCTCTTCGCCCTTGAACCCTCTGATCTCTTCATATGAAGTAATGAACAAATCAGGAAAACTAGCCAGCATATGCAAAAATATATCCTTCTCCATAGCTGAGAGGTCTCCACTAATCATTTGCGTCATTAATTCCTGCTTTTTTGACAACTCAACCTTGGTTTGCATCAGCCCTTCAATCACTTCATAAGGTCCTTCACTTTCATCTTCAACTTCATTCGCAAATGCGACTAAACCACACTCCTGGATTTCTTTATCCATCAAAAGAAATGCAACATCAGCATCCTCATCACTGATGGTAGTGCTATCACTGTCCTCATCTGTCACCGTGGAAGAGTCTTCATCACTAGACTCATCCTCATCTTCATAAAGCTCCTCTAATCGTTTCCTTGTGTCCATATTATAAAGCGTCTTGGTACCTGTCTTTCCATAGAGGCTAATTGTACCATGTCGCCAATCTTGAACAGCTCCCACTGCACGTAACCATGGTCTGCCCAGTATAATAGGATATGCTCCCAACCCTGCTGGCATCACATGAAAATCAACCACTGCCTTTGCATCATATGCCTCCACTTCTAAGCTCTTTACAACACCCAAGCATTTTACTTTTTGATGGTTTGCCAATCTGATCCGAAAACCTGACACCCGAGCCACTGTGAGACCCATCTTCTCAACGCATGAGTGTGTTATGACGCATATTTGGGCTCCGCCATCCACATAACCTTGTCCCAAATTTTTCCTTTTATGCCACACATCTACTATTGGACAAATGTTTGGTAGCTCGTCCATTGCCAACACCTTCACTGAACCTCTCTCTGGCTCTTTCTCCATTGGGTTAACCATCCTCTTCCACTGTCGCTTTAGCTTAGGCACCATCTCTATAAGCTGCCCAAAAGTAACATCTGCCTTCCTGCTCGTCAAATCCTCCTTCAAGTCATAGCTTAATTGCCCATCCCCTAGTGGAAAATCTGAAACATGAAACTTTCGACGAGCTCTCCTTTTCCTCTTGGCCTTGACATCCTCGCCTTCATGGCTCTTTCCTTTCTTCTTACTAGGACCTGGGGCACTTCTTCCTTCCTTATCCTCTGTGGTCCTCTTCCCAATAGGCATCACTAATGTATCCTCTAGCTTTGATGCCTTCTCCAAGGTGACTACACTTAGCACTTTTGTCTTCCCTTTTTCCTCCTGGGTCAGTCCACTGGTTCCTTCGTCTCCCTTAATTTTGATGCCATAATCATTTGACCTAGTTAGCACCTGTCTTGGCAATGGATACATGTCTCCCCCCATCCTTGGTGGCTTATCACATTGCGGGCTGATGTGACCCAACTCTCCACAATTATAACATGTGGGCGTCTGCCTCCAAAACCTACTATTACTTTGTCCAACACCATTCCTAGGCCTTTCTTCACCTCCTTGCTGATTTGCAAACCTCCCTCGACCTCGATTATTTCCCACTTGACCTAGCATGTTTAGGCTGAGATTCTTCATCAGATCAACCACTTGCCTCATGTCTTGCCTTAGGCCATCATCTTGCACTGCTGTAGTGACCACTGCTGGCATAACCTGAGTAGTAACAGGAACCACTGGTTCATGATGAACCCATGACATGCGCCCTTGTAAAGACTCTATAGGCTGAAATTCAGACCTCATTGGCAAAGACTCCACCCCTAACTGGCTCATTTTCCTCAGCTTCCACTCTTTGTTCCTTGCTACCTCTAGTGCATCTTCATATGTCCTAGGCTTCTTTAGCTCCACTCTCCAACGTATATTCTCCCAAAGACCAGCCAAGAACCTGTCCTTCTTCATCATGTCAGGCGGGGGTACCTGTGGTGCTAAAGCCTTGCACATTCACTCCCATGCCAATGAAAACTTACGTATGTACGCATCTACTGGCTCACCTTCCTTTTGCACCAAAGCCTGTACTTCTTGACACACCTTGTCAGGGTCTTCTATCTTCACAAACTCCACTTCCAATCCATGCCTTAGATTGTCCCAACTCAATCTTATAGGTGGATCAGCCATACGCAACTCCTCTTCAAATGCTTTGGACCAAGCTCGTGCATCACTCTTCAAACAAATTTGGAGAAGGCATAACATTTGCGTAGGGTCATGAATCTGGTTGCTAATGCAGGCAACCTCCATCTTTTCCAAAAATTCTTCCACATCTTCATCACTTCTTCCATGAAACTCGGGATAAGAGAAAGCCATGGCTACCCAAATTATGATGCTTTGAGAACCCCTTCGAACACACGTGCAAGAACCCAAAACTTTTCACTTCCCAATCCCCAGAAACTTCAATGGAGCTCAACTTTAGATAAGGACAAACACATGCACATCAAATGAGTTTTCATAGTTGATCATCGGAATTACAACAGGCAAAGGACATTCCAGGATCTCTCTCAATCTTCTTGGCCCAAACATAAAGACTATGCGCTACTGGAAAAAGATCTTCCTGGACACATGAACATTAATCTGAATTCTTTGAGTTAAATGAAAAGGAGTGAACTGAGGGCCATTTTGATCATCCATTAAAGCCAACCATGAAGCTCCCAAGAAGGCACACCTGACTCAACCTCTGATTTTGCCAAAATTTCAGCAGCATAACAGCATAAATGGCTCAAAATACCAAAAAACCAGCCATCATAACTTGGGAAAATTTCGACAGAGTTTCCCCAGAAGTAGAGCAGTAGGAACCCAAAATATAGATTGTATCTGTATGCATAAACTGTCAACAATAGAACCCGAGCATCAAGTAGGACTCACTAGTACATAGCCTATGGCGAGGTCACAAAAAGGGTGCTCCAGCTACCTGTATCACCGAAAGGATCTCCACATTTGAGAATCCCCCAGCTCAATAAAAACCTCACGCTATCGACCCTCACACGAAGGCTAATGCAAATCGCGTATAGTCAAGTCTCAGAAATGACTATCTTCCAGACCAAGTCTCAGAAATGGCTGGGACTGCCAAATAAAACCATATATGGCTCCACAAAGGCGTACAATGGCAATTTCCACAAGTAACGTACAATCCAACAGACAATGCGCTCAAATAGGCGCCAAGTGAAGCATTCCCACAACAACTGCAAGTGACATCACTGTACTCCAGCTACCTGTACCTGTGTGAATCACCTGTACTTGTACCTGTACCTGTACCTGTACCTGTACCTGTAACCGTAACCTGTAACCTGTAACCTGTAACCCCGAATCTCGAAGCTTGAAGCTCGAAGCAGAAGGTACTCGAAGAAGATCCTCCGTGGGGGCGCCAAAAGAATGTGAGCGGGATGAAACACACACAGCGCCTCTATAACGACCCGACACACACTCTTGGGAAGATACACACACACACACTATGGGGCACCACTCGGCTTACACAACACACCTGGCCGAGACAGGGAACACACCTCTGGAGTGAGAGGAGAGAGACTATCCACTTGCCCACTCCACACAGACACACACATACACACACACACACCCAAAAAACTCAGCTCAAAAGAGGAGAATTTCTGATGTTTAGATACAAATGACCTTGGGCCAACACCAATGGGGCAAACAGCTCACACAATATGGGTAAAAGATACCAGATACAATCACAAACTAGAGCAGAAACTTCGCTCATAGGAGAAACTTACACAGAAAAACAGCAGGAAAAGAGTGAGGAATTTGGCAAAATGGACAGCGCCATCGCGTCCGGAACGGCCCAAAACCCCAGTCTACAATGTCAAAGTGCTCAAATCCGACCTCGGATGAGCAGTTTAGGGCCAAAACAGGCTCCAAAATGGGCAAAAACACACCTGCGGCTGTTCCTCCTCTCTTCTCCACATTTTTTCTGGTCTTCTCTCAATTTTTTCAGTTCCCACACTTAGCTTTATTAGTTGGTCACCCTTGGCCTTTTAGATGACCTCAAACGGACCCCGAACAGGCCAAAAACTGACCTCGCAGTGCATAGTTGTCACCTTTTTGCATCATTCGCACACCTGGCACTCAGCTTTTTTCCAATAATGCATCTCGCCACCACGTGAAGTGGCCCCAAAAAAAGGTCCTCATGATGACCTTTCTGCATAATTCTCACAAGCAAACACCCACGTTGTGTCCGTCCTCATCTGCGTGCAAATATTGACCTCGTTCGCCCTCCTGACGCCACTAGATGCCATCTGACGCACCTGCTGACCTCACATCGTCGGCCCGCGGATAGCTTCCTCGAGAAGTTTTACACGCTACCAACTCCTCCTTATTGTAGAAAAACACAATGGTACTAGTAACGATGAAAATCGATGCACTATGTACATGGTGTCCTACCTGTACACATGTGGGCCCCACGTAACCACCTGGCTCTGGAAAATGGGAAATACTTTATTTGATGCACCATGCATGGGTATGTACATATGCGAAATCCCTTGCTCCAAAAAACTCCTGACAACGGGAGCATCTCAACCACACTGACATGGGCTATGGGAATGACCCATGAGTTCTATATAGATCACGCGTCATATCTATTTGAAGAAATGACAAAGCTAAGGCAGGACAGACCAAATTACATTGCAGGAGGAGAAGTCTTGACCAGAGTAATATACCAGGCCATAGGCGCGGCAGATCAGTTTCCACCTACCCCTCATCAAAACGATTGGCTGGTACTAAGAGAGAATATCGAAGACAGATCACAAAGGAAATTACCTGCCTCTATTAACACCATTGGAGGACGCAGGCTGGAAAGAGTAACAAGAAGTACACAAGAAAAGATGGAAGAAGAAAGAAGAACAGAAGAGGAAGATGCCCGACTAAAAAAGCGGAAAGCGGAAATGGAAAACAACACCAGGTTGCAGAAGATAGCAAAAATGGAAAGGATGCTAGAAGGATTTTCTCTAGAGAGATCTCTACGAGGCGATGTAGGCGCCACTTGGAAATCTTCTAGTAGCACTTACACACTGAGAACGAAGAATAGAAACAACCCAATTTTCGAGTTGGACTGGTTCGAGAGGTACATCCAAGAAAGAAATGCTAGGTACGAACCAGAATTTCTACTAGAAGAGGAGGATCTCCAAACTTTGACAGATCAATTGAGGCGAACTTCACGAGATCAGGAAACACTGCTGTCATCTCCAAGGCCAGATGCAAGTGAGAGGCAATCTAGCCCACCTGCGGACTCTACTTCGCATTCAGAAAGCTCACATCGTGATGAGAGAGTTCATACACCTCCCAATGAAGAAGAAGAAGAAGAAGAAAGAAAGAACCGATGGTCACGTGAACACTGGAACCATATCACAAAGTGATAAAGGCAAGCAAAAGGAGGTGGATCAGACAAAAGATAAATCTTCCTCCTCTCAAGAAATTGAGCTGGAAGCTACTATAGATGAAGATTTGCAGTCAATGGAGACAATACTAAACCGAACAAGACTGCACAGTCAATGGCTAGCTGATCATAACAGGTCCAACAAAATGAGGTTACAACAAACCCATGGAGAAATTCAAAGACTGCAGGAGCAAAGGGAGGACACTCTAAAGCTGATCAGCATCAGAGATGCTGAGATCTTGGGGCTCAAAAGCACAGTGAATCTCCTCAAAGACAATTTACATGAGTCTGAAGACTTCAATGCCATCTGTGAAGATACAATCAACGTATTCCTTGAAGATGTCAGTGACAGAGATGAACACATAAATAAGTTGGAAAAATAAAAGCAAGATGCGCTGGACACAGTCAAAAGTTTGCAAGTCGTCATCGATGACTTAAAAATTGAAATCAAAGATTTGAGAGCAGTAACAGATATACAAGCAAGGGAAATCGAACAAGCTAGGAAGCAAAAAACGCCGCTACCAACAACACCGGTAGTCCACCCAGAAGAAGAAGTGGCTACAGTGAAGAGGGAGCTGGAGTTGGAAAGAAAATAGCGCCTAATGATAGCCTAAAGTGCGCTTAGAGCAGAGGATCAACTACAAAGGCAAATTTCCGACTTACAAAGTGAACAGCAACAAGGACCAGCTCCCGACAGTGAAATGGAAAGCATTGTTTCCAAATCACTCAGGGAAGAAAATGAAAACTTGCACATCAGGGTAAAACAATTAGAGGAGTCTGCAGCTCAAAAAGAAATGGAATTTCAAGCTCTACAAATCAATAGTAGAACAATGGCTGCGCAAATCGCAAGTCTACAAGCTGCAAGGCAACACCAAGGACAGGTACGAGTGCACCTGGAACAAGCAACAACGAATTTGGTTGGACTCGCCGAAGTATATGGGGGTCAAGATGAGTACGAGGAAGAATCAGATGAACAGGAGGACCCAGATACACAGACTGATCAGACTGGCTCCAAAGACCAAGAAATAGAAGAAGATTCAGTCACGAGATTGGAAGAGCAGAGGCTGGCCGAGCAGATGGAAAAACAATCAGAGATGATATGGTACAAGGCAATGCAACTAGAAAAGGAGTTGCTACAAGGGCTTTCCAGATCAGGCAAAACAGCAGCAGAGCTACGGAAGGAATGGAATGCCCCTATGCTACCATATGCTCTGCTGAAATTTGAAACTCTAACACATCAACGGCAGCTCGAAAAAGAAGCACAAGTGCCAGTGTTTGAAGGAGAAGTACAGGATCGAGAACAACAAAACAGAATAGTAGACAGCCAGCCAAAGTGGAGGCGTCAATGGCTGTTGGATCATCGTAATAACCTGATCCACTTAGTCAACGCACCGTCTAAGCTGAGGAATGACAGAACTTTTTGCCCAACTCCGCGAACATACACCTACAACCAACATAAAGCACTACAGAGCAGAAATCCGACATGGCTAAATTATCCAGTATTTCCAGGGCCAGCAGAGGGAGAGAGAATATCCGGTTCTTACATGGTGAAAACCCTTCAGGGCGCCATCGCAGAATTCGGAGGCTCTCCCGACCTATCCTGCAAGATGCTATGTAAAATAGCTCAAACCTTTTTGGCCTGTCTCACAGTCTTCTCAGAAAGCTGGACGTCAAAGTATATGAATACTGAAAGAAGAATCTCAGAGCTGTCATACGATCTAAGTGGACCACCTACAGAGCCTGTATTGTATGCCTATTTTAGACAGCTAATGTTTCTGCCAAGCTACCATCTACAAACCTTCGAACAAGCATTTTACACAGGCTTCTTCATGTACAAGTCAAAAAAATTTCGCCCATTAATGGCAAGCGAGTCTATGCGATATGATGTGTTTCTACATCAAATCAACCAAGAAAGACGACAACGACAATGAAGACAAAGACGATCATGTCGTGGTAGACATGAATTAGGAGGGGGGGAGTGTTGGAGCCCCATTGGTCCAACTGTTGTAATGAGCCCATCTTGTAAAGCATATCAAATTCCCATTTTATGTCAAAGACGTCTTATCATTTTGATCCATTCGTCTGGGTTATGTAAAGATTAATCAGTTAGTCGCGACTTAGATTTGTTCCCACTTTGTAATAAGGAGTAAGAGAACCCCATGTACATTTTTGAGCTAAGGTGACTAAAGTATAAAAGTCACCTTAGAACCATTTTTGAATAACATTTTGAATATTAATTCTGTGTCATACAAGTCTGAGAGAGAGAGAGAGAGAGAGAGTGAGTGTGTCTTATCCTCTTCGCTACGGGCTTCTCCCTCACCGGATTCACGACGTGACCACACCATCGCGGTAGTCTCTCCGAGAGCTACACGTCCATGCCACTCATTCACCTTTTCGAGCTGATCGCGATCGATCCTTCCTCGAGCTTGTTTTGCTTGTAAGTAGCACAAACAGTGTCTGTTTTCAATAATCATGTGCTTTATGGAATGAGAAAGATATTAGCTACACATAGATACTCATAAACTTAAGTTTCGCCCACTTTTGGATTATGACCTGTTAGTCTATCGCGACTGTATTCGAGATAACTAGGGTTCAAATCTGGTGAGATTAGACTTATAGGTAAGTATATCCTAGTGAGAGGATGGTGCCTAGTAAGTTTGATGCGATTCCGAGTTCATTGGAAGTGTAAACGGTGTTGTGAGCGTTTAGGGATAGAGTGGGTTGCATTCTACCAGGGTTAATGATTGATGCATCGTAAAAGTGCGTATGTGTAGATTGGTCTCAGCCTGACAAGCTAACGAGATTGCCTACGTGCACCTACGGGTTAGTCGTGTCATCGGATGATAAGTATGTTGTCTGTGTCGTGCTCGTGAGTATGAACAGGGGAGTAGTTTTTCCATAAAACATACTCCTATCCTAGTAATTGTTGACCAACTTAAGTTGTTTGTGGTAGAGATTGATGCTAGTGATAAATCAATTGGTGCGGTACTTCTCCAGGAAGGACGACCTATAGCCTTTGGAAGTTAAAAAATTGGATAGAGCTCAACATAATTATTCTATCTATGAGAGAGAGATCTATGTCGTAGCTCACGCTTTATAAAAGTGGCAACACTATTTATATGGTGCCAAGTTTGAAGTAGTTTTTGACCATGAGAGTTTAAAATGGTTTACTAATCAAACGGACTTGAAGGGTCATAAAGTTAGATGGGCGGAGATCCTCCAAGGTTATGATTGTAACTATAAAGGGCCATATAATGTAGTAGCGGATGCACTAAGCCGGATGACTCAGATTTATTCACTTGCTTTCACAGAAATAACGAGTGAATTTTTGGAGTCATTACGTGGCTAGTGTGCACAAGATCAATCATATGCTAAAGTGTGAACTGTAGTTTTAACAAGGGATCCCTCACACTCACATGTATTTGCACAGCCATATCAACATGTTTCTGCACGTGCATATAAAATCTCCAACACATAGAGCTCCACCCCTACTCAGGAAGAGCTTAAGCGATGGAATAATTTTTCCATTGATGATGGCTACTTACTCCACAAGGGTATAGTATATTTGCCAAAGGACTCACATGACACAAGGTGCCAAATATTATTTGAGTGTCACGATAGTCCAAGTGCTAGTCATCCACGTATTTGTAAGACGTTGAAAGAAGAAAGCTGGATCAAAAAAACCTCTATAGATTGGCCTCTCTTCCAGTTTGGTAACACAAACCTATCCACTCAAACACCTTCAATACCACTCTAAAGACTATATCCAGCTCTCAACCCAAGCCCTCGGCCATGGGGGCTACAGGAAACACCACTTATTCCTAGTGCATCCTCTATCATGTATAGCAGTACATGTAAGAACATAGCTAAAAAGAAAGGGTATATTGAAGGTGGTTTTATCTATTTACTGGAGATTTTCCAAAGACAAGCAGCTACTCACTTTCTACACCAGGTGCAAACGGGCCAACAAGACTAAGTACACGTCAATCTTCATTTGATTGGCAATCACCTCTTCCTTGTCTACAACTAAGATGCTTACTGTAACTCCTCTCTTTCACATGATATCGCATCTCTTTTAAAACCACAAGCATACAAAACCTGAAAATGACCACATGTACACAAAAATATTAAACCCAGGTTGAGAGCACATTGTCAAGCATTTTGGATGAGCATAATTTCACTAAGTCATGCCAAAACACCTGCCCACTAGCCTCATGTATATATGTGTACTTAGCCCTGCGAGTCTTGGAAGTGACTATAAAAAAAATCATGTACAAAGGTGTGCTTGTTTCAAGCTTGAATGCTAATGTTTTGGGTTATTTGACTCCTCAGGACATGGTTTTCAATAAGTATTTTTAGCCGTGCTTTATAGCGTGTCAATCGGACATGTACATCATGAGTTATGGGCATCTGAAGTGGGTGGTCTCAACTTAGAAGGTGATTGCGGGTGCATGCGACAAGGCCAACTGGGCCAACTTGAAAATTGGAATTAGAGATGTTGAGGTTTAAGAAGTATAGATTTAGCCGAGATGATGGGCTTCAAGCCATGTGTTACGGTCTGTTATTCGGTGATCGAAGCCGGAAGTTATGCTTTCGGGAAGTTGCTTGAGAAGTGCTCCTACCTTGGGGGATATCTAGAAATTTTTGGGCATGAGGGAGTTGGGAGGCTTGAGGAGGAAGTGTCATGTGGCAGGGGGATTATCCCACATAGGAAGGAAAAAGTGGAGAGTGGGGTTTATATAGCCTAAAGGGGGAGCCCATTATAGGTGTACAAAATGAGAGGATCTCACAAGACTTGGCTATGGAGGGGCTCGTGGGCTCATGGGGAGAGAAATGGTGCATTTTTGGGCTCCCTGACAAGTGTCTGGCAGCGTTTTTGATCCTCAGCCACTTGCCCTGACCCCATTCTTTGGTGAAAGGGTCACCGACACTTCATTTTTTGCCAAAAAATTCCTAAAATGAGCTAGTTAAAGGGTGCCTTGATAGAGAGCCTTTTCGGCTAAGAAGAGAGAGAAAATCCTTGGGATAAAAGATAAGAAAGCCCCCATTTTAATAGTTGCAACACCTGCAAAACTTTGAGAGAGCTTATTTTTTAGCAAGGAAAAGTACACCTCCAGATTCAAGCAGCCATAATTTCTTCTTCGTTCATCTGTTTTTTGCCTATGGATACTCTACGAACATCTACACAAGACAAGATTCTTCATGATGTCATTGGTTTCTCCTAATTTTGAGTGTGTCTCATGCTTGGAGGGTTTTTCATAAATCTCTACAAGTAGTTACCACAGGTGATTTCGCCCGTGCAATAGTTCTTCCTTCCAACGGTGTGACTCGTGCAAGGATATAGAGGTTCTTGTTTTTCTTGTCGTTTTCATGCTAACATTGTTTTCGTGCCCCCCCCAAAGGATCAAGTTCTCCTATGCTCTAATTCTTGTGAAGTATGTATATTATGCAGACAAAGAATGTAAAAGGAATGTGGGTCCTTATGAACAACCGCCTATGTATGTGCAAATTGCCCAAGGGATTCACCATGGAAAACTTACCGTACCACTTAAGTACAGGGGAGAGGGTTTCTTTATAGGTTACATAAGTGTATAAGTTATGGGAAGGCCCCTAATAATTTATATGACAGGCTCAAAAATAAGAGAGGGGGTATCATATTTATGGGGAGGGAGGGAGGAGAAGTGAGAAAAGGGAAAAATGAGAGGAAATTTTTGTGTTTCAAAATCATGGCTTCCCAAAATATTCTTCCCTTGAACTTGTGAGTCAATAGCTACAAAGATACATGCAACAACTAACAATGTTTTATATCAATTGCTTGTTTGTGATTATAGTTCATTTGTTGAGAGCTTAAAGCTATAAAGAGTTTATATAGATGCAAATTTACACAGAGAACCTAGCACAATATTATAATCATGTTTTTTGTGTTGGGGTTAAGGCCTATGTGCCTTGACCGGTCGCCCAGGTCATGGACGCCCGCCCACTGTTACCCTATACTTATAGTGAGTATACTGTCTAGGAGGAGCTGCCACTTCACAGTCTCCCCACCCATATCTGTGTGTCATGTGTCTCCTTCTCTGTCTCACTCTCCGTCTGTGGTGCTCTCCGATCCCCTTCAATTGGTATCAGAGCGACAGGTGTGAGAGCGTAGATGGACGGCTTCGCAATGAACTCGTCGACTATGGCGGAGAGGTCACAGATCTGAGCAAAGAAATAGAGGAGTCTTGTGGACAGCCATAGAGAGGCTTGCAGGAGAGCTCTCAGGAGCTTCCTAGTGCTCACAGATCAGTCCACAGTTCCTCTAGATATCAGCCCACTGTGTACAGCATCTTCCCTCTTCTCAGCAAGCTTTGCAACGGCTACATCGGCGAGACATAGTGGAGCTTGGAGCTTCCATAGACATGGAAGCATTGTGAGATTGATACATTCAGCTCACGCATCGAGGTGGGAAGTGAGTTTGAGCCCTTCTATGAGCTCAAAGAAGCACAAAAGAAAGTCGTTCAGTTTTTGGCAGTTTGACAGCAGTCTACTGTTTTGCTCATAACTTGAGCTACAAAGCTCCGATTCCAAAACTTTTTGGTTCAAAACAGAGTTGGCTTCAAGCTCTACGACTTTGTTTTTCTGATTTGGAGTGCAAGTGGGTCTGAAATTAAAAACACAGAGACTTTTTTTCAGGACATTTTTGGGCTCTGTTGTTTTCTTTGTTGCAGACAGCTTACCCGTGCACACTGCAGGTAGCAGGCACATATGAGGTGGATTGGTTTGATTTGCTCAATTGTGAGCATTTGCAGGTGTTACAAGATCGGGTTTGACTCCCACGTACAGGTTGAATCTAGTACTCCCACAGGTGTTGCCAGTTGCAGTTGAGTGGTTCTTCTACAGTGTTGTGGCTTCCATACATGGTCTTTGAGCGAGTAATGCTCTATGTATGCTTATGTGGTGAGCAGTAGATCTTGTGAGCAAGTGCAGAGGTTGGTTGTGGACGATATGTATGGTCACCTGTGGTACTCTTTGTGAGCATTTGTTGGACACAGGTTTGCAGAGCTTATGCATGTATGTTGAATGTAGTTTGATGTGCATTGATTGCTCATTGTATTGAGCTTGCAGGACAATGGTTATTTTGTGTTGATAGCCATTGTGCGTCGAAACTCTGGCAAAATTTTCTTAGGAGTTTTATGCGCATAAGTTGATGGGATCCAATTTGTGATTGCGATTGTACTCAATGATTACGTGCGGTGTTCTCTGCAGGTGGGAGCTTAGTGCATGTATGCATCGATACTGCACAGTGTGGGCTTGGTGAGATTAGCTCACAGATGTATGCTCTATGACGGCGTGTGTGCAGGTGATCTTCTGACCGAACAAGTCATAACTTCTTGGAGAAGTTTTGGGCTGAATTTCAGGGTTGATTCGGTGAAGATTATGCACATGGTTATGGTCGTCATGAATGCCTCTTGTAAGTAGTGCAGTTGATTGCAGTGTGATATATTAGAGCAGGCGAGTCTTGTATTGACATTGCGGGAGCTCTATTTTGGAGTGTGTCTCACAGGTTTTACATTGTGTTTCTAGACGTATTTGTAGACAGTTTCCAGGTGTTGTTGGTGAGGTGGTTTTGCTATCTAGCTTGCTACTTGTGCTCATGGCAGAGACAGGTGATCGATCAGATTGTGACCTCTCACAGATGCGCGTGTTTGATGGGTCAGACTTTGCGGCATGGAGAGATTGTATGCTTGATGCACTGACACAGCGAGGGTTGCATCGACCATTGAGTAGTGATGCATGTAGACCTTCAAACATGTCTGACGATCAGTGGTAGGAGCTAGAGGAGATGGCACTATCTACGCTCTCTTTGCACCTTGCGGAATCTGTATATGCTCTATGTATGAGACTACTTTGAGAGCACTTTGGTGCAGATTACATGATATGTATGATAGATCTTAGTCATCAAGGACTCGCGTGAGACATGTACATTCACGAGTACGCCGACAGGTGACATGTTGGTATTGTGGTCATTCTGGACACGTTAGACGGCCTTGTTTTCGTCGTATGCGACATCGTAGAAGACATGGCAGTCTCAGAGATGTATGTAGTGATGCCATGGACTCAGTTGCTTTGACAGTTGAGGCAGATTTAGTGTCGGAGTATACTAGTGACAAGGATGTCACTTTTACCTTGAGCTATGCACGAGATGCTATACATGTGGATAGTGCACTCCCTTCGCAGTGGTTGCTAGACGCAGATGCTATGTTTCATGTCACGTCGCATCGTGAATGGTTTTCTAGCTATTCTAGTGGGATGCTTGACAGTGTACGTTTGATCGATGGATCGGTGCATGCGATAGCAGGTGCAGGAGATGTGAGACTGTAATTACCGAGTGGTGCATCTTACTTGTTACGACATGTGCGCTATGTACCAGATTTGACAGTGAGTTTGATCTCGATTGGTCAGCTTAGAGATTGTGGATGTCAGATATCGTTATGCATTTGGGTTCGCTAGTGATTGCGAGAGGTGCCACGAGTGGTCCACGTTACCCATTGCATGTGGATCGTGGAAGAGACGGTGTTGTCTTTGTGATCATGCAGCCAGGTAGGCAGCGAGAGAGCAGGCAAGTCTCTTTTGTTTGTGGGTTGCAGGATGCTTTGCATGGAGTGCAGAGCAGTGACCTTGTTGTGCAGGTTGCGTCTACGGAGTCATAGCAGGATGAGTCATCAGAGGTGATGATAGAGATGACTCACATGGATGCTGAGATGTCGGCTATTGTGGAGTCATTTCTTGATATGCTTATGCCAGAGCTTGATGCAGATTTAGGACAGATGGATACTCTTGGTACACATGTGATATGCGGTGGGCACGAGGAGTCACTCCACATCTCGGAGTCAGAGTGCCATGGTCTCTATGATAGGGGACATGATTGCCATGAGTTGAGTTCTGAGTTGGAGGTGGCAGAGGTTGCCAGGGTTGCATCAACGTTCGGTGTCCTCATGTACGAGATGCTCATCTCGAGGCCCGACATAGCAACTGCAGTGGGAGAATTTGCAGCAGGGTTGATTAGTTGTTTGATGACTGATCTTGGCATACAGCATAGGGGAGGTTTGCAGGTATTGGACTGATGCTTGCAGGAGTGCATGAGCTCTTATAGACTCTTTGCAGAGCTTGGATCTAGCTTTGTGTGGCTTCCGTAGCGGGATGTTTGTCTATCAGTAGAACTGGATGCACTAGCTCATCGAGAGTCAGTGGAAATAGGTTGAGAGAATCTCTCACCTTCTATTAGTTGTACACTAGTAGATCTTGCTTAAAGGCACACTGGCCTTTAAGTGGGAGTTTATTGGGGTTAAGACCTATGTGCCTTGACCGGTCGCCCAGGTCATGGGCGCCCGCCCACTGTTACCCTATACTTATAGTGAGTATACTGTATAGGGGGAGTTGCCACTTCACAGTCTCCCCACCCGATTAGGCAAATTTTGGACTCACAAAGGGGCCCTTTAAGGAGTTTGACTTTACCTCTCTCTACCAAAACAGGCGCATGGATAAATTTTTGCAAATAAACTCAAAAGTTAGCGGAGGTTTGACAGTTAGAATGTCCTCTTCAAGCTCTATCTACTGATATATAGCACGCCATGAGATTCCTCATATTTTGGAAGATTCTTTTTTTGATTCACTTAGATTCCGACAAAGTTTTCACATCATAGGTGAATCAAAAAAAGAATCTTCTAAAATATGAGGAATCTCATGGCGTGCTATATATTAGTAGATAGAGCTTGAAGAGGACATTCTAACTGTCAAACCTCCGCCAACTTTGGAGTTTATTTGCAAAAATTTATCCATGCGCCCGTTTTGGTAGAGAGAGGTAAAGTCAAACTCCTTAAAGGGCCCCTTTGTGAGTCCAAATTTTGCCTAATTGGCATATCTGTGTGTCGTGTGTCTCCTTCTCTCTCTCACTCTCTCTCTATGGTGCTCTCCGATCCCCTTCATTTTGAGTAATTTAGATGCGTCAAAATTGGAGTAGCTAGAGTGTAGGCTGAACGGGCACATTGGGTTAACCATCCTCTTCCACTGTCGCTTTAGCTTAGGTACCATCTCTATAAGCTGCCCAAAAGTAACATCTGCTTTCTTGAAAGTAAGATCCTCTTTCAAGTCATAGCTCAATTTCCCATCCCCTAGTGGAAAATCTGACACATGAAACTTGCGACGAGCTCTTCTTTTCCTCTCGGCCTTGACATCCTCGTCTTCATGACTCTTTCCCTTCTTCTTACTAGGACCTGGGGCACTTCTTCCTTCCTTGTCCTCTGTGGTCCTCTTCCCAATAGGCATCACTAATGTATTATCTAGCTTTGATGCCTTCTCCAAGGTGACTACACTTGTCACTTTTGTCTTTCCCTTTTCCTCCTGGGTTAATCCACTGGTTCCTTCTTCTCCCTTAATTTCAATGCCATAATCATTTGACCTAGTTAGCACCTGTCTTGGCAATGGATACATGTCTCCCCCTATCCTTGGTGGTTTATCACATTGCGGGCTGATGTGGCCCAACTCTCCGCAATTATAACATGTGGGCGTCTGCCTCCAGAACCTACCATTACTTTGTCCAACACCATTCCTAGGTCTTTCTTCACCTCCTGGCTGATTTGCAAAACTCCCTCGACCTGAATTATTTTCCACTTGCCCTAGCATGTTTAGGCTGATATTCTTCATTAAATCTACCGCTTGCCTCATGTCTTGCCTTAGCTTATCATCTTGCACTGCTGTAGTGACCACTGCTGGCATAACCTCAGTAGTAACAGGAACCACTGATTCGTGATGAACCCCCGGCATGCGACCTTGCGAAGAATCCATAGGTTGAAATTCAGACCTCATGGGCAAAGACTCTACTCCTAGCTGGCTCATTTTCCTTAGCTTCCACTCTTTGTTCCTTGCTACCTCTAGTGCATCTTCATATGTCCTAGGCTTCTTTAGCTCCACTCTCCAACGTATATTCTCCCAAAGACCAGCCAAGAACCTGTCCTTCTTCATCATGTCAGGCGGGGGTACTTGTGATGCTAAGGCCTTGCACATCCGCTCCCATGCCAATGAGACCTTATGTATGTACGCATCTACTGGCTCACCTTCCTTTTGCACCAAACCTTGTACTTCTTACCACACTTTGTCAGGATCTTCTATCTTCACAAACTCCACTTCCAATCCATGCCTTAGATTGTCCCAACTCAATCTTACAGGTGGATCAGCCACACACAACTCCTCTTCAAATGCTTTGGACCAAACTCGTGCATCAGTCTTCAAACAAATCTGGAGAAGACGTAACATCTGCGCTGGGTCATGAATCTGGTTGCTAATGCAGGCAACCTCCATCTTTTCCAAAAACTCTTCCACATCTTCATCACTTCTTCCATGAAACTCCGGATAAGAGAAAGCCATGGCTACCCAAGTTTAAAGCTTTAAGAACCCCTTTGAACACACGTGCAAGAACCCAAAACTTTTGACTGAATCAATCCCCAGAAGCCTCAATGGAGCTCAACTTTAGATAAGGACAAACACATGCACATCAAATGAGTTTTCATAGTTAATCATCGGAATTACAACAGGCAAAGGACATTCTAGGATCTCTCGTAATCTTCTTGGCCCGAACATAAAGACTATGCGCTGCTGGAAAAAAATCTTCCTGGACACATGAACATTTATCTGGATTCTCTGAGTTAAATGAAAAGGAGTGAATTGAGGGCCATTTTGATCATCCATTAAAGTCAACCATGCAGCTCCCAAGAAGGCACACCTGTCTTATCCTCTGATTTTGCCAAAATTCCAACAGCATAACAACATAAATGGCTTAAAAGACCAAAAAACCAGCCATCATAATTTGGAAAAATTTTGGCAGAGTTTCCCTAGAAGTAGAGTAGTGGGAACCCAAAATATAGACTGTATATGTATTCATAAACTACCAACAATAGAACCTGAGCATCAAATAGGAATCACTAGTACATAGCCTATGGTGAGGTCATGAAAAGGGTGCTCCAGCTACCTGTATCACCAAAAGGATCTCCACATTTGAGAATCCCCCAGCTCAATAAAACCTCACGCTATCGACCCTCACACGAAGGCTTATGCAAATCGCGTATAGTCAAGTCTCAGAAATGACTATCTTCAAGACCAATTCTCAGAAATGGCTGGGACTGCCAAATAAAACCAAGTATGGCTCCACAAAGGCGTACAGTGGCAGTTTCCACAAGTAACGTACAATCCAGCAAACAATGCGCTCAAACAGGCGCCAAGTGATGCATACCCACAACAACTGCAAGTGACATCACTGCTAGTATATCATTGTACTACAGATACCTGTACCTGTGTGAATCACCTGTACCTGTACCTGTCCCTGTAACCTATAACCTGTAAACTGTAATCTGCAACCTGCAACGTGTAATCCCGAATCTCGAAGCTCGAAGCTCGAAGCAGAAGGTACTTGAAGAAGATCCTCAGTGGGGGCACCAAAAGAATGTGAGCAGGATGGAAACACACAGAACGCCTCTATAACGACCCGACACACACTCTTGGAATGATACACACACACACTATGGGGCACCACTCGGCTTACACAATCCACCTGGCCGAGACAGGGAACACACCGATGGAGTGAGAGGAGAGAGACTGTCTGTTTATCCACTCCACACAGAGAGAGAGACACACACACACCCCCAAAAACTCAGCTCAAAAGAGGAGAATTTCTGATGTTTAGATACAATAGAGCTTGGGCCAACACCAATGGAGCAAATAGCTCACACAATATGGGTAAAAAGTACCAGATACAATCACAAATTGGAGTAGAAGCTTCGCTCATAGGAGAAACTTACACAACAAAAACAATAGAAAAAGAGTGAGTAATTTGGAAAAATGGACATTGCCATCGCGTCTGGAACGGCCCAAAACCCCAATCTACAATGTCAAAGTGCTCAAATCCGACATTGGATGAGTAGTTTACGGCCAAAACAGGCTCCAAAATGAGCAAAAACACAGTTGCGGCTGTTCCTCCTCTTCTCTCCACGTCTTTTCTGATCTTCTCTCTGTTTTTTTAGTTTCCACACTTAGCTTTATTATTTGGGCACCCTTGGCCTTTTAGATGACCTCAAACGGACCCCGAACATGCCAAAAACTGACCTCGCAGTGCATAGTTGTCACCCTGCTGCATCTATCCGCACACCTGGCACTCAACTTTTTCCAATAATGCATCCCGCCACCACATGAAGTGGACCCAAAAGATGTTCCTCATGATGACCTTTCTGCATAATTATCACAAGAAAACACCCACGTTGTATCCGTACTTATCCACGTGTAGATATTGACCCCATTCGACCTCGTGACGCCACTAGATGCCATCTGACGCACCTGCTTACCTCATGTCGTCGGCCCGCGGATAGTTTATTCGAGAATTTTTACGCGCTAGCAACTCCTCATTTTTATAGAAAAAACACACTTGTACTGGTAATGGTGACAATCGATGCACTATGTACATGCTGTCCTACTTGTATACATGTGGGCCCCACAAACCACCTGGCTCTGGAAAATTGGCAATTCTCGATGCACCATGCATGTGTATGTACATATGCACAATCCCTTGCTCCAAAAAACTCGTGACACCGTTTGATGGCGCATAGAGCTTGGAGTACTCCGCATGCTTACAGTCGAACATTATCCCAAGTTTTCGTCTGTTCCTTTCCATAATTTTTGGAAAACTTATTGCAATAGAACTTGAATGGTCTCTTAAAACCATGGCAAAAATTGCAGGCGCTCTACAGGAAAATGCTGATGCTGATCGCCCTCTTTACTATGCATACATGAACGATGAATTTTACAACGTAGGCATTTGCATGGTGCATGCATGCGGTAAAGAGCACCCAATCCTGTGGGAATGGCCCCTTGGAGTGGCTTTAGGGCATCTTGAGGGCACCCAATTTTTTTTAATTAAAAAAACATGAAATAGTGTGGCGATGGCGGCGAAGTTGTAGCGCCGAGGGAGAGAAAAACTGTGGCGATGCCTACAACCTGCGAGGGCATATGCCCCGGTGTCGAAAAGTCGTCTCCGCAGCAGCTCGAGCCCAATGATCCTACCTGCAAGGGATTTAATGGAGTTCTATCTCGACCCTCCTTTCATGCAAGCGGTCATTCTCGCAGCATACTCCTATCGCGGCTCTGCAGGGGACACTGTCCACGGCTCATGCCTTGTCCTTGTTCCTGAGCATGCAAAGGCATGCAAGCACGTCATGCGAGAGCGAGAAATTAATCGAGAGAGACCTCTTGACAGCGCCATAGCCTGCTATGAGCAAGAGAGAGAAGCTTCATCCATCACAATGGACTACCCTTCCTTTCATGGAGAGTTCACCGGAAAGGAGAAAGAGAAAGACCATGCAGGCCTCATGAAACTGATCTCCTTCCCCCTTCCATGGCTCCTCCTTCCTGAGCTCTAATACCAATATAAGACCTAGGAGACTAAGATGTAGGATCCTCCTCCCTGAGCTCTAATACCAATATAAGACCTAGGAGACTAAGACGTAGGATCCTCCTCCCTACCGCCCCTTATATAGGCCTAGCTCCTAGCTCTTGCCCTAAGCAGATCCCCAGTCCACACTGGTCCAGTCCAGGCCCTTGGCCTAGGTCCCTGACCCCCTAGGTTGGGCCTTGCCCTGTAGGACCCTTGTCCTGACACTTCTAGGCTATAATTAAATATTACCCATCTGTGATATCTAATCCCTTTCTACCCCAAATTGTGTTAGTATAAGTGCAATGCCTACCTACTAGTTTTGCCTACCATAATGTATATTACACAATTCTTGCTAGAATATTCTGGACAAATTTCATTTGATGGATAGCAGTCAATGGACTATGGCTTGGTAGTCAATGGACTATGGCCCGATAGTCAAAAGTCAGTGGACAAGGGCTGTTGGGAGAATTCAATGGCCACTTGGCAAATTTCTAGGTGGACTTCGCTACCAATGGGTGCATGGATGGCTATCTCTAATGAGAAAGGGCAACCCATAGAGTATTCTTTACATCTATATAAGGAGGCCATCTCAATGAACCAGGCATCCATACAAAAGAATAATCAACCCCTTATACTCCTACCTAGTGACTCTAGTTGTCTCTATCACCATATATGCTCTACCTTGAGAGCACATGGGTGGATTATTCGATCTCTTTGTAATAGTGCTAATATAAAATTTGATTTTCCAATAATCTAGTTTTCATCATATTTCTCTTTACTCTCCTTTCTGCAGGATCCTATTTTGTTATACATTTATTATATGATATCAAAGCATTAGGTGCTTGTAAGTAATATTGTACAAGAAGTACTTTTATTACCTTGCAAAATCAATCCCTTATTAGGACAATGTCTTCAAATGTTGTTGATGGTGCTACTCTACTAAGATTTTGTTCACCAACCTTCACAAAAGGCAAGCTTGATGGAACTAGCTACACTTTGAGGAAATTCAACTATTTTTTCAATCATAAGTCCATTTGAATTATTGGCCACTAGCATGTGTGTAAGTGATTATGTTCTCACTTTGATTTATCATACCACTAAATCACATGAAGCTTGGAGCATATTGGCTAGTCAATATGAGACGCACAATCCACCAAATTTCAAAATCTCAAAAAGAAACTTGCTACTAAGAAAACAACTTATAGAGAGAAGGGGGAGGCCTTTATCTAGCAAATTAAGTATCTCCAAGATCAATTAGGTGTTGCTAGTGTGGCTATTGTAGAGTTAGAGTGGATCGTTAAGACTAGCATTCATGGTGTTAACATGCCAATGAAAAAGTTAATTACACAATAGAGATAGAGTAGAATGTAGGTGCAAAACTAGAGTGACTCCTTCAACTTAATGTGTGTACAAAAGAGATCATTATATAGAGATGACTAAGGCATCTCATCTGGAATCACTGAGGACATCATACAAAGTCTCCAACTTAGTCCACCGAAGCTGCAAACTGGTGGATGACCTTCAAGACACTTTAGGAGTCCATTAACTAGCTCTAGGTGAGTCAACACCCTCTAGTAATGACCCCCACGGGTACCCACACCCTTAGGTACCTTTTCCACATGATACCACATGGTTTTGTGCCACATATGTATCCAAGTAGGATAGAGGAGATACACACCATCATAGGAAAAATACCACAATTCCCAAAACCCCTCCCATTGGGGCTTGTACACTGACAATAGAAAATATCTACATCCAGGTTGACCATCATACCCAATTGAGAGGGCCATCTCCAATCCAAGAGAAAATTGATGATAAAAAATCCAATCTAGGAGCACAAATCCAATCTAGGAGTCCAACACATAGTTCTAGTCTTAGAGTCTGCAAAACTTTCATTACCACAGCTTCACCATTTTTCCTCCTCCACTCCTACTTCTTTGTCTTTCGAGTTTGCTACCTTCACCATCTTGGTGCTGCTACTGCCATGGTTGATGTCATAGCTTTCTCAAGAGCTTTATTTAATGAAAATGAAAAGCTAAGTAATAATAATGCAAAACAAAAGCTTGATACTAATTTTCCTCCCCTTAAGGGTAGATCTCTCCTTTCCTCTCCCATTGTGCCATGAAGCAGTCTTAGTGCTTAGTTTTTATGCCAAATCTAGTGTCTTAACTCCATACATAGTCACATGATGAAATTCTTAATGATAATTATGCCATGCATTGTGGTAGGTTGTGCCATGGATGAAAAAAGTTTTAGCTTTAAAGTACAAAATTTTAGTGAGATTGAGAGAGAAAAGATGGAGATCAAGAAAAATTGAAGCCTTGAAGTTTTCCCTGAAAGGCCTTGAAGTTCGGTTTTAAAGATTTAGCTAGATTGATGTTGCAGGTAGATGTAGCTTGGTGGGACCCTTGAAAGGCCTTGAAGTTCCCTTTTAAAGATCTAGCTAGCTTTGATGCTGCAGGTAGCTATAGCTTGGCGGGAGCAGACCCTTAAAGGGCTCGGATGATTGGTGCAATGGCCTCGTGATAGCACCCCTTGTAAGGGGTTGTGTGTTTTAGAGATTGATTTACTACATGTAGGACCAAGGGTTGTACTGGTTGGGTGAACAATGGCTAAGCTTGAGGTGGTCAACATCGGACGGGGACAGAGTAGTCGATTGTTGCAGCTAGTCAAATAGTTCATGAGGGAAAGGCCTCCAAGAGCACTATCCGGTGGCGTCCCATCATGGATCCGCCTATATTTATAGGCTAGTTTGAATTCTACCTAGCATGTGTCCACCCTGCTTGTTGCGATCCAAAACATGGATTGGGGAAATTTGATCACATGACCCACAAGCTTAATGCTCTATTTATGGTGGTAAGATAACCACAAGCCCATAACACTTTTGACTTGAGGAGTTCTCAAAATAGGCAATATTATGCACGACTTTGTAGTGTTTACACACACACACAAAGTACCCACACACACCCAATTATGGCCAAATAAATGGATGAGGGTTGAGGGAGCTCTTGGTGTCGGAATTCAATGCTTGAGGGCTCTACAAGAAGCTCTTGTTAAGCATTAGTTTGAAACACATAGAATGCATCAATTTGGAGTTTTGAGAGAAGAGTAATTAGAGGGAGAAGAACCAAAAAATTTTCACAATAAATGAAACCTAAATGAAAACTAATGCTTTCTCATTAATCTTTCCTAATCCATGGAGGGCAGTGGCCTCTTGGGTCTGCCAAGGATGTACCCACACATAGATATGTTAGACTTGACTATTGAGATATACAATTAGTGATATTAATTGAAAAATGCTAATCTCACCAAAGATCTAATACAACTTTAAAAGTTAAGGTGGAACCAATGATAAAGTTACACAATAGAGATAGAGTAGAATGTAGGTTCAAAACTATATTGATTGACTAAACTTAAAGTGTGTACAAACGAGCTCATTATATAGATCTGGCTAAGGAATCTCATCTGGCATCACTGATGAAATCATACAAAGGCTCCAAATCAGCCCATCCAACTTGCAAACTCGTGGGTGACCTTTCAAGCCACTTTAGGAGTCCATTAAGTAACTCTAGGTGAGTCCACACCCTCTAGTAATGACCCCCATGGGTACACACACCCTTAGGTACCCTTTTTACATACTACCACAATGTTTTGTGCATGTAGCAGGCAAAGAGATGCAAGAGAAGTTAGAGTTACTAATTGAGGATAAGGATGTTGAGTAGAGCTTAGAGATCGATTGGAATAAGACCAAAGATGTTGTTTCACTGCCACCTAAGCAACAATGATAGAGAGATAGGATGATAGTCAGCCCTATTCAAGCTCCAAGTGTTTGTGAGAGTCCCATAAAGCCTATTATTACCGTTCCAAAGAGTGACAAATCCATCTTAGATACTATTGTCAAAGGAATGCAAGAGCTACAGTTAAAGCTTTCAAGGTTAGAAGAAAAGGGGTAATCATTGGGTCAATCTATAGGGCAGAGACCTCAAAATAGAGAAGGCTTTGTAAATAGATCCATATGGTGCAATAGTACTACCCATGGAAGGAGACATTGTGAAAGTTTCAAATATGCTTTGAGAAAAGAGCTTGTTTTCTTTAAAGATGGTAAGATTCACTCAAGTGAAACAAGTAAGCTCTTGGGAACAAACTTTGGAAAAGGAGGGATGAAGAAGCTAGTTGAGGACATGGCTATTAGCCATGCCATCTCAATGGTTGAGGCAGCCGCCTATGGGTTGAAGGTGGAGCCTATTAACAATAAAGTAGTCAAGTTTGGAGAAGAAGCATCGTCTAATGATATTGGAGACGTATGGCCATGTGCAACAAAATCGGTTATGAAGGGCAAGATGAATTAAGAGGTTTTGCATGAAGCTAGAGATTGCATTCCACTAGAAACAGTTTTGGAATGACCTTGTGGATTCTTTGTCAGTGCATGCGTACACTGATAAATGTCAAGCTAGAGAGGCCATTGTTGAAGAGAAGCATAGACGTGAAAAGTGTTGGAATTGGGATTTCAAGGAGGCACACATATCTTGGATAAGACAAAGGAAGCTCAAGGTACACAACAACTAGTGTATTACTTAGTGTGAAATGGAAAGATAAGATAGCCCTAGGGTGATGGGTGTATATACAATGTATGGGGGGAAAACCTCCTTGTGAGGGAAAAAATGCCCTTGCAGTCCTAAGTGTATTTACACACATCACTACCACATATATACGGTAGCAAACCCCCCTAGGAGTGATGCGTTGAACAAGAGTTGGCACAATGTGTATAGGAAAGTGCCATGCCTTGTGAGGACATGATCAGTCCACAAAGGGGAGTAAGCCCGAATCTTTGTGAAAAGCTCAAAATTCTCACGCCACAATGTCTATGTGAAAAGATCTGCAATGCTGTCCTATGTTGGCACAAAATCCAAGCCGATCTCTCTTGTTGAGAGCCTCTACTTGACATCTTGGTAATGCAACTCAATGTGCTTTGTGTGATCATGAAGAACTAGGTTCCTCGCAATTGCGAATGGGCTGTGAATGTTAGTGTAGATAGTGCTGGCAATGTCATGTCCAACACCCAAATCAGCCATAAGGCATTTGAGCCATACACACTCAACTGTAGCTATGAATACTTCCTTGTATTCACAACTGGAAGTGGAAATAGTAGGCTTCTTCTTTCTTGACCATGATATGCATGAACTATTGAGCATGAAACAAAAACCACTTGTGGACACTCGTCTGCCAAAACAACCAGCCCAATTTAAGTCAAAAAATGCATGTAAATTCGGCATCAATGATGTCCCCTTGGGATCTAAGATGTACAACTACCCTCAAGTAGCTAAAAATCCTCTTGATAGCTTGTCAATGCTTAGACCCTAGGCTATGCATGAATCTGCTAACCTGTGAAACTGCAAACTGAATATCTGGCCTCGTGCTACATACATAAATATGGTAGCCATTTTTTTTTGGTAAAGAGTGACATGGCCAAGATCATCAGCATCATAAAGAATCAATTTCAAACTTGTTTCCATGGGACTGGCAATAGGTTTGCAATCTTCAAGTCCAAACTTACATATCAATGTCTCTATGTAACTTGTCTGACACAAGGCAATACCACCATCACACTACTTAAGTTGTAAAACCAAGTAATGATGGAACAACCCCAAATATTTCATCTTGAAATTAGCATTCAAATCAGCCATAAATTCATCAATATGTCTCTTATTTGGTCCAGTGATCATCAGATTATCCACATAAAGAACGACAATGAGAAGTACATCACCCTCATGCTTTACATACAATGTGCTTTCTGTTGGATTGTTAGAAAAGCCTCATTTGACCAAATGAGTATCATCTTTCTCATACCAAAAAGAAGGAGATTGCTTCAACCCATAATAAACTTTCTTACATTTGCACACTTTATCTTCCTGTGCCCTTTAATGAAAAACCTGCGAGGCTGTGTTACATAAACTTCCTCAAATATGTCACCATTCAAGAAAGCAATAACAATGTCTGACTGATGTACATACCAACCAAAATGAGATACCAATGCACCTAAAAAATGCATAATAGTCATACAACAAGTGAGAGAAAAAGTCTCTTCATAATCTATGCATTTTTGCTATGCATAACCCTTTGCAACAAGTCAAGCCTTAAGAAATCAATCTTACCATCCAACTTGCATTTCAACCTGTAAACCCACTATGTACCAATGGAATTTTTGCAAGCCACATAAAGTACATGTGTGATTTTCTATAAGTGCATCATATTCTGATTGTATATGGCAGCCAACCAATTTCTTGAATTTTTTGCTTCATCAAAAGATAGAGGTTCCTCAGAATCACATAAGATAGACACAACCAAAGCATAACAATGTGATGCATAAGATGCATGGTGAGAACCTAAACGAGTATGATGGCCTCAAGCCAAAACCAATGCGGCAAAGCTTTACTTTTGACCATACATTGTGCATTTTCGTAGGTGACCTGTTTTTCCTCTTAGTAATACCATTTTGTTGAGGTGTATATGGAGCTGTACATTGGTGTTTTGTCCACTGACTGTCCAAAAATGCATTAAGCTGATGAGACATATACTCATTCGCTCGATCTGAACAGAGGGTGCCCATCATACATTTTGAGACATTTTCAGCCGTAGCGAAAAACTATTTGAAGCACATAAACACTTTGGATTTCGTTTTAAGTAGAAAAATTGATGCATGCCTGGAGTCATCATCAATGAAAGTCACGAAGTAAAGGTAATTGCCCAAGGATGGAGTTTGCATGGGCCCACAAACATCACTATTCACAAGCTACAATCGGCATGTAGCCCTTATTGAAGCATCCTTTGGAAACTTCAAATGCTACATCTTACCAAAATACAGTCTTCACAAACATGTTTGACAGGTGCTTCAAGAGGTGGAAAAGAAGCAACCATATCAGATTTTTGCAAACGCAACAAACTAGAAAAATTCAGATGCCCAAAATGTGCATGCCAAATTTTTGCATGTGAAACAACCTTTGAATCCACAACAACATTTGTAAAATTTTGCACACACTTGTCATACAAAGTGAATTTATATAGCCCATGTCATAAAATTCTAGATGAAAAAATTTCATCACCAAAACTAAGATCATGTACTGTACATCTATCATCCACAAATTTGACTACAAGACCAAGTCTAGCAAGTGCAAATACACACAAAAGATTCTCCTTGATACCAAATACATAAAATGCATCAGCAAGTGTGAAAGAACTGACATTTGCAGCAGTAAGCACAATCTTTCCACCTCCCTAAACCAGGTAGCATATATTGTTGGCACATGTGACAATATTTCCATGAGGGAAACAGTCAAGAGGGATAAAAAAATCACCATGTGAGGTAATGTGCTTTGTAGCACCACTATCAAAATAGCACACATGTGAATCAGCAACAACTGACATGCATGCATCATGGACAATAGGATCAAAAGTACACTTTGTACTAAAAGCCCACTCTACATTGACATGAGCATCACAATCTCCTCATATACGATTTTACAAAAGCTACACTTGTATTGGACATTGTAGTTGATCCAACCTTTTTCTTCTTAGCCTCTTTTGCATTCAATTTTGGACACTTCTTGATCAAGTGATCATTATCTTTACAATAATGGAAAACATATCTTCTTTTTTCCCTTATCATCACAATTCCCAAACAAATTGCTACCAGCAAGAGCATTTGGAACAAAATATTTTTCACTTACAGATGAACCATGGAAGCCGTTACGGGTAAAAACATGTATTGGTGGTACCACTTTTTGCACCTTTTGGTGGTACCCTTTAAAAAATGTGGGGTCCGGTATATTTTTTTCAAAAAAACTCAAAACTTGTCGGACTTTGTACGTTTAGATTCTACATGAAAAAATCTATCTATATAACATGCTAGTTTATTTTACATGTAACACAAGAATATGGGGCTTGTAAAGTGCTACCAAAGGAGTGTCCAAGACACCCCTTTTTGGTACCACCGATACATGCTTTGGCCCTTACATTGATGTTATGACATTTTCTTTGAGTATCAATAAAAGCATGTTTAACTGCACATTGTTTAGTCCTATTTTTCTAGAAAGTGACACTTGAAACAACAATGTGCATAATGAATCAAACTTGACAACTTCAGGATCTCCTTGGATGATAAGTCTCCAAGTACTAGCAAAATTTCAAAAAGAATCTAGAAAAGCATTAAGAAAAATATGCTCAAGGGAACTGTCAGAAATGACTTTGCCTATAGAAATAAGTTGCTCATTGATACCTTTGACACCAGCACGGAAAGTGTCCATCTCATCTTACTCACATACAATCTTTGACTCCAGCTCTTTATGAAACAATTCAATTTTAGCATCATTGCAACTTGCATAAAGACCATCCAAAATATCACAAGCCCATTTTACGCATTTTATTGAGTAAACATGAGAAGTAATAGTGCGCTTTAGAGACAACACAATTAATGCATGAGCATTTGCATCTTTTACATCCCAACAAGCTTGCTAAGTTGTAGAAAAAATAGCTCTAGCAGTAGCAATTTTGCCACCAAAACCTGCTACATCCTCAACATCGCCTACATTCTCAGAACGACGATGTACATCAATTCCATGCACAATATTCCAAAGAACCTTTGACAAAAGAACATGTTTAATCATATAAGCGTACATAGGGTAATTCTCCCCATCTAATATATCCTCAACAACAAACATCTTGAACACATCTGTGTTGTTTTTAGCCATGGCAAATGTTGCACTTGATGTGAAAACTACCCAAAAAGAGGATAAATGAAGCGGGAACACATGCTATATAAAACAAATTGTAGAATACTATAAGAGACCTGTTACGCAAAAAATCGCATTGACAAAAAATTTGCACAAAATGACAAAATAGCCTGCGCAATACCGCCTCTAGTGAAAACGGACGCCAAAATGAGCCGGAAGCAAAAATATGAGTAGATCAAAAGTATTTTTGGACCTGCTGATTCTTGCCAAAGCTCACGATAAGAAAAGAAAGTGAGCAGGTGTCTGCTAGAGCAACTAGTAAATACGCTTGGGATGATGCAACCTGCTCTAATACCAATTGTTGGAATAAGGGTTGGAGGGAAACACACACAACTTGGAGAAAAGGAAGGAAGCTCAAAGCACACAATAGAGAGTGTATTACTTAGTGTGAAATGGAAATATAATCTAGCCCTAGAGTGATGGGAATATATACAATGAACGGGGGGCAAAACCTGCTAGTGAGGGGGGAAATGCCCCGATGGTTCTAAGTGTGTTCACACACATCACTACCACATGTATATGGTAACAAAAATGGGGATGAAGTGCCTTCAAAAATGGACATGAGTAGTTGAGGTACAAACAACACATTGCCTCCTAGATCAGGTTCTCTCCAAGGAATGCCTACACCTGAAGTGCTTATGCAAGAATCTACCATAGAAAAGAAGAACGAAGCAACGAAACTAAGCTAGTTTCCGGCCTACAGGCTTCAATATGATATAGAGGCAGCGATGGATCTCAAAAAGCTTTTGGAAGAGAGTATTTTGAATAGTAAGGTGGACTATACCTAGGGTGAGGTCCTTGGCATAGCAACATGGGAGTTCCACAAATAAATAACTAATATCATAAAGAGAAAGCAAGAGTCTCTTACTGAATCTATCCATGTACATGGTGAAGGAGAGACTTTAAATGCACAAGGAGTACATATTTATGGTGAGCAAGGTGAAAAACTATTGTTGGATGCCACAAGTCTAGGGGAGGAGTAAAACAGGTTCACTTTTCGGATGATGAAGGTGAAGTCCAGACCACTCAAGCGTTATTACTCCAAGATTAACTTGGGAAAGAGTGACTACTACTGAGACCTTGGTAAAAGTGGGAGACTTAGAAGTCATACATTGCATTGATAAATCATGGATCACAGATTAACCTCATGTCAAAGAGTCTATATCGAAAGGGAAAATGGTCAATTTATATAAATCCTGGATGGATGATCCGTGCAATAAAAAATTGATTAAGGGAGCTGTATGGATCTTATCCAAATGTAAGGGTGACTACAAGGGATGTGAAAAATGACCAAATACCTTTTTTTTCAGGAGATGTCTACATACCCTATTATCCTTGGGCATCCATATATCATTGCTACCAGTATGGAAACCAAGGTGATGGAGGATGGGCCAGCTTATGCTAGAATAAGAAGTCGAGATGGGAAGCTTGCTATCCAGTTCCTTACTATTTATGTGGACCATGAAAGGAACCATGAAAAGTATTAGAAAGCAACCCTTGCCAAAGACAAACAAAGAATTCAAGGACTATAGGGATATGAGGGGTTGTGGCCATGTACCATTGCAGAGTGGGATTTCAGACGTATAAGAAGAGAAAAGTTATTGCCGCACGATGTATATGCAACGAAAATATTTTCTACATTTTTTTAAAGGATTAACAGAATGTGGATCTATTGCTTTTACAAAGTGTGAAGACTTAAAGCAGGGTGAAAGACAACATGTAAATAGTGTACAAATAGGTTTGAAGATGAATGGTTTGCAAGAAGATGATGAATGAATTGATGGTGTGTTTGATGAGTTTTCTTTTGTGGATACCATGCAAGGTTGAAAGTCTTTTGTGGATTGCAATTTGTGCATAGGAAATGAGGCTGTGAAGGTATGATCAATAGAAATGTACAAACTCATTGAGTATTCCAAAAATTCTCAAGGTTTTGATGTACAAGTGGTGATCATATAATTCCATGGCAAAGAAAGGGAAACCAGTGACATGACCTCTACCAAAGGTTTGCATAGATAAGATGAAACAAGTTGCTTTCTAGCCTAGTTTTCATGACCCGAGCAAGATTGGCATAAGTTTACACAGGAATCTTTGAAGGAGTTACATATTGGTTGTGAGGACAATTTGACAGTCTAAAATAATATGCCTTTAAGAAGTGCTTTCCAAACATGTAAAGGCTTTTGTATTTGAGCCTCATGAGATAGAGTGTGTATATCCTTCCATTCTAACTCCTATGGTGATCTTTACTATCCCTCATGTACCTTGAAACTTGCAACCTATTGCGGTTCTAGAGGCTCATGTTCCAAAACTCATTGAATTTCTTAGTGAAACGATCAAGATGGGTATTTTGGAGCCTTCTTGTGCTCCATAATCAAAGAGGTGGTTCACAACTCCAAATAAAAATTGTTCTTTATCGTTTATTTAGAAACCCGTGAATAAGGTGAAAATTAGAAATGTCGGTACAGGGTGATTGTAGATGAGTTTGTCAAGGCATTTGCAGGAAGGGAAATATATTCTATTGGGAATTTGTACATAGGGTATGATCATTTCCATCAAGCAATGGGAAGCATGGACTTGACTATCATGAGAACACCATTGGGTTTGGTAAGTATGTGCACCTTACTTCAAGGAGAAAGTAATTCAGGAGCACATATGATTAATGGTATTAATAAATTCCTATATGACATCATACCTCACACTACAATGCCCTTTCTTTATGATGTGCCAATCAAAGGATGAGATGCAAGTGATATATTATGTGGTTTTGGACTTGAGGGGGTGCCGCAAGTATGTGATAAGATCTTGTCACAGTTCAAAAAAGTGAACCTTACCTTGCTTGGGCAAGAGTCAATCTTTGGTGTGAATGAAGTTCTTATTGTGGGAAATATGTGCGGGCCATATGGTAGAAGTCCTTGTCTAGTAAAGATTGATCTGATTCAAAGAATGAAGGACATATGTATAATTTGCATGAGGTTCAATTTGTTCAAAGGTTCCTAGGTGTGTGTTTGTTTCATGTTATCTAGATCGCAATTATGTGCATGTAGTAGAACCTTTGTACCAAATCTTGAGAAGGAACCAAGAATTTAAATGTGAAGAAATGAATACCCATCCCATCAGAAAATTAAAGAATTTGTTGATTATGTCTCCAACTTTGAGGAAAGTAAACTATGAGTGTGGAAGACATGTAATTGTGACAGTAGATACAACCCCACAGAAATTGGTTGGGTGATCAGGCAAGATGATGACGACGGCAAGTGATATGTAGTTAAATTTGGAGCAAAGGTCCTAAGTGCTCGTCAACAAGTCTATATATCCACACAGGTAAAAAGAGAGTTATGGGGATTAGTCATAGCATTGAAATGTGACAAAGTTTGATAGGTGCAAATGTAATAATGGAGAATGGTTGTCTAACCCTTCTTGGAATGATCACAAGCTGCTCAACTCCCAACATTGCTATGTTGAGATGGATTTCCTACATAAAGTCCTTAAATCCAAAATATGGGCATATTGCAAGGAAATGGTTGCACTTATGCTTTCAAGAGACGGGTATGAAAATGAAGAAGAAATGGTTTTTGAGGGTGATGATGTAGGCACGAGGTTCTATAATAGCTTGGATGCCAAGGGTGATCATGTTTTCTTGTTAAATGCACTCAAGTCCTTTTTAGAGGACCTGTATCAAGGTGATTGGTTGCTCATTGGATGTTATTCAAGAGAACTTTGACAAGGCAAGAAGGGTGAGCTGATCAACAAGGGTGGCCTATGGATACTCTTTGAAATCTGGGTACTTGTGGAAGCATCCAAAACAAAGAAATGGAATGCCGTTGAGAGTTGTGAATGATATGAACACTCAAAAGGAGGTTACAAAAAAGTTTCATGAGAGTCTTTATGATGGACATAGAGGTGTATGGGCCACCTTACTTGAAATAAAAGAGAGGTATTGGTAATTTGGTGGAAAGGTATGTATCAAGATGTATCTCAATTTGTGGAGTCTTTTTAAACCTGTCAAATGTATTCAAATGTATGTCATGGTGATGGGTTTCACCCTACTTACCCATTGGCCATGCATTATAAGTGGGTAGCAGATTTGGTTACAATGCCATTGGGCTTATGGAAAATGAGATACATAGTGCTTGCATGTGAAGACTTAACCAACCAAGCTGAAGGTCATGCTCTAAGAACAAAAAGAGAATAAGGGATATGTAAGATCCTCTTGGATGATGTAATTAGCCATTACGACTGTGTGAGGAAAATAACAACGGATAGGGGTGAGATGGATGCAAAAAAGACCAGGGCGTTTTTCTCTATGCTAGGCATTAAACTTGATATCAGTATTGCATGCAAACATGAGAGAATTTGTAAATCAGAGCGTGAACATCCTCTTATCATTAAAAATTTGGATGGCATGAAAAGGTAAACTAGAAGGTGGCCTAGGTTACTACCTTATGCTTTATGGGGGCTAATCGTACAACTCATAGCTCAATTACTTGTTATATGCCTTTTGAGTTGATGTATGGTCAGAAATTGTAATGCCAATTGAGGACGTAACTCCCGCATGGAATGTATTACCTTGGGATGATGGAATGAGTAGGGAAGACCTTCTTGCTTTGTGAATATATTAGTTAGAACAAATGAATCAAGGTATTGAGATTGTAGTAGCACGATTGAAAGATACAAGGTTAAGGCATGACAATAGATTTGATAAGAGGCATAGGCTTAGACCGAGGGCTATCAAGGAAGGTGATTGTGTGTTGGTGTATGAAAATATTCTTGACAGCCACAGTTCAACAATAAGAAAGCTTTCAAAGAGATGGTTTGGTCCTGTGGTAAAGCATGTACATGAGGACACGACTTACACCTTGCACGAGTTGGATGTGATGGAAATGAAGATTCCCATCACAAGGAAAATAATAAATCTATCTAAAAGAATAAGTGATACAGAACCCTTTGATTCATAGGAAATTAACAATGTGTTAGAGATTGTTAGGAGTGATGATGATGAAATTAACATGTATGTTGACCTAAATGAAGATTGAACCTTGTGCAAAAAGATATGTGTGGCACATGCCGGAGCATGTGCATGTTTAGATGTCTTGCCGTGACACGTGTATAATGTGAAACTAGAACTATCTACCTCACTCTTAATGCTTGATAAGTGGACCAAATGGTGCAATGTGATGCATGGTTTTTAGGACCCCTTCTGAAGATGCAATAAAGGCACAGTCAGTTGTTGGGGAGATGAGGATACTCTAGTCCAAGGTATCTCGAAAGAGAAGAAAAATCTACTTCACAAGCACCAAAGAGTAAAAAGTGCCATGGACAGAAGATACGTGGGAACGAGCTCTTATGCATGCCTACAACCTATATCTTACAGAATAGCCCATTCTAGGTGTGAATTTCTAGTGAAATTTACACGAGGATGTTCGTGTGGACTCACAGCGCAGCATACTCCGTTTTCACTTTTTTATCGACAGTAAATATTTTTTACCTACAGTAAATACTTTTCACCGACATGGTAAATACAAATCACTTTTTACCTACAGTAACTTTTTTTACCCATGGTAAATATTTTTTACTGCACCATAAGTATTTGGTAGGTAACAATTCACTGTTACTAGAAGCAGTGATTGGGCATCAACAATGCAGTTACAGGAGGAGAAAAGGGGAAAATCTTATGGTAAAGGTGAGCCAACAGGGATAAAGACTTTTGAGTTGAAAAGAGACATGCTGATTTTTTCAAAGAACACATGTCAAAAGAAGCCATGGTTGAGGATTTTTTGAGAATTTGATATTCAAGAGGACCCAGCTGCCACCTCCCCCCCGCAGGTCCCCCTCTAACATGTGCAAAACCTCCAGTTTCAACAGCCACCTTACCTGCTCTTAAATGCTGGTCAAGGCCTTATCCCCATGTGTCACAATCAGAAAAATCAGCATTTACCCTCCCCTCTCACATCACTCTATAGAATATCTTGATGGTGACATATCAGGTGACCTCAATCTGTTGACCACCCTAAGCAAAAAGTAACCCCAATCAGCGGATTTAAGCATGTTAATCCCTAACCCTAAACCCTCTCAGAAACCTATATAAGGAGGCCTTCTCTCACTCGAAAGCAACACTTCACCCACTTCACCAAGCAACAAAGCTATGACGACCTTGCTCACAACGAGGAGCTATGGATGGAGCTCTACTCTCTCTCCCTCTAGTATGCTACATTACTAGCCCTAAAACCTAAATAAGGAGTCTTCTCTCATGCTCCATGGCCACCATCCTCGCCATCATTCTCTAAGGTATCGATGTGTTGCTAGTAGGATCATACCTACTTGCTGGGTTGATTGTTTTTGACAAGGGATTATGCCATCCTTGGCTTGCTTCTCTATATCCTTGTTATGTATGATCAGATGCCGTTGTATTGTTAAGCTAATGTCTTGTGTATATATATGCTACATAAGGTCCCTAAGATTCGTTTCTATGTGTTTTGCCATATGTTTTGATGCCATCATAATGCCAGAAGTCTCACTTGCCTATGTGCACTATGTGTGAGGTCCCTAAACCTCTTAATTTAGGGTGGTCCCCCCTTTGTTTTGTTCTTTGCTTGTTTGCATGAGGCGTGGTTTGTGGAGTGTGCACGAGTACAGAGGCCACCCAATTGCACTGCTCTTTTTCCTGCTATCATTTTGGGGCCCCCACGGAGGAGGGCTACAGAGACCTTCACTCCACAAGCAATGAAGATGTGCAATCTACAACATGGACGAATGGCGTGAGGAGTTTGCAAATTGGAGAACAGAAGAGGAGGATGCTTTAGAGGCCTTAAAAGCTTTCATCGAGGTCTTGTTACCAGGTTGCAGTGTCATTGAAATTCAAGAAGTAAGTTCTTCTACATGCCTTGTTCGTGATCGTCGCCAATGAAGGAGAGTAAGAAGAAGAGCTTGATATACCTCTCCTCTCAACCTATGAGTGCTCCAGAAACCTGCAACGCACACGAGCTTGAAATATTCTACATCAACATACACGAATGTACTGTGACACACATTAAGGGAAGAGAAAGCATCACCAGACCTCTCTTTCCTGAGGAGCCGACTAAGAGGAGGAAGATCACCTCTACACCTAAGTGGCCCAAGGCCGCAGTGCGTGCTCAAGCGTAAGGTAACATTTGGCTTAATCTCATTAATAAGGGATTACATGACCACTACAGGCAAGAAAAAGGCAAGTGAGCAACCAACTTCAACCTCCAACTTGCAACCACGACTCTCACCCCTAAATCCTCTTGAAGCAAAGAAGCGAAGGCTTGCCTACAAGATTGCCGCCTGTTTGCGAGTGCTCCCAGTGCACTTTGTGAATCCAGACACCACCAATCCCAAGCCAACCTCCTGTCCGCATGAAGATCACTTTGGATATTGTCCAAAGTGCTTTGGAGACCGGGTGAAAAGCCTCCCTGCCCTACCTTTGCTGCTAATTTTCAAGAAGTTATCTCAATCTAAGGAAACTATCGTAATTGATGATGTGCTGCACATTAATGGTGTCACTTTCATTTGTCATGCTGATTATGGTAATAGCATCCAATTGTTGCTTGCTAAAAGGCTCAGCATTGTACAAAGTGTTTCCATCACGCCTTACGTCTTCACAGATGCATCAGGAAGAGTCGAAGTGGTCCGAGGTGTTGACCTTCAATGGCTGATCAGGCTCATTGGTCCCAAGGTGGTGCAACTAAGCTAGGCTCTTGTGTGTAAGTATGGATGCCAATAATGAGAATGATGATCCCCGCATGTTTCCTTTCCATTTTGTGCGTCATATCCGTGTGAATATTTGTATTGATAGAAAAATCTTTTATCAGCAAAGAATAGCCCTGTTGTTTGGAGCCGAGAGACTTGGGGAAATCTTGCGCTCTCCTCATCCTGTCATTCTACCCTTACTAGACTATTACCATTCCTTTGATGTGTCGATCTTCATCCTATTTTGAGCTAAGTTGTGCTAAAGCTCCAAATTGTGATTACCATACTCTATTTTAAAATAAATTGGAGCTGTTTGTGTAATTGTTTACTGTCTCACTTATGGACTTCCCTAATTTTTATGGTAAGCCTGGGGAGGTTGCTCCAGACTTTTTGGATAATTTGGAAATGGCCTTTCTGGTATCGGGAAGGGATGACGAAGCTACTAAGTTAAGGGCCTTTCCTTTGGTCTTGAGGGAAGGTGCAAAATTATGGTATCAAACTTTGGCACCTGAAGAAAGAAGAGACTGGGAGTCCTTAAAGATGGCCTTCATCGAAGAATTTCGAAGCCATGAGCCTCCAGAGGAGATATGGAGACAGCTCTTAGAGCTACGCCAAACATCACCCAATGACTATAGAAGCTATGAAGGAAAGTTTTCCAACCTGTGGGAGAAATGGTGTGCATCACTAGGTGAAGGAGAAAGGGCGCCAGAATGCCTAAAGAAGGACTGTTTCCTGGCAAGGCTTTACCCCATCCTTCGAGAAAAGGTAAAAGGTAAATTCCCAGATACCTTTGATAAAGCTATGACTTATGCAAGGGAGAAAGATAGGAAGTTAAAATTCCAAGCTCAACTACAAGGGGGAATGGAGCCTCCACCGCTAGCTCAACCTATGGCAAGGGTAGTAGCAGGGACAGGAGCAACAGACCAAGAGTCCTCTCAACAAGAATTACTTCAACAAATCACCAATCAGCTAGAGAGCCTGTCCATCAATCTGGTTCAAGGTGTAAGGGCTCCCCAGCTAGGAAATGAACGAAATAGACAAGAAGGACAAAGGCAAGCACGTGAGTACATTTGCTACAACTGTGGAGAGGTAGGTCACAGCATGTATTATTGCCCCCATCCACGACGCTATCAAGGAAATGGTAATCAAAGACGGCCTCCTCGCCAGCAAGTCACTCCTCCTCGAGCTAGGCCACTAAATGGACAAAATGCACACGTGGCTCCACCAATCCAAATATTGAGACCCCCTCCTCCACCACCACAAGCACCAGCAGAGATCCCTCCACTACCATCGGGAGGGGAGGACAGGGCTGTCTCTGTCATAAGTCTTGACAATGGTAAGGATAAAGGGAAAGAAAAAATGGAGGAAGCTGTTGCCATGCCAATAAAGAGAGTTAGGAGACAAAGAACTGATGAAATGGAAGCTTCAGAGCCAGATAAAGGGAATGAGGGTTCCTCCCAAGTGATAGGAGACAAGAAAAGGAAGAGTAGGTCAAGGAGGCACATAGGAGTAGAAGACTTTCCACTTGGGGTAGGATCCATACCTTACGACCTGGTAGCAGATGTGAGTAAGCAAGGACCAAAGATTTCATGGCAGCAACTCCTCCACCTTTCCCCAAAGATGCGTAGAACCTGGTCTAATATGGTCAGCACCAGGAGGGCTAAGGCAAAGTCAGTTGGGTCTATTAGTGCAAGAGGCATGAAGGATATCGTGCCAGTCATTGATGCAGAGATTAAGAGTCAGCGAGTCTCCAATGTGTACGTAGATGGTGGAGCCGAGATTTGTGTTATGATAGAGAAATTAATGCACAGGTTGGGTTTGGAAGTAAACGAGCAAACTTCCTTACAAGCTAAGATGGCAAATAATGTAAGGGTGGCTTGTGTGGGAAAGGTTAATGGAGTGAAGGTTTCAGCTTTTGGTGTTGCAATCTCAATTGATGCTTATGTGATCCCAACTAAGGGGGAGGGCTATCCGCTAATCCTTGGAAGACCTTGGCTTATGGCTATGAAAGCTAGGCAACATTGGGAGATAGGTTCCCTTGAGTTGCGACCAAATCATAAGGTAGGTGGCAAGCAACAAAAAATTGTGTATGACATGAAGCAGGGTAGACAACAAGACCTAGAGATGGAGACTTCTATGGATGAATGGAGCATAAGCGGTTGCTCTTCATCTGAGGATGAGTCATTTGAGGAGGATGCTAGCTCTTTGGAAGTTATGGATATAATACTGCGAAACCCAGAAGAAGAAGGTGGTAAAGACTCTCTAAACAAGGAAGAAGCCACAGGCTTAGAGGAGATGCTAGCTAAGGACCTACTAGAAGAAGAGAGAGAACCCTATTTGCAGGTACTAAAGAAGCATGCTGGCCTCTTTATAACTGATTACGAGCACATTAAAGGAGTGACGGTAACCCAACACCATATCCAATTAAAGGAAGGTGCCAAACCAGTGGTGCAAAGGCTAAGGAGATTAGGGCTAGTGCAACAAGATGCACTCTTAAAAGAAGTAAAAAGATTACTCAAGGCAGGATTTATCTACCCAGTGGAAGATTCTGAGTGGGTGTCTCTAGTTGTGGTAGCACCAAAGAAAAATGGGAAGTGGAGGGTATGTGTGGATTACAAGTCTCTAAACGCAGCCACAAAAAGGGACCATTTTCCTTTGCCTTTTCAAGATGAAATACTAAATGAAGTGGCTGGTCATGAAAGGTACACAGTGTGTGATGGGTACTCAGGCTACTTCCAAATCAGAATTGCAGATGAAGACCAAAGAAAGACTACCTTCATAACACCTTGGGGGTGTTTTTCTTATAGAGTTATGCCTTTTGGTTTAACTAATGCCCCAGATACTTTCCAGAGGTTTATGAACTTGGTGTTCCAACCTTACTTTGGTAAGTCAATACGAGTCTTCATTGATGATTTTTGCATTTACAGCTCTAGGGAAGTACATCTATCCAAGGTTGATGAAGGTTTCACCCGTCTGGCCCAATTGGGTGGGCAATTGAATAAAGACAAGTGACACATAGGTGAGAGCAAGGTCACTCTACTAGGCCATGTTGTGTCTCAAGATGGTATTGAGGCTGACCCTGAAAAGGTAAAGACATTGTTAGCTTTACCTACTCCTTCAAACGTGAAGCAACTAGTCTCCTCACTAGACACACTACATTGACATGGAGTGAGGAGGGTGAAATGTGCTTTCAAGAAGTTAAAACCATTTTGAGCTCATTGCCTATCGTCCTACAACCCACATGGGGTGAATTATTCTATGTAAATCCTTGTGTAGTTCCAGAAGCTCTAGGAGCTGTCTTGATGCAAAAAGACCCAAAGACATCTCTCATGAGACCAGTCTACTTCTCTAGTAGAGTGATGACAGCTGCTGAAAAGGGTTTCAACACAACTGAGCAATTGGTGCTAGCTCTTAAGTTTGCAGTGGAGAAGTTTCGGGCTTACTTACTTCCGAGACAATTTGTGGTGATCACAACTGAGGAGGTTTTTCGATATGCCCTACAACACATGGAATTGTCTCAAAGAATAGCAAAGTGGGTGGTGCAACTTCAAGAGTTTGACTACACACTACAAGTAGAGGATTCCACCCGTGCTTGTTTGGCTGATGTTCTCACACAAAGGTGTTATGAGAAGGCCAAGAAAGAGGCACCTAGTAAGGTACCGCCTATCCCGGAGCCTGAAGTTCTACTGGGAGCACACAGTCTGTATTTTGATGGGGCTTACAAGAGGACCAAAGACAAGGCATCAGCAGGCATAGTAATATTAGGTTCAGAGAAGGAGAAGATCTTTGCAAAAGGGTTTCATCTAAAAGAGGTTCATTCTAACAATGAAGCAGAGTACCATGCCCTTGTTTTAGGGTTGAAATGTTGTCTTTCTCAGGGCATCACAAAGCTAAATGTTTTTGGTGACTCCATGTTGATTGCTAAGCAAATGATTGGTGTATGGGCCTGTAAAAATGACAAATTGTCTGTTAAGATGAGGGAAGCAAAGGCCTTGTTGAAGGGTTTTAAAGAAGTTCGAGTGCACTTTGTACCTAGAGATCAAAATCGAGAAGCAGATGCCTTAGCAGGTGAAGAACTACAAACTCTCATAGTAGGTGCTATCCTTGTGAAAAGTCCTTTATACCAGGGAAAGGAGGAGCTGCATGATTTACTTTACTTTCTTGAGCATTGTGAAGCACCCTCTGGTATGAGTAAAAGTGAACGTAGGTGGTTGGAAAAAAAGGCTACCAGCTATAGCTTAGTGAATGAGGACTTGTATTGTAGAGGGGAAGATGCTGTCTTAAGGAGAGTTCCTGCATCCCAAGAGATAAAGGATATTTTGTTTAGTTGTCATGAAGGTGTGTGTGGTGGCCACTTTGCACAAGAGATTACTAGCAGAAAGATTTTACAAGCAGGGTTCACGTGGCCAAGCCTCCATCGAGATGTACAACATTGGTGCCGCACATGTGAGGTTTGCCAAAAAGCTGGACCAAGGCGTCTTACCCATGAAAATCAGCATCCAATCAGAACCTATGGGCCATTTTAAAAATGGGGGATAGATGCAATAGGGCCACTACCTTGCACTCAATCAGGGAAGGAATACATCATTATGGGGGTGGAGTACATGACCAGATGGGCAGAAGCTCGTCCCACAAAGAGCATCAAAGCCAAGGACGTGAGTGATTTCATTTTTGAATGCCTTTGTTGCCGTTTTGGCACACCTTTGGAGATTCTCTCGGATAGGGGACCGGGATTTCGAGCTGATTTAGTCGGGAAATTGATGAGCAAGTTAAAAATCAAGCGCAAGCACTCTACACCATACTACCCTCAGTGCAATGGTCTTGTGGAAAAGGTAAATGGTCTTACATGTAAAATCATCACTAACCAAGTGCATTTACATCCTAAGGCATGGGAAAAACACCTAGATGCAGCACTTTGGGCCTACAAAACATCCTTTAAAACATCCTTGGGGTATACACCTTTTCACTTGGTTTACGAGCAAGAGGCACTATTGCCTATAGAAGTGGAGCTAGCGAGCCTCCGAGTTCTAAAAGCACATCAAGAGGATAGTCAAGAGAAGCAGGTGGAAGGAAGAATCATCGATTTGGAGAGGTTAGGGCTAGATCGAGAGTAAGCAGTGAAGTACTATGCAGCCCAGGCAGAGAAGAAATGAAAGAATTTCAATCGCAACCTTGTCAAGAAAGGTATCAAGGAAGGTTCTTTAGTGCTCAGATACGACAATCTCTTTGATCGCAGGAAGGATGGTAAGTTCTTGCTTAAGTGGGAAGGCCCTTTTGTAGTGATACAGAGGTTCTCAAATGGTAGTTACCAACTAGGTGACCTAGATGGTAAGGTACATCAGACCCCGGTAAATGGTTGGCGATTGAAGGCCTACCAATGTCGTCTTTCACAGCCATATGCTGTTGAAATCAATGCTAAGGATGGTTCAGAGGAGAGCTCATCATATTCGAGCTTCAACTAAGGTAACAATCATGTACATAGTCGTTTCAAAAAAAAAAGAAGACAAAAAAAAAGAAAAGAAGAAAAAAAAAGGAAAAAAAGAGAAGAAAAGAAGAAAAAAAGAGAATGCTACCAGTGAAAGCGGATATTGACAATGGATGGGGTATGGCTTTCAAGGGTCTAGGAGACCAGTTGTTAGTCATGGATGGATATAATTATTCATCAGAAAGGACTAAACAGCGTGCATCAGCCAAGAAAGCAGTAACATGGCAAATTCAATTGGTACCAGGTGGGTAAGTATTCAAGAGAACCCTATTGTAGCACAACCTACAGCTAGAGGCATCAAATACCTCTAGCTTAAGGGGGAGGGCTATATGATGCATGGTTTTTAGGACTCCTTCTGTAGATGCAATAAAGGCATAGTCAGCTATTGGGGAGATGAGGATACTCTAGTCCAAGGGATCTCGAAAGAGAAGAAAAATCTACTTCACAAGCACCAAAGAGTAAAAAGTGCCATGGACAGAAGATACGTGGGAACGAGCTCTTATGCATGCCTACAACCTATATCTTACAGAATAGCCCATTCTAGGTGTGAATTTCTAGTGAAATTTACACGAGGATGTTCGTGTGGACTCACAGCACAGCATACTCCGTTTTCACTTTTTTACCGACAGTAAATATTTTTTACCTACAGTAAATATTTTTCACCGACATGGTAAATACAAATCACTTTTTACCTACAGTAACTTTTTTTACCCATGGTAAATATTTTTTACTGCACCATAAGTATTTGGTAGGTAACAGTTCACTGTTACTAGAAGCAGTGATTGGGCATCAACAATGCAGTTACAGGAGGAGAAAAGGGAAAAATCTTATGGTAAAGGTGAGTCAACAGGGATAAAGACTTTTGAGTTGAAAAGAGACATGCTGATTTTTTCAAAGAACACATGTCAAAAGAAGCCATGGTTGAGGATTTTTTGAGAATTTGATATTCAGGAGGACCCAGCTGCCACCTCCCCCCCGCAGGTCCCCCTCTAACATGTGCAGAACCTCCAGTTTCAACAGCCACCTTACCTGCTCTTAAATGCTGGTCAAGGCCTTATCCCCATGTGTCAAAATCAGAAAAATCAGCATTTACCCTCCCCTCTCACATCACTCTATAGAATATCTTGATGGTGACATATCAGGTGACCTCAATCTCTTGACCACCCTAAGCAAAAAGTAACCCCAATCAGCGGATTTAAGCATGTTTATCCCTAATCCTAAACCCTCTCAGAAACCTATATAAGGAGGCCTTCTCTCACTCAAAACCAACACTTCACCCACTTCACCAAGCAACAAAGCTATGACGACCTTGCTCACAACGAGGAGCTATGGATGGAGCTCTACTCTCTCTCCCTCTCTCTCTCTCCCTCTAGTATGCTACATTACTAGCCCTAAAACCTAAATAAGGAGTCTTCTCTCATGCTCCATGGCCACCATCCTCGCCATCATTCTCTAAGGTATTGATGTGTTGCTAGTAGGATCATACCTACTTGCTGGGTTGATTGTTTTTGACAAGGGATTATGCCATCCTTGGCTTGCTTCTCTATATCCTTGTTATGTATGATCAGATGCCGTTGTATCGTTAAGCTGATGTCTTGTGTATATATATGCTACATAAGGTCCCTAAGCTTCGTTTCTATGTGTTTTGCCATATGTTTTGATGCCATCATAATGCCAGAAGTCTCACTTGCCTATGTGCACTATGTGTGAGGTCCCTAAACCTCTTAATTTAGGGTGGTGCCCCCTTTGTTTTTTTCTTTTCTTGTTTGCATGAGGCGTGGTTTGTGGAGTGTGCACGAGTATAGAGGCCACCCGATTGCACTGCTCTTTTTCCCGCTATCACAATGTACATAGAGGATACGTGTGAAAGCGGATGCCGTGATTGCTAGCATGCCCTGGCCGGCATATGATGCGGCACTGTTGCATGTTTTATCACATTAAAGCCTGCCTAATTTTCCTTAGGAAAGTAAAAAAGTCAAGTGTTTTGAAATGGCAAGCTCCTTTTTCCTAGAAAATTTAATGCAGTGCTGAGGGATTAAGGGGTCAAAGAAAATTCGGGCTAGCATCGGGCTACTAGCTGTGGGAAAAGAGAGGAGAAGAAGAAGCACCACCACCGTACAATATACTAATAACTTCTTTGAAATAAAACAAAGTACAAAAATAAATTGATTGGCTAGCAAAAACAAGATAAGATGCTCCATTGGCAAAGTGACACCATAAACGACATCATAATTGAAATTAGGTGTAGATTTTAGGAGTTTGAGCTCCCTTGCAACAATAGGCTAACCCGACTCAATATTGGCCCAATACTGGTAATAGAGAAAACAACTTGAGAAAACTATGTAGAAGATGGAGAGCATGCAGGGATTTCGATGGTGATATTGAAGTTCTCCTCTCACCATTGTTGTAATTGCCTTCAAGAACTCTCCTTATCTTTCTCTTCTTATTCCAAAATTCACTCTGTGATTGCCCTCCAAGAAAGAAACTCAAAAATCCCCAAAAATGATGAAACATTGGGTTTTATAGAGCCCATTGGCTAATTTTATTAAGAAAACAAGCATTGAACACTAGTCCCTCTCTTTATAGAAACTTTGCATGTAGACTACGTTCTAACAAGCATGTTGACCACTCCTCTCATACTATCTTCTGAGCACTACAGGAAGGGCTCATCCCCTAGCACTAGTGCTAGCATTAGTGGGAGGGCCCATTAGCCTTCAAATGTGTTTTGTGTGGGAAATCGCTCTATCAGGCTACCACATCATCAATCTATAGTGCATATGGATGCCGCATCAATGGCAACCAATAGTAGGGAACTGTCACACAATAAAATACACTTCTATCTACCCCATATACGCCGCCTACAATAGCACCTGCAGGGGTACCACCATAGCCACACTTGAGAGCTTCAATGGGGAGTCTCTCCCTTGTGATGCCTAAGGAAACCTGACGCTATAACATATATAGAATGGCTTGTATGGCACTCAAGACTTAGAATGGAGAGTTGTCACCTCTTCTTAGCCCTATATGTTGTGCACTACCTTTCCACACATGGTCAAGCTTCTAGAAACATCAGATGGCACATTGACCAAGGTAATCAAAATGGTATAGAACTGGCCCTTGGTGAATCTTCAATGTCCAATATCTTGGCAACCAAAACTTGGATTGCCCATCTGAAAAGATTGATGTGATCCAAATGATGATCACTTCAAGGCCATGCACTCATTTCAGCCTTCATTCTTTACCAGTAGCAGATGTCCAATATGGTATAGATGTGCAATCTATCCCAACTTCAAATTGCTATATCTTTCTCATTGTAGTTTCAATCGATGAGCTAGAAAGACATGTATGTGGATCTGTTTGAGCACTATAGTTATAGTCCATAAACTCCCATTTATGATCACTTCAAACATGTTCTCTTTAATCATTAACAAGGAATGTTTTGGCCCTTTGAATCCACATATGGCATACATTCAGCATTAGGCTAGCTTGTTATCAATCCTCGATCATTGATAAATAAACGCATAGTCTTCAAAGAATCATAATTTGCATCCCTCTGCTCACTTTCCCTCCATGGGAGCGAAAATGTATAACATCCACCCCCTCTAAACCTACACAATCCCTAGTTTGTGCAACAACTACGCTTAATCAACATTATCAAACACATCGTCCGATGCATACATAGAATTACCTTTTGGAGGTTGATCTAAAATGAGATCTTCAAGAACCATTCTAATTTCTTTATTCTTGAACAACTTGATCCTTTTTCCTACAATAGGAACGTTGACCAGAATGCTAAAGTTCACATAATCTATATGTTGCATTATCATAAACATGAAGCAACATATATGGTCCAAACCATCATTTAACCATTTTTACATAGCAGTATACTGATTCTCCAAGCTACTATCATAAACAAGCACCCATTCCCTATCTTTAATGGCATGAGGTCATAGTCTCTGATTTCCATTGAATACTGCTTGATTCTTTAGCCTTGCCTCCTTAATATTTGCTTTAGCGTGATCAATATCTTCTTGACGCCTTTCAAGTTGGGGAATGTGTAAAGCAAGAAAATCTTCTATAGGCGTACGTTCTTCCCATAGCATTACGGTCCAAGACATAATTGCTTGATCTCTAGTCATAATGGGTTTTTCCCATACATAAACACAAACAGCATAAAACCTGTAACAAAAATGTGTGTAGTATAATCATCCCATAAAGCAAATGGTAAGAGTTTAGACCAATCACCGATATGCCCTTGGCATGACTTTGCTAATCTAAGGCTTTAACAATAGGTGGATTCCCTGTCTCACTTTTCTCATTACCCTCTGGATTGTATGTTGTAGTGAGAGCCACTTTAATGCCCATAGGACCAAAAAACTCTCCAGCTTCCCACATTCATCTCTCCTCTATCAGTAGTAAGTTTTCCCACACAACCTTACTTGGAAATAAAATCATCAAGCAAGAACTTGCGTAATGAACTTGTAGTTTTGGTACGCAGAGCTCTACCTTCATCTTGGTTAGTAAGATCTTCTCTGGCATAAACAATGTAGTTCGTTTTCCACACACCTACTCCTATCGTAATCAGGTCCACCACCCACTTGTAGTGCATAGCTAGTGGATAGGTGGGATGCATTTTATCTCCATGTCGCACATTAGAATACTGCTGACATATTAAACATGTCTCCACAAACTAAGACACATCTTTATACATACCTTTCCACCAATATAGGTCCTTGATCTTGACAAAGGTTGCCCATACTCTTCTATGTCCAGCCCATAAGCTTTCATGAAATTCTCTTATCACCTATTGTTGAGTTGATTTTTCACAAACAACCCTTTTGAGGTACCCTTCGTGGACGCTTTGGCTGCTTCAATAGATGACCATCCCTTAGAAAACACCTATAGGCCCTTTTTCCGACCCTCTTATATTCTCTATCACTCCATCCTTGTTGCACGGTTAGAGTGCTAGGTAGTGACCAATTGAAATCCACTCTCCCTCATAACATTCTTTAGAAAATACTTTAAAAAAATGAGCAATGGTACCACAATCAGCATGCAAATAAGAAGAAACATAGAACTTCAAGCCGACATCATTACTTGTGGGAAGCATCTCTTCTTCATCTTCAAACCTAGCCCATGATAACATATCTGCAATAGGATGATATCTACCTACAATATGACAAAATTGAAGGTTAAGAGACTTAATATAGGCTATTCACCATAGCATTACAATGTCTGGAGTAGAGAAGTTTTCATTCATCCCTGCCAGTGGCAAGCAATCTCTCTCTACCACAATTGAAGCTCCAATAAAATGTTCTCTATCAAATCGTAGAGATGTAGCAATGCCGCAAAGTTCTCTCTTAACCTATGCATAACCTTGTTGACAAGCATTGAGTAACTTTGCTCCAAATTGAACTGCATACATGTGTCCTTCTGCATCATCTTGACCTATAGCCCACCCAATACCTATGAACACATATTTAATAATTTTGGGAATTATTCAAGTCCCATTTTTGAAATGACACTTAAAAATCAAGTATTTTTGACCTCTTGGTTATTTGTGGGGACCCTTTGTGCCATATGAAAATGAGGCACTAGCAGTTAAACATGGGACTCGAACTTGAGTTCAAGATTTACTTGTTTTGGTTGTGTGGGATATTAAGAATATAATTGAAGTTAAGTTTGCACCTCAGATGCCTTGCCTAAATTAGCAAGTGCACATACTCAAATGTAGTTCAAGGCACTAGCACAAGGACGTGAGGCTCAAACATAAGTTCAAGCCTCACTTCTTGTGGCATTGTAGGATACTAAGATGAGGATTGAACTTAAGTTTAATCTTCACATGCCTCACCTAAACTAGCATGTGGGCATGAGGCTCAAACATAGTTCAAGGCTATTATATGTGACTAGAGGTTGCTATCATAAATTTCTAGTTGCATAGCTAGATTTATTTGTGTATATTCAATGAAAACATTGAAACTATGATTTAACATTGTTGTTATGTAGGAAAAATGCTTTAAGGAACAACACTTCCATAAAAAATTGCACCACTTACAATATATTGTTTGCAAATTCTAGACATTTTAATGAGAGAGGACAATGGAGTCAAAAGAACCATCAAAGACTACGCTATTAAGAAACTCCAATAACACATGAGAAACAAAACTAGACTTGTTTACAAGCTCTACTAAAGCAATGTTCATGTTAAGGGGATCTCAAATGAGAATGGTGTTTAGAAACATCAAGATAACAAATAAAGAACAAAAAGATATTAACAAGTAGCCTTAGTTATGTAGGCAATTTATAATCAAGGGGCTAACTTAATACATATGTAGCCCTAGAGTGAAGTTATTTCTATTTTTTGGCTTTCTTGAATTGTCAATTTCAAATGATTTGTTTTGTATTCTAACATCACCTTGATTTTCTAGACAAAAAGTTGATTCTAGCATGTTTCACATATTGTGATTCCAAAAAGTCTCCTCCAAATGCTAGTGTTCACTGCTCCTCAAAACATAAATTGAGTCCCTTCAAAGAGAGATATCAAAAATTTGGAGGAGACATGAAAAATTTAACTTCAAATAGTATCAAATATCAAACTTTTCAACACATAGAAAACATTTTTTAACTTCACCATATTGTCATATACCAAACTTATCAACCCGCAGACCAAGATCAAGCAAAAATTACCAAGTAATTTGGAGCTAGATTTAGGAGTCTCTAGGTAAGGATGATCACATAATTATTAGCATGGTGAGGTAGAGACTTTTGATAATGGTTCCTATCTAGAAAGAGTCTTGCTAGAGCACTCATGAGGATTGAAATTGATTCTCCAATTCATGAGGCACAAACTAACGAGCTAGAGACTTATAAAGATTGCTATCAATTAGTAAGAGTTTTGCTAGAGTATCTAACTTATGAGTCTGGAACTTATGTTCAATCCTCAATGAAATATAAGAGACTTTTGCAGATGATTTGAATCTAGAAGATTGCTACTAGAGTTCTCGTGAGGCTTGAATCTATGGTCAAGAGCTTACTAGAGTGCTCATGAGCCTTGCATATTAGGTTTCTAGGTCACGAGTCTTAAGATTCAAGACTTTAGAAAATGGAAGATAAATAACACTCTTGAAGATGATTTATAGGTATAATTTTTTTGACTAGAGTGTTCATGTGGCTTGAAAAGTGAGTCTTCTAATCATTAGGTTCAAACTTAAGTTCGACCCTCATGAGCTAGAGATTGAGATAGGATTCTTGTAGATGGGTTCCAGCTTGGAAGAGTCATGCTAGAGTGTTCACAATGCTTAGAAATAGAGTCGTTAGGTCATGACACTCAAACATAAGTTCAGACCACATGAGATAAATACTCAATTCAAGCTTTTGGAGATACAATGTCTTCCAGATAGTTTCTAGGTAAAAAGAGCTCTACTAAAGTGCTCATCAGGATAGAAAATTGAGTGTCCAAGTCATGAGACTCAAGCCTCCGAGCTAGAGACTGATTTCTCAACTAGAATGAGTCATACTATAGTGCTCATGAGGCTTGAAAACTAAGCGTCCAGGTCATGAGGCTCGAACTTAAGTTCAACTCTTAGGAGCTATAGGTTGAATGCTCAACTAGAAAAAGTATTGCAAGTGTGTTTGTCTCAAGAATATCTTATGCTTAATGTCAAGCCACATAAAGTAAAGACTCAATCCAAGCCTTGTAAGATACAAACTCTTCCAGATAGTTTCTAGGTATAAAGATCTCTACTAGAGTTCTTAGTAGGATTGAAAATTGAGTGTGCAAGTCATGAGGCTAAAATAAGATCGAGCCCGGAGCTAGAGACTAAATGCTCAACTAGAGAGAGTCATACTAGAGTGCTCATTGAGGCTTGAAAACTAACCTTCTAGGTCATAAGGCTCAAACTTTAGTTCGAGTAAATTTTGAGCCTCATGAGCTATAGACTGAATGCTCAACTAAAAAGAATACTGTAAGTGTCTTTGTCTCAAGAATATCTTGAGCTTAATCTTGAGCCACATGAGGTAGAGACTCAATTCAAACCTCCTGGGATACAAACTTTTCCAGCTAGTTTCTAGGTAGAAAGAGCTCTACTAGAGTGCTCTTGAGCATTGAAAATCAAGTGTCCAAGTCATGAGTCTCAAACTGAAGAGCTAGAGACTCAATACTCAAGTAGAACGAGTCATAGTCGAGTGCTCATGAGGCTTGAAAACTAAGTGTCACGGTTATGAGGCTCGATTTCAAGAAGCTATAGACCAAAATCTCAACTAGAAAGAGTATTGCAAGTGTGTTTGTCTCAAGAATCTCTTGTGCTTAATGTCAAGCCACATAAGGTAGAGACTCAATCCCAACCTTGTGAGATATAAACTCTTCCAGATAGTTTCTAGGAAGAAAGAGCTCTTCTATAGTACTTAGGAGGATGGAAAATTGAGCGTGCAAGTCATGAGGCTGGAACTTAAGTTTGAGTGCCGGAGCTATAGACTAAACTCTCAACTAGAGTGAGTCATACTAGAGTGCTTACAAGGCTTTAAAACTAACCATCTAGGTCATTAGGTTTGAACTTAAGTTTGAGCATCTTGAGCTATACAATGAATGCTCAACTAGAAAGAGTATTGCAAGTGTCTTTGTCTCAAGACTATCTTAAGTTGAATCTCAATCCACATGAGGTAGAGACTCAATTTAAACTTCCTTGGATACAAATCTTTGAGATAGTTTTTATGTAGAAAGAGCTCTACTAGAGTGCTCATGAGCATTGAAAATTGAGTGTCCAAGTCATGAGGCTCAAACTTAAGATCTAGAGACTCAATGCTTAACTAGAACGAGTCATAGTCAAGTGCTCCTGAGGTTTGAAAACCAAGCGTGGCGGTCATGAGGATCAAACTTAAGTTTCGAGCCTCAAGAGCTATAGACTGAATGCTCAACTAGATAGACTATTGAAAATTTCTTTGTCTCCAAAATCTCCTGACCTAAATCTCAAGTCACATGAGGTAGAGACTCAATTTAAACCTCGTGGGATACAAACTCTTCCAGATAGCTACTATAGAAAGAGCTCTACTAGAGTGCTCATGAGCATTGAAAATTGAGTGTCCAAGTCATGGGGCTCAATGCTCAACTAGAACAAGTCATAGTCGAGTGCTCATGAGGCTTGAAAACTAAATGTGGTGGTCATGAGGCTCCAACTTAAGTTCGAGCCTCAGGAACCATAAACTAGTTGCTCAACTAGAAAGAGTATTGCAAGTGTGTTTGTCTCAAGAAGCTCTTGTGCTTAATGTCAAGCCACAAAAGGTAAAGACTCAATCAAAGCCTCGTGAGATACAAAATCTTCCAGATAGTTTCTATTTAGAAAGAGATCTACTAGAGTGCTTAGGAAGATTGAAAATTGAGTGTGGAATTCATGAGGCTAGAACTTAATTTCGAGCCCCAGAGATAGAGACTAAATTATTAACTAGAGGAGTCATACTAGAATGCTCATGAGTCTTGAAAACTATCCGTCTAGGTCATGAGGCTCGAACTTAAGTTCCAGCATCATGAGCTATAGACTGAATGCTCAACCAGAAAGAGTATTGGAAATGTCTTTGTCTCAAGAATCTATTGAGCTTAATCTCGAGCCACATGAGGTAGAGACTGAGCTCAAACCTCATAGGATACAAACTCTTCTAGATAGTTTCTAGGTAGAAAGAGCTCTACTAGAGTGCTCCATGAGCATTGAAAATTGAGTGTCCAAGTCATGAGGCTCGAACTTAAGAGCTAGAGACTCAATCCTCAACAAGAACGAGTCATAGTTGAGTGCTCACGAGGCTTGAAAACTAAGTGTTGTGGTCATGAGGCTCGAACTTGAGTTCGAGACTCAAAAGCTATAGTTCAAAAGCTCAACTAGAAAGAGTATTGCAAGTGTCTTTTTCTCAGGAAGCTATTGAGCCTAATCTCAAGCCGCCTCATGTGCTAGAGACAAATGGTTTCTAGTTGGAATGAATTTTGTTAAAATCACTAGCTTAGGAGGCTTGAAAATTGAGGGGCCCTAGGTCATGAGGCTCAAACTCAAATTGCAGCCTCAGGAGCTCTAGATTGAATGCTCAACTAGAAAGAGTATTGCAAGCGTCTTTGTCTCAAGAAGATCTTGAGCTTAATCTCAAGACACCTCATGCGCTAGAGACCTTTGAAAATGGTTTCTAGGAGGCTTGGAAATTGAGTCTCTAGGTCATGTGGCTCAAACTCAAGTTCGAGCCTCATGAGCTAGAGACTCTAGGAGTAGAGATTTTGGCTTATGAGGCTTCAAGCCTCTAATGAGATAGACACATGGATGGATGGAGGGGGAGAGAGAGAGAGAGAGAGAGAGAGAGAGAGAGAGAGAGAGAGAGAGAGAGAGAGAGAGAGAGAGAGAGAGAGAGAGAGAGAGAGAGAGAGAGAGAGAGATTGACTCCTTATTATGAAGGGATTTTGTAATAAGATGTCTACATAAAACTTAGCAACAACTTCGCTCATGTTTTCCAACACCTTCATTTAACCATGGCTTATAACCAAGAGAAAATTTATACCTTGAAGTAATTATGCCCACAACAAGAATGAAATACAATCTTGATGAAGCAAGAACCCACACCAATTGACAATGCACGGTCGTAGTAGTAGGTAGCAAAGCTTGTAGTGCTCCTGGGTAATCTTTTCTAGGATCTTTGAGCAGGTGTAAAAAGCACATGGGGTGCAATTGGCATTGAATATGAGAGACTCACAAAAGAGTTAGTGAAAGGCTCTATGCAAAGGCAAGGTTTACAAAACAGCTACAACATAACAAGTTACTTTGGTGCAAGCATCATTAATAGCCGAAGTTTTGGGCTACAAAGTTCATGAAAGAGGCAAATAAGCGAAGCTTCATGACAGAGAGGCAATAATTCATGGCTCCTCAAGGTGACACTTAGTCCATGCTGCAGCTCATGGAGGGCTCTTTTAGGCACCAAAAATATCCCATGTTTCTGACTACAACATCCATGAAAAAGGAAAAGAAGCGAAGCGCATGACACAATTAGAAGAGGAAAAATTACACTCATGACAGAGGTGGCAATCGCTGGTTCCTCAAGGCGGCAATGACGTTCACTTCATGCTGAAGCTCATGGAGGGCTCGCTCTTTTTGCTTTTGAAGTTATTATTCTCTCTTTAAAATTTTGGTTCTCATCGCGTAAGCAACTATCATTCTAAAGACTGAGCAAAGATGGTGCGAGGAGAATTTGGGAGAGAGAGAGACCTATACATGGGGGAATTGGTTATCAGTCTTGCCTTGCACAGAGTCAACAATGTTGATGGAGTCAGGATAGTCATTGGTGTGCTAAAGATCATGTCACACTTCATTGTGAGACCCCCGTAATTTCCTTTATCGCTTGACTCTGCAAAATTTTCCTCAAGGACCCACTCTAACTTGGAGTGAAGGTGCTGTCATTCGAGGCTTGCATATCATGCTTCCACCTTCCAGCCATAGGCATGCACTTTTGTTCTTTTGCCTCTAAAGAAACCCTGACTTACATGTTTGCAAATCTTTAACGTGGAGCGAGAAGCTTTCAATCTCTGATTGGCTGATCGTCATGGCATAAAAGGTTCATGGCGAGCTTAGAAGTTCTGTATCACTTCGTAGTTCATGGCGAGCTCATGGTGGCACAGCAGCGAGACGCGTCACAAGTCTTCATCGTTATTTTCAAAAATTTAAACTAATGTTTGATTTCAAATTTAATGAACATTTTCATCAACTTTGACGAACTTAGTTAGTGTTTCCTCTGTGGTTCCTCAATCTTGCTTGAGCTGTCGCTTGAACCATGTTGCCTTTGACACCTTGCTGCCCATGAGGCTAGTATGTCCTAGACATTTTAAAATATAGCGCAAAGACATTGAATCTTGTCAAGATTTTGCAAAGGCAAAGGCACACGATGACACTAGGAGGAGAAATCAACGGGCATGTGTAGCAAAAGAGATTGAGAGGGGCAGAGCCAACCACAATGACTACAAGCTCTCATGCAATGAATGCCTAGGAGAGACACAAGCAAAGCGGGCAAGCTTCTCTTTTTTAATAAACAATATTGCTCATGGATTCTTTGCACATGACCCTTCACAGTGGATTGGCTTAGAGAAAAAACCTCTATGGGAATTCATAGGTAGTGAGGTCGATCTCGCTAAGCATAATCTAGCTAGGTAATGATCTTTTTTCTTTTGGGTTGTTTGATCTTGTAATGAGTGTTCTATCAAACTCAAGTTTCAGTGTTTCAATTTGACTACTATGTAGTCACTATTTGTGGTTCATTTTTTTGATTCAAATCTCGAAAGGTGCTTTTAGTGACTTCAAGGGAAAAAGGGGGTAAGGTGGCACGTGGAGAGAGAGAGAGAGAGAGAGCGAGCGAGAGAGAGAGAGAGAGAGAGAGAGAGAGAGAGAGAGAGAGAGAGAGAGAGAGAGAGAGAGAGAGAGAGAGAGAGAGAGAGAGAGAGAGAGGCTCCGTGCATACGAGGGATGAGCAAGACAAAGGTTTCTTTTTGCCTAGGTTTGATGGATCAATACGAACTCTGAGACAGATAGACGATTTTGTTTGTTGTGCTTCTCTAGCCATGGTTTGTGTAGGGATGCGTTGTAGCACGACCTAATCACAAGCCACAAAATTGTCAAATTGTGGATCGGCAACCCGGCTAGGGCATGGAAGCACGAGCCTAAGATGTACAGACATAGAGGATTCAAGGGATCCTTCTACTCATCATAGAGAGAAGCCATGGAAAGGGGCTTCCTCTAATCAACAACACATTCCTACTCACTAATCACTTGCACACAATCACGTGGTTGAATTCAACCTCCCACATCAATCACTCTTATTCACAAATCTTAATCACAACTACACAAGCATGCAATTTGCATACCTAATCTGCATTAGTGTGTCCATTCCGGCACAACCCCTCAATAGGATTACGTATGCACACACACTAACCGCACCTTGTAGAGAGAGATGAAGAGAAGGAAGGCATAGCCCTCACACACCATGGCCAATGGTGTGGATAGAATAGATTAACTCAAAAAAGGGATTAGAGATCTACCATCACACTAATACAATCTCACTCCACATAATCAAGCAAAGAAGACTAATTAGAAAGAAAGTGTAATTGATTATTAGAAATTAAGAGCTACATGGGCATGGAAAGCCCATGAGCCTCATGACCATCCACTCTACAAAGAGGATTCCTCACCCAAGAATGACTTCTCATTAAGCATAGGGCTCTTTTATAGCTTTGGGCCTCAAGCCCTTCAACTATGGGATAAAGTTGATCTCTCTAGCTTAGACTCATATAACTTTGGAACTCCTACATGAGCCCAAGCCCTATACAATGAAAAGGAAATATTGTGCACTATGGCACATCCACAACTTGGTGCATAATTGGTGTAGCCCGTGTTAGCCGCTGCTAACATTCCCCCCTTCCTAATTTTGCGCACGTCCTCGTGTGCCGGTGAAGCAAGACACGGTGACATGGTAGAAAGAAAGTCCATGGAAGGGAATGACAGTGGTGATTAGTCAACAACAGACATTTGTTGCATGTGTGGTGTGAACTAATGTTGTGTGTGCACCAATGTGAAAGATCACGCACAAATAAAACATCATTTGAAGAGTTGTCTACATGCAATCATGGGTGATTGAATTTGGAGAGATGCTCTCACTTGTTATCTATTAAAAACAACACACAACTTCTTTTCTTTGCCACATGTCAAGCCAAGTAGTACCAAGCAGTACCTTTGAGTACATGAAGACCTTTATATTCTAAAATTTTAAATATTTTGACCTTTTCACCTATTAAAAATATCCATTCTTCTTTATGCTCTGAATAAATCTGTACCTTCATCTCTTAGCTCCTCCCAAATTCCATCTTCATGATTGAAATGGATCGTATCCAGAGTTCATTTTAGTATCAAAATCTCAACCTGGAACTTTAGTAAATCTCCTCGAAGTCCTTAGCTCTCTAGGACTCATCATGATGAACTCAAACTCTCCGACCCCAATTGGGAGAGTGACCCTCTCTCAAGAGCACTTCACCTCAAGCCATCGTGATTGCCAAAATGGAATGAGTTGGTCTCTTCAAATAGCCATTCCAATGTTAGGTTAAGAGTTAGTTGACGATTCAAAATTTACACTTCAGATGGAAGATGAGACATAGACATTGATACTGGAATGGAACTGGATTATATTTTGATCAGATCATTACAACTGAAAAGTTTAGTGAAGCCTGAGTGTTGGACGGGTACGCCGCGACGGACGTCAGCATAGCGAGAACTCACCTAACATATAATGTCAACTCTCGACGAAGCTCGACCTGCAGGCGCGTGGAAGCAAGCAAAGGGTGTCAACCTCTACTCGACCGACTAATGACTACTTCCTACAGAGATATCAAATCTACATGCCATCGGTTCTGTGAATGTGAAAGTCTCCTACGATGCTACCGCAAGCCAAAAGCCCATTAGACGTTCTCAAAACGTTACGAAACTTGAAGGATATCCTATCAACACCAATAGGCCACTCTCCGTAAGGTCCGTGACCAAAAAAACCTACTCAATACCCTCCGTGCAGAAAACGCATAGGATGTCTGGCCGGGTTTTGCAGGTCGACGTTTTCGAAAACTAAAGTGCCTAATGTGTAGCTCTACTCGCTCTGATCGTGTGGATATGCTGAAATGCAAAAACGGACAACACTTACTCATCGAAACTCCAAAAGTAGCTCACGGGTGAATCTGCCAAAACACAGACGAACGCACGTGATGTAAGCATCAACGCGCAGCTCTCCTCGTGGGCAACACACTGCTGCTCTCCGTTTGCGATTCCGACCACCGTAGCTCCTGTAGCACACAGACACACTCTCTCACTCTCTGCAGTCTCCCAACGACACAGAAGATCAGATTTATTAGAAGTCTCCTTTACAAATCTTTAGGTTTTGGCTTATATACTAAGCCTTAGAAAACCTAATGTCTGACCAAAATGAACTGATTTGTCCCTAGGCTTCTATAGAGCTTAATTACAACACCGTGAGCTGGCTTTGCTCATCCAAAAAGCATTCGTGGCCAAAATACAATTGCCGACTTAAACTATGAAGTTCCCGTAAACATTACAAAAGTGTTCGTAATGGCTCAAAATAATAATAACGGGATATTCGATGATGTCCATGAGCTTGTATCTTCACATTACAGCATCCATATTCCTCTTCATCACTTCATCAACATCTTTATTTGAAATCTTTAGAGAATCTTTGAGGAATATTTATGAAATCTTTGTGGAAGCGTTGTTGAAAGGTTGACCTTTCAACACTCTCCCCCTCCGAAGTCTTGTCGTCCCCGACAAGACCCTATGTCTGCAGTGGCCTTGACGAGTGCTTCATGTTGTGGTGTTGGTTGAAGCTTTTTTTGTTGCAGTTGCTTCTACCAGATGCTTTGTATGTTCTAGAGGTACCTTTTTCTTGTACATGTAGTGTAGTTGAAGCCATAGCTCTCCCCCTCCGATTGCGTGAATAAGTCGAGTGAGGTTTGTTGTTGTAGCAAGGCTTTATCATGGCAGCTCTATATTGTTTGTTCTTTGGGTGTCATCCTGTATGTGTACCTGTAAACTTGAAGCCTTTTTGAATTTTTTCTAGGCCGCTCCCCTTTGATCCTGTAGTTGATGAGCATGCAGTTGTTTGGGGATGTCGTTGGTCTACTTTTCTGTGTTTTAATAAGAAAAATAAAATATTAAAAATAAAATGTGGCGTATATTACAAGATGAAGGTCTTGGATACGTGGATAGGACTAGAGGGAAAAACCCAGTGGGAAAAAAATGCCTTTAGTCACCATTAACTGTGAGTCTATATGTACTTATGTTTGATGTAACCGAGTTTTGTTGAGTTAAAGTACTTATGGCCGTATGGCTACTATTACTGGATATACAGTGGATAAGTGTTAGTAGCTTGAAGTCAGATTCATTGTTGTTGAGCAAATGCTTATGAAACCTGTTACCGCTTCGTCATCGTCATTTTGTTGTGTAAGTGCATGGGTGGAACACAAATCGTGTCGGATGCAAATGTCCAATGATGGGACATTATATATGCTTGCACAGATAGATGCATGGGAAACAATATGCGGTGTGAGAGGAGTTTGAATGGGTGATTCCAAGAGTGAACGTAGCTAGAGAAGCAAAAATATATTTGACTTCAAGAGCTGCTGTTACTCATAAGAAGGGTTTTTGTCGACGAGGTTTTGTCCACTCTTCTCACTGTGTTCATGTGCGTGAGTGTTTTCTCGACTACTCCGCCACTGCACCATTTAAAATAGTAGACTTTGACTCTTATGATCACCTCTTCCAACATGAGTGACATGACTTTATGTATGCTCAACTCTCCAGCTTGAGATTTAATCTAAATATCTAGACTCATAGACCACAAAGAATATAAAGACATGAAGCTTGGGTCTAATGCTTGCTCATTTAGTGGCTCAGCTGCCCGACTCTTGACTTTATGCCATGATTTTTATGGCGACTTGACTTACTCTCGGGAGCTTTTGACCAAGAATAGGCTTTTAAATTCAAAACTCAAATCCTCAAAGAGAGGATTTGTAAAGGACCATACTGGCAATATTGGTTTGTTTTGCCATACCTAGGTGACCTTGGTTGTCAATATTTCTTTTTGCTGTTGTTGGTCCCTTGGTTGAGAAGATTGGCTTGCTCCATTCTCTGTAACGCTTTGTCCATCATGTCTTGACATTTCTTGACATTTCTTGAGAGCTAGAGATGACTTCAATCTTCTTCGGTATGTGTTTTTCTTTTGGCACCCATTTGTATCTGCATCGTGTGATTAGCGTGTCTTTGTAGATATCCTTTGCCTTGACTGTGACATTGTCCTTGATTTTGCTTTCTGTGAAATTGCGATTATTTTCAAGATGAAGTCGTTTGCTTGAAGAATGTTTACCTGGCATCTTTGGTAGCCAGATTCTCCGATTTCCTTGATAGTAACCTTGTGCTTGAAGAATTGTAGATGGCACTTCCCATGATGTTTTTGATGTCGTATTGAGATGTACAAGAGTGCCATTTTTGGGATTATTTATCGATGAAGTCCTATGTTGGTATGAAGGCCAGTTGGATTTGAAATTTCCTGCATCCCTTTGGCGAGCCTTGTTGGTTGGTCTCCTTTGGCGATATAAATATGAGATTTGTTGCTTTTGGGGACGCTTTTTGAAACCTTTATCCACCACATAAGCCGAGGTCTATGGTTTTGGTAACCAAAGTTTATTTTGACCCTCATAATAGCCTTGCTCTGCTAAGCTATAGTGGGAGGCTATCCATCCCATGTGTTTACCTTTCGTCAATCGGCTAGGCTCATTTACCCATATTGGGTCCTTGACCTTGATTTCTTCAACTTTGATGTATACCTTTGAAGATTTTTGTCAACGATGATCTCGCAGTGTAGGGTACTTTGGTTGAAAGATTTTGTTTGGAGTCTGTCTTTCATGTGGAAGCATGTGGTCAGTTGATGTTGAAGCTCTGTCTTGAACTTTTCGGGGCTGGATTGAAGACTCTGATTTAAGGGGCTGCTTCTGTTGGTAGGACATTTGTGGGTTCATTTTGGCTTTGCCTTTGTCGGAAGCCGATAATCTTGGAGCAGTAGTAGGCTGGATTTCTTGAGAGCTAGTCGTGATGATCATTGTTGAAAATCCTGGTTCTTCTACCAATGTTTTTGCACAGTGCTTGGACAAAATCAAATGTGTACTCATTTTCGATGAATCCACCACTAGGAATTTGTCTTTGATTACCTTTGACCGTAGTTGAAGGGAAGCTTCTGCAATCCCTAAACTTGTGACGGCTATTCCATGTGATATAGGAACCTGTACCTGAATTTCATATAGTTTTGGCTTACGTAGAAGTAACCATAGCCCATAAGACATGACATTAGTCATGGAAGTGCAATCTATCTCTGCTGTAAAGTTGAATTTCAGTTTCTCATGCACATCCAACGAGAATTTAATCTTCTTGTTGGCTGCCAAGTAACTGATGTCCTCTTTGCTTTTGGTACTTGTCTTGGACTTTTGTGCCTTGAAGGCTTTGTCATCCTCTTGTATGTTGAACTTCTTTGTCATTTGACTGTTTGTAGCATGTCCCAAGTGCTTACTATCTTCTGCTGAAGCTGCTTGTTGGTGTTCATTGCTAGTTTCTGACTGTGACGCCTTGATTCTTGATTTTAGAAGCTCTCTGTCACTATTTACTTCTTCTAGCACTTGAAGGTCATTCAATGATGACTTTTCTTCTTGGAAATGTTTTGAAGCTTGTGTAGCAGGATGTTGAGGTTTACTCTCTTCTTCTGATGCAATGGTCGCCGTGGCCTTTGGTTTCCATTGTTCCATGGGTTTTTGTAGAGTCTCTTCTCGAAAATATTCATTCATATCCTGTATTGCTTGTCCTTGGTAGTCAATCTTGGACTCAGTCATTTTCTGTTCTTTTGTGCATTGTATGTCTTCAGTTACATCTTCTTTTAGCTTCTCATACTCTTTGATTTGTTCAATCACCAATGAAGAGTCCACAATAGAAAATTTATTTGGTAGACTTTTAGATTCATACATTGACTTTATTTGCATGTATTCCACTTGTGACTTGGCACTAAGAATTTTTGTTACCTCTGCCACCTCTTCTTGTGTTGGCTCACTATCGTCAGAATCTTGGCTTCTTTTGCTCTTGAACCTTGAACTGCAAGATTCATCTTCATCACCTTGTGGATGCTTTGACTTGTCCTCACTGAGGTTCCTTAAACGATCTTGAATCAGCTGATTCAATTGATCTTTTTTGAATGCCTGATTCTCTATGATAATGTCGTTGACACCCTTGACTTCAAGCAACTGTGTCTTGAGCCTATCTTTTGTGCTCTGCGACAAGATCTGCTTCTTTTCCGGAGATCTTGTTGGGGATTCTTTCTTCCGTTCCCTTGTTGTCACTGTCTGAACTTTGCTTTTGGCTTGTTGCTTCTTCTGTTCCATGTAGAGCTTTACTGGGCAGTCCTTCACTAAATGACCAATGGCACATTGGTCGCAATATGTTTTTATCTCAACATGTCCACCCTTTGGACGAGGCAACTTCCCATAATACTGTTGATAATGGTTTCCTGTGGTATCTAGATACAGATATGACCTCTTCTTTGCATGCATGAACCTGTAGATTACGACTGACTTAGGTGTACCCACTGGCTTTGTCTCTTTATCCTTCATCGTCTTGTCCTTGAGAAGCTGAAAATAGCTTCCATTATTGCTTGCATACAAGATCAAATCACTATCCATGCTTTCTAGCAGTTGTGATGCTAATTCTTCCATCAGTATATGGTCTTTGACGTGGGGCTTCTGCATAGCCTTAGGGCTATGTTTCCGAGTTGATTTTGGCGAGTTCTGCACCGAGGGTGAAGATTGAACCAAATCTTTGTTTTCCATTTCCCTTGATGGTGCTTTTGGATGGAGTCCAAGTATGTGACTTACAGGTTGCCCACAATTTCTAAACTCATCCATATTTTTCACATCGGTTATTTCATAGTGCCTATCATATTTGTCGACCACAATGACATCTTGACCTGACCTTTTATATTGGGCATTGTGAATTTCCAGCGGTCTCTCCTCCGGCTCGGCATCTTCCAATGCTTCTTGAAATTCCACTTGGACTCCTGAAAAGGACACTGCTTCTTGTAAAACTGGACTTCTTAATCCCACTCTTGAAGATATAGGGTCTCTTTGTTGAGTTTGAACTCCCACCATCCGAGAGGGTTTTATATCTGACGTTGGAATCTGTTTAATGCCTGATGATATGACTTCTTGTGCTTTGTTAAGTAGCTCTTGAGACCAAGCTAGTTCTTTTTGAAGTTGGGCTATCTTCATAGCTAGAACCTCTTGTGCTGGTGCAGTGCACGAGACTTGTGTTGTGTCTTTCCATGTTATGCCTTGTGTTGTGCCACCCATTTGTGCAGTGACAGCTGTAGTTGTTAACTCTTCCAAGTTCGTAGTTAGAGGTAAACCCATGACGAGATGGTATACATTACCACCTTTAGACATGTAGTCTTCTCATCTTGAGCCAAACGATTATGCTATAAAGTAATGATTGTTTTCTATAGGAACTTCATGACTTGTGACAGCCCTGTAGTATCGACCGTCTTCATCTCCATAGAGGGTACCAAATTTCTGTTTTCCATCTTGTGCTTTGTACAGAAAAATACTTGGAGGATATGCGTAGAGTTCTGTAAGTTGACCCTTGTACAACATTTCTATCTCATTGTCGATGTATTTTCCGTGCCTCAGGTAAATTGATCCCAGACAATCTTCCATGAAATTTGGATGTGGGTGTAGTACATTCTTCGCTGTTTCAACTTCCACATATTGAGATGTCCGAGTTTCCTCTGTATCTTTCTTTGTCTTGATGTACAAATTCCGATTGACATCCTCATAGCATGGCAGTCCTTTGTAGTATTCAATCAGATAGATCCGAATTTGCTCTCTTGTAATTTATGTGGATGTACTTGAAGCTTCTTCCTGACTGGTCTGATTCCTTTGAGATGCCATTGCTTTCGTCTTGACTCCCTTGTTGTACCTATTCAGTGATAGCTCTAATTGCTTGCCTCAATGCTAATAAAAATTATTAGCACCCTTGTGTCGGTCTTTTTCGCTTGAGGTCCTTCAGCTTTTGTGGATGCCTTAATCTCTGAGTTTTTTGAATTGGGCTTTGCTTGAACTTCTTAGCTCCCTTGCTTGCCAAGACTGATACTGTCTTGTCTGGCTGCTTGCTTTTCCTAGAGCTTTTTAGTAGGCCTCGATCTAGTGGAAGCACTGTGATAAGTTATGCAACTTACCACTATACTGCAACGACTGGTCCCTTTGTAGCGATTCTTGAGTCGAGCTAACCTGTGTTCACTTTAGCACACAATCTACAAAATTCTATTTAGCTGGCAAACTTTTTTTCACAATGAATGCAAAATTTCTTGATGTACCTTTGACGGCCACACTTGTTCCGTGAGCTCGAAAGTGACTTTCAAGTTCGCTTTTATATGAACTAAACTTAAGCTAGCACAAGAGAATTATGGACAAGTCGCAAAGATTTGCTAGCAAAAATCTTGTGTTAAAGTTCTCCAAAACTTGCGACTGTTGTTGCAAAATCAAGAGTCCTTGTGTATGGTCTTACTGCTACAAGATTTGTGTATGGACGTACACTAGGCCGTAGTTAACTTTTACACCTTCCCGCGGGTGACCAATGGTTTTCCCAAAAGATAATTTCAATCTGCTAACTTAGCAGTCTTCAAAAACCGTGACCGTTTCCTCACAATTCTTTTGAACTGTCGGTTTTAGACACCCCTGACTTCCGGATGCATTTTGAGGCCTTAAACGATGTTTTTCAAAGTTGAACTAAATGGTTGCCATTGGCATACATTTAGTTCAAGTTTCACTCTAAGATCTGTAGAGTCGCTCTCAGGCTACGTTTTGATATAAAAACTTTTTCGATCCGATACCGTTTGTGAAAGTTATGGCCAAAACAGTGAATTGCAGATTAGAATGGTCAAAATGAGTCCAAATTCAGTTTTGAAAGAAGATTTGGGATCTCTGTGACACTGTGAACACTTCTGTATGGTCAAAATTACAGTTGGACCCTAAAACTGGCCTGGAGACATCCTATGCGTAGGATGTCTAAATGCTCAGATTTGAACAAAATTTGGTCCAGAGACTCCCCTTGAGTTCAACAACACAATGGTATGCTTAGAATTTGAATTTGGATGCCAACAGGTCAAGATTTGGGCTGCATAAGCTTCTAGTGCACTCCAATGTTTGACAATTCTTGTCTTTGCTTGGTAGATAGGCCAAACAAAGTCCAAATTCACTTTTCAAAAAAGTTCTGGAATCCATGAGACACTGGGAAACTCCCTATATGGCCAAAGTAGAATTTTGACCACTTAATGACCCTGGAGACATCCTACACGTAGGATGTCTTTTTGCTCTGTTTCAGCTCAAACTTGCACTGCAACTTCCCCTTGATGTGCTTATCTAAGGCTATATGATAGCATGGTATGGTCACAGGAGAATTTTGGTCTCTGAATTATGCATTAGACATCCTACGCATAGGATGTTTTTTTGCTCAGAATTGCACCAAATTTGAACCACAGACTCTCCTTAAGGTGTTGATCACTGTGGTATGCTCAAAATTAAGTTTGGAGTGCAAAATCACACATATGACATCCTACGCGTAGGATGTCTTTTTGGCCTGTTTGACCCCAGACTTGACCCAAAGCTTCCTCTTGATGTCAGCAACTGAGTGGTATGCTCAGATTTTGGTTTGGATTTCAAAAGACCCCAATTTTAGATGTTCTAGTCTTTTTCAATCAAAAGTGCTAAAGTCTGCTTAGGACCCCCTTTTCTTCCCCAAATGAGATGAAAACTCTCTCATTCACTCAATATATCATGCAAATCATGCTCCTGCAGCCATCCTATGGTTTTGGTCTTGGAATAATTCCTTGGCACAATTTGGGTAGGATGTCTGGCAATTTCAGTCTATTTGGCCTTATCCTGTCAAGATATCGTCAAGTTCCCCTTTCCAAGTGAAAATAGGGTAAAACCTACCTTTTGAACACACTGGTCAACTCAAAATTTCAAAATTTCCACCAGATCACCCTGTAGACATCCTACGTGTAGGATGTCTTTTTTTCTCAGAATGGACTTATGTTTCTACCCAAGGTGCTTCTTGATGCATATAACAAGAATATGTGATCACAGCAAATTTTGGATGTCAAAATTGCTCAGAATCACCACTTTTGGGAAATATATTTCTCTGAAAGAGTAACATCCCCTTAACTCTCAGTCTATATGTCCAAATGACATGAGCTTTGGTGTGTGTGTCCAACACAACATGCAGAATATGGGTATGATGCGAAAACTTGATTTTGGCTTCTAGAATCACTCTCTAGACATCCTACGCGTAGGATGTCTACTGATGAAATTTATGGCAGAATCATCCACAAGCATCCCCAAGTCTTGAGCACTACTTTTCAAGCATTCCTACCAGTTTTTATGCAAAATTGTGCTCAGAATCTTAAGTTTCTTGTTTTCGCGTTTTTGACACTCGGTCTTTGGTCTTTTGGGTGTCAAGAGTTGGTCAAAAATTTAGTTTCAATGTATACTTAGGGTAAAACCCCCCTTCTGAACACAATCGTAACCTCAGTTTTCGCAAATTCCCTGCCAAAGGTGCCTTGGAGACATCCTATGCGTAGGATGTCTACTGTCTTAAAATGCAATTTTTTTCTGGCAGTAGTACTCCCTATGCTCTGTAGATCTCTCAGCAATAATCATAGAAAATTTTTGGACTTCAAATCATCTTCCAAACACAATTTACCGTCTTTCCTACTTAGCGTTTTCCACTTTTCTGATGAGCCTAATAGCAAATAAGACATGCATAAAGTACTCTAGATCAGCAATCAAGATATCCTACTTACCCTACTTCTACTCATCAATGTGAGATGGTGATTTTGATGTCTTGGTTGCTTCCTAGCCTCACACGGACTCTCAAGTCAACCTACCACCACATCTACCACTCCAACTCCTACTCTCTACACCACAACCTACTACTACCTAATACTACCTAAGACGGAAGATCTAGGCCAGACACACGCTCCCTAAACTCCCTCTCAGACCAAAAGAGTCCACCACTCTCCGATCCTATCTAAAAGAATGAATATACTCTGGCAAGCCAGAGGGGCCTCTATCCTCAAGGACTAGTCTCGATTACCTACTTAGTCCCCGACAATGGCGCCAATGTTGGACGGGTACGCCGCGACGGACGTCAGCATAGCGAGAACTCACCTAACATATAATGTCAACTGAGGACGAAGCTCGACCCCCAAGCGCATGGAAGCAAGAAAAGGGTGTCAACCTCTACTCGACCGACTAATGACTACTCTCTACAGAGATATCAAATCTACATGCCATCGGTTCTGTGAATGTGAAAGTCTCCTATGATGCTACCGCAAGCCAAAAGCCCATTAGACGTTCTTGAAACATTACGAAACTTGAGGGATATCCTATCAACACCAATAGGCCACTCTCCGTAAGGTCCGTGACCAAAAAAACCTACTCAATACCCTCCGTGCAGAAAACGCGTAGGATGTCTGGCCGGGTTTTGCAGGTCGACGTTTCCAAAAACTAAAGTGCCTAATGTGTAGATCTACTCCCTCTGATCGCTTGGATATGCTGAAATGCAAAAACGGACAACAGTTACTCACCGAAACTCCAAAAGTAGCTCACGGGTGAATCTGCCAAAACACAGACGAACGCGCTTGATGTAAGCATCAACGTGTAGCTCTCGTCGTGGGCAACACACTACTGCTCTCCGTTTGCGATTCCGACCACCGTAGCTCGTGTAGCACACACACACACACTCTCACTCTCTCGCAGTCTCCCAACGACACAGAAGATCAGATTTATTAGAAGTCTCCTTTACAAAGCTTTAGGTTTTGGCTATTATACTAAGCCTTAGAAAACCTAATGTCTGACCAAAATGACCTGATTTGTCCCTAGGCTTATAGAGCGCTTAATTACAACACCGTGAGCTGGCTTTGCTCATCCAACAAGCATCTGTGGCCAAAATACAATTGCCGACTTAAACTATGAAGTTCCCGTAAACATTACAAAAGTGACCATAATGGCTCAAAATAATAATAACGGGATATTCGATGATGTCCATGAGCTTGTATCTTCACATTACAGCATCCATCTTCGTCTTCATCACTTCATCAGCATCTTTATTTGGAATCTTTAGAGAATCTTTGAGGAATATTTATGGAATCTTTGTGGAAGCGTTGTTGAAAGGTTGACCTTTCAACACTGAGTAAACCAAAGGGTTTCTCTAAGATTATAAGCAAAAGAGTACAAGAACATAGTACAACAATGTCACTCAAAGTCTACATTAGTTAGAGCTAGAGAGAGTATTTGCATTCACATCGAGCACAAAAAATCACGGCAGCAAATGTTACAAGTTCATGTAGTATCCTCAAGAATGACATAAAATTGATCCTCAAGTACCTTTCAAGAGGGGGCTTGAAATTTAATTGGCTCATGATAAATTCAAGTAGGATCTGTTTAGTTTTTCCATGCTCCTTTTGGTGGCTATTGTGAATTCTTACCCAAGGCAAACTTGAGACACCCTTTTTTGGAGTTTTTGAATTGTGTGAGCTGAAGTCAAAGATGATATGTGGGAATACCCTTCTATTTTTTTTACATTTTTTAAATGGTGTTTTTCTTTTCTTTAATTTTGTTCTGGTTGGATGCGTATAGGGTGAGAGCTGAGGATAGGCGTGTAGGTGTGTGTGTGTGTGTGTGTATGTTAAGGGCCGGGGCGCACCCAAGGCGAGTGGGGGGATGATATTTCCTATTTACAAGAACTCCAAAAAGGCTGGCACGAGATCCAAATGATGTCAATAATCCCGCTGGCACTTCAAAAAAATAAGCGATTAAGCAAGGGTTAAGGGTAATTTTCTTTATCCCTGAATGTAGGAGTTACTCAGTTAATCATACCACAGCACGCACATTAGCCCCTGTTGAGCTGCTCATATGTTGTTGTTGATATGCGTAGATAACCCATTTGTTTCCAGTCAAGACAAAATTTACTGTTAAGGATATAGCTCAAGTCTTCATGAAGGTTGTTTTCATGTAATCACGGTTTACCGCCATGAATAATTTTTTATCGCGATGCCAAGTTCACCTCAAATTTTGGAAAGCCTTATTCTCAGCTACATGAACCCAATTAGCCTTTAGTACTGCTTATCATCCTCAAACTGATGGACAGACACAAAAACAAATCAAATCATTGAAGACATGTTAAGAGCTTATTGTATGCACGAGCAGAGTAAATGGACTATATATTTGTATTTGGTTAAATTTGCGTATAATTCCTCATTCCAACGCTCAATTGGGATGTCTTTTTGTATCTGCTACAAAATAGGACAAATCTTCCCCACCCTGTCCCTTGCCTTCAAGATGCAAGTGTATGTGATAGCATATGGAGAGACACCCTCTCTTCACTTTTGTTGAAAACAATTGAGAGCTTCTTGACCCTACCCAAGTTGACCATATCCCACAATCCGTGCATTCCAAGAGACAACATACTCTCTCTCCCCTCTCTCTTTCTCTCTCTCTCTCTCTCTCTCTCTCTCTCTCTCTCTCTATCTATCTATTTCTCTCTAACAACTTCTTTAGACTTGGATTTTACTATTGGTAGGTTTCACCTCATTATTGAAATCTCTCTTTATCTCTCTCTCTCTCTCTGTCTCTCTCTCTTTCTCTCTTTGACACTTTCTACAAATTTGGATTTTACTATTGGTAAGATGTTCGCTATGATCAGACTTGTTCACACTACACCTCACATGTGGATGAGACTATTAGCCATTGCCTTTGAATTTGGCCATATGTGCACATGGTCATCATGCCTTTGGGGTTGTGCTATGTGCATATGGTCATCATGAAATTCATGTCGCACTATGCTAGGTAGGTTTTTGCACATATCATATCTTTGCTGGCTCTTAGAGTTTTTGGGTTCTCACCTTGGGAAGGAGAGGACATTATATATTTATATAATATACATATATATAGTATAGTATAGTGTGTATATATATATATATATACTGCTATATTCTCTATGATTATATATAGTATAGTAAAAATATATATAGTATAGCTATAGTTATATGTTATAAAGTGTCTAGAATATAAATATTTAATGTCTAATGCATAGTATATGTTATTAATAATAAAGTTCTATTTATATATCAAATAATATAATATATATGTATAAATTAGTTTTTTATAATATAACATACTCTCATACATTTATTATTAATAATAGCAAGAATACAATATCTAAAATGTATAAAATATTTATTCAACTTTTAAATAAATCAATAAAATGTATAGTATAATACATTGATGCACTCTTTCGTGGTCATCTGGATAGGGAAGTCAACATGGGCAAGCATGCAAGAAACGCACGTAAACACGCAAGATCAAGGAAAACATGCAAGATACACCCTATAGTGTAGTGAACCTGTGGAGAATTAAAGTGGTCTAAAGCTAGCTATGTATCGAAGGAGTCATCTCTTGTGTATGAGCTACGAAATACTTCTCTCGAGCCTTTGAAGTTTTTTTTGAATCCCCTCCTCTTATAGATGTATGCTTTGTGGTTCATATCTTGATAGATGTTCAAGCTCAAAGTTAGGACTTCTTGAAACTTATACATGTTTTTTGGTGTGTATTGTATGAGTATTGGATATTTTTTAGGCTAGTTTATTTTGTCATTGCAAAAGGCTCCAAATTTAAAGTCAGAAAGATCACAAAAATGATTTTCATTGCAAAAGCTCGAAACTAGAAGCCCGCAAAAAAAACACACTCATGCAGGAGTGGCCTTTAGGATTCCAGAGCATCCTGTACTCTGAGTCATCCACTACAATTGTGGATGTGGGATTTGTACCAATAGCCCGTATCCCAAAAGTTAGATAGCTTCTTCTAGAATATAGTCTTTCCACCTTGCAATGTAAATCTCTTAACTCTTCTTGTGAAAACATTGCCTTGAACCTAGGAAAGTGATTTGGGAAGAAACTTTTCAATAGTTTTTTTTGCTTTCTTCTTCATATAGCATGTCCGCACAAAAACATCAAAGTGCTCAAGGAACTAGTTCAAGAAGGTAAGTGCATCCTTTTTGAACCCATAAGACTCACCTGCTCCCATTTTCACAATTGTGAGATGATTCTAGAAGGAAGGCACATCTTTATTGTTATTGCTATCTATGCAAGTCACTAGAACACCATTAACATCAAGGATTACCGCTAGCTTTGAAAAATGCCAAAAATGGGATAGGTTGCAAAGAAAAAATATAGAGACTAGTTTTGGAATCTTTTTTTCTGACTTTGGTTTCAGTAGCACCTTTTCTTACAACATTTTTGGAACTATTTTTGGTCCTTCTACATTCTCTGTAGGCTTTATAAAAGTCTCATCTGCATGATACCATGATACGTTTTCATGATGATACTGATTGTTTCTTATTGAGATGGTTTTTTGTTCCATAACATTGTTTCATGAATGAGTTAGTATAATTGAGATAGTTTTTTGTTAGATAAAGTCATTTTAATACAGTGATATGTTTTCACGATGATTTATTATAATTGAAAGAATTATTGCATGAATTCAATTCATTATACCATGTTGTTAGTTTAAGTTCATTTGTATTGATTAAGATGACTGTTTTGTGATTTCATGATATCGTTTCATGATATTTTGTTATGTTTATTATTCTATGGATTTATTTTATGATGCCATGAAGTTATTTCATTATGATTCCTTGTGATCTAGATAGTTTTTCATTCCATATAAATATTTTATTACGATTTCTTATAATTTCAATGATTCTTGTACCACGGTGCTATTCCATGATACCATGGTGTTAATCCATGATGATTGAAAGAGTGATGCCGTGGTGCTTTTCTATGACATTTTATTATGATTAAAATGATTATTATTTTATGGATTTTCTTTATTATGCCATGATATTGTGTCATGTTGATTTGTAATGAATGAGATGATCGTTTCATGATGTCATGATATTGTTTCATTATTTTGTTTTATGATATTTTTCTATGCTTGAGATTTTTGTTAGATTTTCTCTATGATTCCATTCCATGGTGATTAATTTATGATCAAGAAAACTTACATTGAATAGAGTCTATTCAAATAAGAGATTTCCATTAAAAATTTGAGTACCGGCTTTGTATATATATGCACATATTAGATGGTATTTCAGGCTAGGAAGATTGTACAATATATACATGTGTTTAATCTTGATTGAAGTGTTGCAAATCATCTCCAAAGACATTATGTCAGTGTATTTCTCTAACATTGATATAATTTCCATCTTGTGATCTTTGATTTTGTGGTATTGACAAATTATACAAAGACAAAGTGAAGTATCTGAGAGATGGTATATGTTTATCAAAGTTGAAGATGACCCAAAGCATTATTTGAATTATTTCAAGAGTTAATAAAATCATTTCATTGAGCCTTTGAGGCTATTGCTGTATATAACAGGCGTTACGTAACTCCTTATAAACCATTTTTGTAAATTGAACAATATATTAATATAACGATGGGTATATATAGGACTGCGGGTTTTTCCCTTGAGCCCCCAAGGGTTTTTTAATCCCCCATTGTATTGTATATCATTTACTTCATTGCCAAGGTTGGTTGTTTTAGGAGACTCTCTCTCTATCTCTCTTCTCAAAGGGTAAAAAATGCTACTAGCAAGACTAGTCCACTGATAGGTCGCTTAATGATGCCACTCCCCTTTTTGCTAGTTGTAGCAAGTGTTACTGGCAGTTTTGTGAAATGTTGACAGAGAGAGGTGTCCAACTCCTTGGCGTGATTGAAGATGGATCTCCCTTCCCCTACTGCCTACATTTTGAAGCACTGGCCTGATCGGCATCCCTTTGTACCAAGCCCTTTCTTTGACATAGCGCGATGGCTAGGCAAACACAACCTTCCATTTTTTAATGATGTTTCCCTGCTTGCCTTAACAATGATGACACAAACCTTCTCCATGTCCATTGTAACTCCCATCTTGTCACCAAGCATTTTAAAACATTGCAAGTCAGTAAGGAGTGGGCGATGTTTTGTCGGTGGAGAGTACAAATGTCTTTTCTTGGTGACTTGGAGACAAGGGATTTAAGGTACGACTTTGCAAGGCAATAAAGGTTTGGTAGAATTCAAGTTTCAAGAGAAACCTAGTGCCAATCTTGTAACTTTAAGTGCCACTTCGAAAGGTGGAACTTTGATCCCATTTTATGTGTGGCTCTCTGTGCAGAGGATGTGGAGCAACTTGGAAGAGGCGATGAGATTCGAGATTATTTTGCGGATTCGTGAAATTGTATCGCCCTTGGAGTGTGAGAAGAAACTAAAGTATCCAGGTCTTGTAACTTCAACATGGACTCTCCTTGCTCAGGCACCAGCAACATTGATCAAAACCAATAAGTGGCTATGGATAGCAGAGCAACCACCATCCAATTAGCAGCCTATGCATTAGCACAACTCTCAAGGAAACCATTGATTTGTTTGTCTTGACACAAGGATTTCATTAATTTGATCACAAATATGTGAATACGCTAGTAATGCTGGGTGATCACATTTCAAAATACATGATTACGTTAACTATTGATGAGATTTCTTCTTCACCTATAGAAATTCTCCAATTTGGTAAGCCGATTAGGATTTTTTAATTTTGTGGTGGGCCCAATTTAGCATTCCTATAGTTTCCTAGTGGGTACATAAAAAAAAACACATACCTTAGCGAGGTTTTGTCGGGTTGCCATGTCACCACTTATAGGCTTTTTTGTGATCATGTTAATTGTGATTATGTGAATGTGATAATATACATTGTAGTCACTAGAAATTTCACTTGATCACATTGCTAGCGTGCAAATGGCAAGAAAAATGAGTGCCTCACAATATCTATGTTGTGTACCACTCAAATCTTCTAATTGATATGTGCCGTTATCTAACTTCTTGACAACAGTAAAAGGACCTTCCCATTTGTTTTGAAACTTTTTCTTTAAGGTATTGTCCAACTTACTGTTGTATCATAACACCAGATCACCCTTTTCAATTCCTTTATCCTGTACGCATTTATTAGCCTTTAGGTAAGCCTTCTTTGTCACTTCTTCATAGTAGCTCAAAGCTAAAATTTTGACCAATTGCAAACATTGTAAATCCAACAACCTTTTTTTCCAAGTATTTGTTTGCTCTTCACCTCCCAATGATAACAATTTGAGTGTAGGAATCTCCACTTGAATTGGAAATAAAGATTCCTTGCCATAATCAAAGTGGTAAGGAGGAAACCCTGTGCTCGTTTTGATAGCAGCTTTGTAGGCCCATAATGCACAATGTAACTCTGAATCCCAAGTCTTTCCGTGTGTTTGGGTCATCTTTGTTAAGATCTTCACCAACTCTCCATTGAACATCTCATTAAGATCATTGCATTGTGGATAATGAGAAATGTAGTTATGCTATATATTGAGCTTCTCGCACAAGAAATTAAACAACTCTCCTCTAAATCCTATCATTTACGCCAAACACTAACTTTTGGCCACACAAGATAAGATTCACTTCTTCCAACCTTGATAAGATCTTATCACAATCATTGATATGATTTTCCACATACTTATGACACCCCCTCAAGTCTAGAGCCACATTTGTATCACCTACATCACATCCTTTGATTGGCACATCATCAAGAAAGGGCATTGTAGTTTGAGGTATGAGGTCACATAGGACTTTGTTCATTTCATTCATCATATGTGCAACCAAATTAGTTGCTCCTTGAGGTAAGGTTCACATCCTTACCAAACCCAAAGGTTTCCTTACCAAACCTTACTATTCCAAATCCTCTCTTCCAATACCTTTTTGAGATCCGTTGCTGCCTCTATGTCAAATTGGAGACTGTAAGCCGGACCCTTTGCTTTAGCTTTCGTTGCTTCCTTCTTCTTTTCTTTGGTAGATTCCTGCATAGGCACTTCATGTGTAGGCATCCCTTGTGGAGAGCTTAGTCTATGAGGTAATGTGTCATTTCTACCTCCACTCCTCATGGCCCTTTTTGAAGGCCCCTGTGGAGAACTTAATCCGTGAGGTATTGTATTATTTCTACCTCCACTTCTCATGGCCCTTTTTGAAGGCCCTTCATCCCCATTTTCATGTCTACATTTCTCTTCAACAAATGCCCCATTTCCTTGGAATTTGGTAATGTACGCATGCATTGACCAAGAATCTACAAGGTCATTCCAACCTGATTCTAGCCAAATGCAATCACTACCTTCACGCAAAACCTCTTTAGTCATCTTGCCATTCATAACAGATTCTATTGTGCATGGCCATAAGGCTCAAATATCATCAAATAATGCTTCTTCTCCAAACTTGACTCCTTTCTTGTTAATAGGATCCACCTTTAACCCATAGGCAGCTGCCTCAACCATCAAGATGGCATGGCTAGTAGCCATGTCCTCAACTAGCTTCTTCATCTTGCCTTTTCCAAAGTTTGTCCGCAAGAGCATACCTATTTCAATTAAGTGAATCTCACCATCTTTAAAGAAAACAAGATCCTTCATCAAAGCATTGAAACTTTCACAATCCCTCTTTGCATGGTCAATACTATCACACCATATGCATCTATTTACAAAGCCTTCTATGTTTTGAGGTTTTTGCCTTCTATGTTTTGAGGTTTTTGGCTTTTTCCTCTTTAGGTTTAGGGTAGCCTTTTCAATCCTTGAAAGTTGATCATAGTGGTGTTCAAATTCCCTTAGCAGTTCAGTAGGGGAAAGCCCCTATTTTCGTTCACCTATCAACTCTAAAACATTTATCTTTGTTATCTTTTTGGAGTCCTCCATGAAATACTCTTACTTCAAGGATAATTTCATTGCCTTCCAAGTTCCCCCATGATCATTTCTAATTCCCCTTGCATGCTCTCTGATCTTAGAAACCACAACTAGCTCAAAACTTTGTACTAGCTTTGCTTTGGGCACTCGATGCAGGTCCATCTCCTTAACATACCCCGGCACAAAGACACTTTGTTAAATTTCTACCATTAGATTGGTCCAATTTCTTCACCAATGATTGGACCCTTTTTGTTGAGGAAAGCTCCCTCATTCAAAGGTTTGAACCATTTGCATTGTGATAGGGTCAAACCACACCGGCTTGCTCTTATTGCTCCATGGCTTTAAAGTTTTGATTTGAAACTTTAAACAAAGATTTTGAACTCTCACCCTAGACTACTTCACGTTGGGTTCACCAAAAATGTGTCAACAAGTGTGCAATGTGGCTAGGAAAGCGGCAGACCTCTGACTGTGAGAGTTTGTAGCAAAATCAAGCGAGCCGTAAAATATTCAAAGAAAAATACATACTCAAGTTGAGAAAAACTCCATCCATGAAACCTTAACTTTTAAAAATAACCAACATTAACGCAAAACTCTTGTGTGTGTAAATATGAGTTGTAGCTCGTTCCCAATTGCACAGATGCAGTGCTCTTTCGACCTGTTAAAAACCCTAAATGGAAGCTTCAATTATTTATCATGACCATTTCATGGAAGCTTCAAAATTTTATTAAAGAAACAAAAGTAGTAATTTGAGACGGGGAAACCCTAATTGGAAGCCTCGGAGTTTTGAACACGTAGTGAAAGCAGCACGGGACTGCACAGCATCTTGGATCGCAACCGTTGTGTCGCCTTGATTTGATGCCCAAATGAGATCCTTCTTGGTTCTATAAGTTTGCTCTCGTCTTTAGAATCAATGGAGCTATCATTGATGTGGCATTTTAAGCCTTTTTTTTCTATTTTGGAGCTATTTTTTACCATTATATGGTCATTTTTAGCCCGTTTTAGCCCAAAAAATATCCCTTTTTGTCCGTAAAATGCCCAAACGGCGTGGAAGAAATCCCTAAATTTGTGGAAAAATACCATTAGTCTCAAATTTTATATGGAAACTCATTTTCCCACTTGGAAAGAACTTTGAACAGGTCTTTTATGCCCGCACATGAAACATGCTATTTTTGGTCGACATTGAACTTTCTAGCCAAAACAAGCGTGCCACTGCGAAACACTTGGCATTTTTACATTCCTAAAGAAAATTAGGCATGCTTTAATGTGGTAAGGCATGCAATGGTACCACGTCTTCGGCCTCACCTTCTCGGCAAGGTTTGTACATGCTTGAAACCATGGTATCCGTTTTCACATATATTACACAATGTACATTATAGCATTTGGTTCCACACACCAAAAACATTAAGAGTGAGGTAGAAAATTTTATTTTCACATTATACACTCTCCATGACATGACAACAGGCGACACAGCATGCTAAAATAAATTTACTTCGTATTTACAAAGTTGTGTCTTCGCTATGCAAAAATAGACCACTCAGACGGCTGTTTGGGTGCTCTATTTTTTCTTCTGAGGACACAATATGTTTTAAAAAGTATTCCATTTATGTACAATGTTGTGTCTTTGCTGTGAAAAAATAGAGCACCCAAATGGGTGTCCGTGTGTTCAATTTTTGCATATAGGCGACACAATATGTTTAAAATAATATATCATTTACTTACAAAGTTGTGTCTTCGCTATCCAAATATAGAGCACTTTGACAAATTTTTGGATGCTCTATTTTTTCATACGAGCGACATAATATGTTAAAAAAAATATACCATTTACTTACAATGTTGTGTCTTTGCTATTTTTGCTATGCAAAAATAGGGCACCTGGATGGGTGTCGGGGCATTTTTGCATATGAGTGACACAACAAATTTCCAATATTTTTTTCCTATCCTTCTATCGATTTACATAACCGAACCTTCATGTTTCTCTAAATTTCTCCTAGTTTTTGCAAATCAAATAGTTGTATTCTCATTGTAAGGTAATCCTCGTAATATTAATGCTTTTTTTAGAAATGTTGGTAAACTACCAGGACGTCACTACGCAAAAATAGTGTAATCAAAAGACATGTCCTACTACACTTTTTTGCATAGGGATGACATAAAAGTTTTTTTGATATATTTTTTCATAGATGTGTCTTCCCTATGCGAAAATAGTGTAGCCCGATGTATGTCCGACTATGCTATTTTTGTGTAGAGAGGACACAAGTGTTTTTGTTTGACATTTTCTGGTAGTGTCCTCTCTATACAAAAATAGAGTATTCATACTTTCTTTTAGCTTGTGTCCTTTTGAACTTAATAAAGAGGTCTAAAATAGTGTGTTAAGGAAAATCAATGTATCTTTATGTATTCATTAGAGATACATTTATAACCTTACTTGAATGTGTCCTCTCAATGCAAAAACAATGTACAAGCTGGATGTATATCTACGGCTACAATATTTTTAATATGAGAGAATAAATGGGAACAAGGGTTAGAATATAGCCATGTGATTATGGATCTATCTCAACACGGGGCCAAAGTTAAAGGGGTCCAAATGAGTGAAAGTATGTCAAAGAGAAATTTAACTAATGGACCTTGGAATACCTTAGCGTTAGCTTCATTAAAGACCTACAATGGTTAGTGTAAAAGTCCTTAGACCCTTAGGCAAGAAAGGGTTGTGCTTGAGGTGAGAATCCGGCACAAGCTTGAGGTGCTTGTGGTGCTTGATGACTAAGGTTCTTGAGGTGATTGTCATGCTTGAGGTGTTAGGGCTGAGCTTGAGGTGGGAAAATTCTCCAAGATTGATGGGTTTGAGCTTGGGGTGGGAAAATTCTCCAAGCATGAGGGACTTAAAGGGGATAATAATTTTGCTAGCTTTTCATTGAGAGATTTTGGAATAAATTTGGAGCTTTTTTATTTGTGTGCTAAAATAGGCTTATGGTACATGAGAATAGGATTCCAAATGTTCAACTTTTTGGTATAATTTTATAGCTATTTGGTTAAGAGTTCATATTAGAATTCTATGATGTTTGCAAAGTTATATTCAACAAGAAAAAATTTTGGATTCTCTAAACTAATATATAACACATAGAATAATTTAATATTATGTATACCCATTCTATCGCACAAAACCAATTGTTTGCATACTTGTTCTCTATACGACACAATACACTCAAAGGAAAACCTTTCTAGCTCACAATTTCCAACTTTGACACATGAACCCACAAGGAGAAATCAAGCTCTATCAAAAAGCCAAAATGATCAACCATGCAAGAATCATGATGTCAATAGACATTAATAAGCTTTCATCCATTAGGCATGAGTGACTACATGATGCGAGCATAATGACTAATATGACTATATTGGGGAGATGTGTTTCTATATCTTCACCTCGAATAAGACTCCAAAAATAATCGACATTGTTTTGGCTTTTCTCTTGTTGGGTATATTTTGCCCTTTCACACTCCCAGAGATGTAATATAAATAGGACATTATTCAAGAAATTTTTCTTATTTTAAAAGGATACTAGTCTTGACATTAGGTATTTTACAATTATATGATCATGTGAAGTTTCTTGTGGTCACAATGTTGATTATCACATTCACATAATCACAAAAATACTAATAATTAGTGATGTGGCAACCTATCTAAACCCCATCAATGAATGTGTTTCCCCGATGGGCCCACCGACAAACTATAAGAACACAAAATTGGGCCCACCAAAAAATGAAACACTCCTAGTGGGTTAATTACTGAATTGGACAATTTCTTTAAGTTAAGGGAAAGTCACACAAATATTTAACGTGATCATGTAATTTGAAATGCGACCACTCAACGTTCTTAACGTGTTACGCATTTGATCACGTTAATGAAATCCCTACTTGACATCCATGGTACTAACCACAACACTACCAAGGACAATACTTATTTCAAGAGCTCCAAGTCTCTCATAAATTTGTTTGCCAACATGGATAGCTTACACAATGCCATGCCTCTAGATGCAAGCGTGGATGGGCGTGTTGGGAGAGGAGCACTTGTTTCGATTTGCAGAGCAAAACTAGAGCTTCTAAAAGTGTACTAGCCACTGCCTCATTTAGAATTCCTTGCATGATCATCTATTATTAATAATCACACAAAATGATCAACTTCTTACTATGCATTATATACATTGCAAGTGTATACAACTTGAGCTTACCTTTTCATGTGTCTATACATATATTAATGGAGAAATGGCATTGTAGGAGGATTGAGAAACGTGAAAGACATTGCAATTTTTGAATGGTAGAAAATATAATTTAGAATTTTGCTGTGTTGCAATTTTCTCTTGCATGCATGCTCCCTCTCTCTCTCTCTCTCTCTCTCTCTCTCTCTCTCTCTCTCTCTCTCTCAGCAAGTGTAGGAGCATGCCAAATTGAGTACGGGTACAATGGACTTAGGATCTCTCTCTCTCTCTCTCTCTCTCTCTCTCTCTCTCTCTAGTGCACACATACACAAAAAGAACTACCTAATGAGTCTTAAACTTTTGATATGTTGTTCATGCAACAACTAAGGTGTGTGTGTGTGTGAGTGTGTGTGTGTGTGTGTGTGTGTGTGTGTGTGTGTGTGTGTGTGTGTGTGAGAGAGAGAGAGAGAGAGAGAGAGAGAGAGAGAGAGAGAGAGAGAGAGAGAGTAGTGGTTAAGGAGGAGATTGGGATAAACTATCTACCACACTATTGGGAAAAATATAGAAAGATTACTGTATTTTTTGCATCTTTATTCACACCACACAACTTTGTAACGCCAAATGAAAACAATACAAAATAGGCCTCAAAGATCTATTTGATGAGTATTAAATTAAACTGGATATAAATTATCAAAGAGGGAGCATCTCTCTCTACAATAGGCTAACTGGAGGTAGCCTTCATAGTGTCCTTAACACAAAGATAGGGAGGAAAGGGATGGAAAGATTGTAGGCAGCATCTAGGAGGAGTTAGGTTCTAGCAAGTGCCTAGACGGAAAGACGGTGCGCTACATTCTGGTTTGGGTATGGGTAAAAAGAAAGCCGTTGTTGACATGCAAACTAATGGGAAACTAGCTGGAAAAAGAAACTACATAATGATTTTGGGGGTCTTCTCCACCACTTTTAGCCATGGCTGTTGCATGGTGATCTACATTAGTGCTTTCTTGATATTCAATGAAATCAGTGCCTTTGGTGGCAAAACAAACCTTGCTAGCATATTGGTACTAAGATCACATGCCTACTTCCATGAGTATAGAATCCAGCATTAGTATAGAATATTCCTTCTTCATTTGATATTTCCAAGCAGGGTTGAGAGAAGTCGTCACAGGCTGCAAGCAAGAGGCAAGGGAGGCGGTAGACAGGTGGTAAAGATATGATGCTGGGAAGAAGGGAAGGTGCGAGGAGCACGTGCAAAATACTGCAGCTTCATGCACAATGAAGGGGGCTATCCTAACTTTGTTTTATTTTTTTATACAGATTGGAAGTAGAAAGAAACGCATGTTGTTACTTGCATGGTTATGGGAAAAACGCATTGTTCTTGCTTACCTGGTTATCGAAAGTATGAAGTTTGAGTTGCTTTAGGATTGACTTTTCCCTCTTTGCTTGTTTCTTTAGGATAGACTTTGCCCCCTTTGCTTATATAAGGCCATCGCCCAACTTGCCAAGAGCAATCTGAATAGAATAAAATCAATTTATGAGCCAATAGATGATGCCCGTTTTTAGTTAAAAAATAGGAGGGGAGTGGAGAAACATCCTACAAATAAAACCTAAACACCTTTAATTGAAGTCTTTAAATAAGTGAAAGTCTCTATCCTTCCCCAAAGTCACATACAAGGAAAGCTTCTTTAAGCACTCTCTCTCAGTTCAGTGCTCTCTCTCCCTCTCTCTCATGCAAATACACGCACCTACCACTTTTCAAGACCTTAGCATGTTGTTCCTCTTTCTCTCTCTATCTCTCTCAATTTGCTAAGATCCTCTCCAGGGAGGGGTGGCTTATGTGAAAGCCGGAAGGTCCTTTTCCAGGAAGATTATCTTCTCTCTCTCTTTCTCTCCCTCTCTCTCTCTCTCTCTCTCTCTCTCTCTCTCTCTCTCTCTCTCTCTCTCTCTCTCTCTCTCTCTCTCTCTCTCATGTATTGGGAGCGGTAATGCTAGATGAATGGGGCCGGACCAAGGATGCGGTCACTTTTGGAACCCGAGATAGGATCTCCTAAGGGTCAAAATCGCCACCTGAATGTGTGTCTAGAACTAAAGAGGGCGATTTGAAAGGCAAGGGGGAATATTGCCATGAGACGACATAAACACACAAAAAACAATCCAAATAAAAAAATCTACTTTTATGTTTCCTTAGGAACATTTTGAGCTCTTTTGCTTTGGAGTCTATACAAAATATTTTTTAAAAACGTGTAGGATTGATCTAAAAATATTATATATAGATGCTTTGAGATCTTTTAGTAGAATGTCATCATGCTAATCGTGCACCTAGAGACACGTTCTCAATGGTCAAATCCATGCATCATAAATTGCTTTAACTCAAATTTTACCTAGGTAATTGTGCACTCCTATATCAAAGAGGAGCTTGCACTCGAACAATATTTTTGCAAAAAATATTGTTGCAAAAAGAAATTATTAGCTCCATTCTTCTCTCACATTGATTGATCTAGAAAGTTGATTCAAGGTCGATTTACATTGGGCCACTATAGGCACTATGAGTGGATATGGTTTTGATGATTTTGAGGTTGATTTGCCAAGGGGCCATTGGGATTAAGAAGGATGCCTCAAAATGTATATTGTAAGTGCTTTGTGTGGTTGAGGGGAGAAGATGAGAGACTGTCATGTAAAATAGGTCTCCCCGACTTGTGGCCCCATGCTTTTGGGGATATAGAACTTACAAGGTTGTGGTTTTGTGGCCATGATGTGCCACACACTAAATTTGTGGCCAAAGAAGGGATGGGGTCCACCAAAAAGGCCAACATCTTGGTTGATAGAGAGTGGGACAAATGTATGAAAGGACAAGCATGCCGATTTGCTTGGGGTAGATTTTGTGATTGGAGCTCCTTGTCCAAAAGGTTTTCAAGGAAGGAGAGATAGTCAAAACCTTGAGCAAACGTAGAAAAAAATGGATCTGGTGTCTCTACGGAGGCATGTAGAATCATTGACATATCATCACATATGGATGCTTGTTTCCTGCAAGAGATAAATTTGGCACCTAATTGCCATGCCCTGTTCAAGAAGATGTATATGATGTGCTTGCGGCTATGGAGCCCTATTGCACACACCCATATTTTCAAGGAAGAGAGAAGGCAAAGAAGAATTACGTGACTTGTAAGAACGTATACATTGTGTACACAAAAATTCTTGGGTTGGATGGTAAGCAACATACTTGGGGGGGGGGGGGGGGGGGGGGGAGTACAAATCAGTATATGTGCTTATCACTGCATTCAATAGTAGGGATTATTTAAGTCTTTTTTTTCACATTTTCACACACAAAAGGGGGTTTTTAGAAGGATCTTGGGAAAAAAATTAGAGATTGCATAGAAAAAGGGCCCCTTTTATCTGTTAAAAATTTATAGATAAGGGGTTTTATAAAGAGTCCTTGAAGGCACGTGATATACAAGGTTTACATAAAGTGGACCTCTTGAGGAAACATATGAATATACATCAACCAACACTACGTGAAAGAGAGCTCACATTCATCTTAAATAAACCTCAACAATTGATGTCTTTAGAGTAGTGGAGAAGAAGGAGCTTCCAATAGCTTGCACAATCTTCATGTATAGTAGAAGCTTGTGCAAGTGTTTTTAACTTTGATATGTGATGTGTACACTTTGTGAGGGCTGTATTTTTCTGCATTTGTAATAGCTCCTCAATGATATGCTTGTTATTTTGTTTAATGACATGCTTGTTACCTTGTCTAATGTGAAAATTAAAAACCTTAATTTAAGGTTTTTAGTGGATTTTTCTTACATTTAGTGTGGAGGCCTTATGTATGACTCTGCAAAAGTGACATGCATGGAATATTAGGTTGTAGTTTACGTTTGTTTTGATATGCTAATGTTGTTGTAGTGATTTCCTTATGCAATACTCTACTTTGAGCATGCAACCCAAAAAGACCTAAACTATGTGAGAAAGCTCTAAATGAAAAGCTTTCAAAAAAATTGCACTCGGGCTTAAGGTGTTCCAAAAGTCAATAAGGATCCCTACAAGGAGGGGGCGAGCCCTACAAGTAGGGGCAAGAGAGACAAAACACACACCCTCACACAAGAAAATCCTAGTCCAAGGATGCAACAAAGACACATGTCAATTTCCTCTCCATGTTACCCTCATAAGGTGCCTAGAGCCTATTGGTTGGCCTCTCGAGGGGTCCAATGATAATTTAGCTAATTTAACTAGTTGTTTATGCATTTATCAAGTCCTCTCTCTCAAAGGGAGAGGGGGACACTTGTACCAAGGCTAGCATGGCTACTTGATAAACACTATGCATGTGATTTGCTAGGCTTGTAGGGGTCCAATCAACTTCTAGCTTGAGCTACAAGGGGTGGTCGACCAAGGAAGCTACGGATTTCTTGTAGGGTATACTCTCCCACACACAAACACACACATACACACACTCATTGTGTCAAGTGCAAAGTGCAAGATCTCCATCTCCTTCTCCAAGCCTGGTGAGAAGTTGAGAGCCTACACCAACACTCTTGTCCATGGAATGAAAATCCAACCAAGAGCCATGCTTCAATGCTTAAGATTTCCATCTTCTCCATCTTCATTTCTATGCTATTATGTATGCTAGGCAAAAAGAATGATGAGAAGTGATGAACTATTTCTTTCTCCTATGAATGTTTCATCTTCCTCTTCCCTACCCTCATTCCTCGCTAGCTCTCTCAACCTTCAAAGGTGTTTGAGGCCTTGGGACTGAGGCTCGGGATGATTAACTCTTTTACAAAGGATTGTTGTATGCTTGTGATGCACGAGTTTCCCATATTCATTGCATCACCTAGGTCACAAGGATCACATACATTGTATTGTACCAAGTCTCTCTTTATGGGAGAATCTATAATACAAAAGACTATTGGAGGGGGGACCGGCTCCACATAAATTTGGTCCTCAACTGTTGTCATGTTCTCTAATTCTCATTTTTGCAAAATTATTTTTCATGCCAAGTTAATCAAGTGTAATGGCTATGTTTCTAACATTAATTAAGTTCACCCTCTATGTTCTCATAGTCTCATAAAAATGCTCACTCTAGCTCTCTTAATTTCGCTATTCTGAAAGTTCATAGGTCATTTTGATTACAAATATTGTTAGAAGGTGAAAGCATGTTAACGTGCCGTGCTAGTTAGCATTTTCAAATTATCACATCTTATAAAAGTTGGGCGACCGATAAAATTTCTACAAATAATATCAAAATTTATCGGAGGTTGTACATCTGGATTCCTTGTTTCAAGAGCTTTCTATTGATATATCATACATCATACATCTTGGAAATGTAGCTCACATTATTGTACTAGTTAGCATATGTCAAAATTGTGCTAGTTACCATTGTCCGGGACATGAAAAAATGTGACATGTTAACATGCTTTCACCCTAGAATGTGTCCTTTTGAAGTTAGTGAAAAGGTCTAAGATAGTGATATTTTGTTGAACAAAAACTAGTGTGACTCTATGTCCATATTTTTTCCTCCTTCTAGGTCTAATCTATTGATATGGAAAGGAACAACAAACTACAAGAAGGGTTCCTATAGAAAATGTCAAACTAGGAGATGTCAAGGAAACGCCAACTGATTTTTAACTAGCAGACAAAGGTGAGAGATCAAAGGGGGATGAAGGTGAGTGCTTAAAGGTGGACAAAGATGAGAGCTCACAAGGAGATAAGGGAGCTGCATCCTCCAAGCAACAAGCCAAAAAGGGAGCTGGTATGAGACTCCCACCTGTAAAGAAAAGGAGATTCTCTGAAAAGGTGAGATGCTTGCGGGAGATAAAGAGAGATGTTAACCCTCACGGCACACGGACACCCTATGATCTATAAACGTTGTATTATTTAGAGTCAGGTACCGGGCTTGTCGGACCAATAGGGAAAGGTAGAGTGATCGTCGATGAGAGGCGCACTTTAACTTGGACATTCAAGGGATTAGTTGGTTAAGCATGGGCGCCCAAGTGTGAATGGGGTGAGCTCCTATAAAAGCCAACTAAACCTAATTTTTACTCATTCTCTCATTTGTGCAATTGAAGAGTGCTCTTGCTCCATCTCCATCTTCTTCTTCTTCACCTCCTTGTGTGTGTGTGTGAGAGAGAGAGAGAGAGAGGGAGAGTGTGTGTGCGATCGAGCATTACGAAGGCACGACGGCGGCGAAGCGATTGAGCGCGGCACGACTGCAGCTTCTTCTTCATCGCGGCGAGGAATCCACCACGAAGGCGAGCGTAGAGTGGTGAGTGACACACCCTTTGTTTTCTTGAGCTTGCTAGTTTAGGCTTGTTGTGTGCTTGGAGCCGTTTGTGGCTCGCATACGGTGTATTGGCAAGTCCCTTGCTTCGCCAGTGCGGCAAGGAGTGCACAAGAGCATAGAAGGCTCTGACAATTGCAATTTCAAGGCTTATTTTTCAAAAGCTCTTTAGGCAAATAGCAGAGTAGTTTGAGGTTGATATGAGATGGACAAGAGGTGCCTTGGCATGTATGTAGGAGGCTGCTGAAGATTTTTTAATTGAACTCTTCCAAGACGCTTACTATGTATAGCCTACTCTCACAGGGTCTCACTCTCACAAGGTCACACTTAGGGACAATGATATGAATCATATGATTATTGTGAGGAGATAAGGTACAAATTCGGTAAAATTCTTGAACTAGTACCTCTGTACAAGATGAGAAAATCTTCAACATTCTCAGCATACCCCCATCAAGAAAGGCAAAAGATCTTGAAATGTTGGTTGAGGAGTTAATAGAGAAAGATGTTCTGAATGAGCCCAAAATTGACAGGGAGGAGCTGGAAACAAGTGAACTCAGGAAGATTAAACCTCAACTCCCTTCATTGCTTAGAGATGTCAATTCCACAGGCTTCTTTTTTGGCTTTTGACAATGTTCAATGTTCTTGCCATAGCTCTCAATGGAGTCTTATAGCAATTCACAGCAGTGATAAAACATGTTTCATATTGAACTCTCTTGAGGGATACCATGGAATGGCTAGGTTGTAAGTGTAATTGTGCAATACCTTAGCCACTTCTCCTACTTTCAATTATTTTGTAACAATGCTTTGGATCTTTCTAAATAGGGCTGCCTCCTCAATGCTGATAGAGGCAATTGAGAAATTTCCTTTTATCACAAAGCTCATGAATAACATGCAAATCTTAAATGTGAAGGTATATGTGAAGGTGTGTTACTGCTGGGTTGTAAGTAATTTGAGCTTAAAATTGTGTATTTATTTTTCCCCTTCTATTTGTGTAGCCTCCATTGCAGGAGGAGGATTTCTCATGTGGGTGGAGAGTGATAAAAAAATGTACATCTAGTGTTTGAATACACCTATTGTAACCCAAAAAATACTACTACGCTAAGCATTTGACAATATAAATAGGGTAAGCTATTGCTACTAGGGTAAGCTAGCACACTAGTCTTTCTTTGCTAGATCAATAGGAATTGCTTCATTGACAACCATGTCTGTTTGGGTAAGGGAGACGTTGATTAGATATATGGTTACTGCACAAATAGCACTACCCACAATAGCACCCAAGGCCCCAAAGGGCCAAACAAGCCAAAGAAAGAGGCCAGGCACCAATATAGAGGTCAAGGAGGATCCACACAAAAGAACAAAGGTAGAGGTTCCAAAGGAACAAAAGCCAAATAAGCAAGACAAGCCCGAGGAGGTTGCAAAGAAGGCAAAGAAGCATATTTCCCCCACAATGATCCCTAGACAAGCACAAACACATGCCAAAGAGGAGGAGAAGGATACATTTGAAGAACCAAATCCCAAAGAGGAAGATAAGCCCAAAGATACAAAGCCTAAGGAGGTCAAGTAGAAACAAGAAGAGACAAAAGCACTAAGGAAGAGCCCAAGGAAAATAGAGGAAACTATCATAAGATAGAGTCATAGGACTCCTAGAACCCCAAAAAGTGTTTTGTGAAGTAGTTTTGTAAATAGAAAAGTAGTACATATTCTACTTGACATACTCTCTGTACTATCTACTTGAGAACATTACATATTACCTACTTGATAACATTACATACTCTCTACTTGAGAGCATAAATTGTAAAGAGAAAAAAAAATTCCTTCAAGAATATGTGTAAATTTTACAACTTTCATTAGCTCCATTTCTTGTGTAGATTCCAATATAAACCCTTTTATTTTTTGTTGCAATTATTGCAGCCTTTGCATTTGTCTCTCCATTTTTTCGTAGTCCAATTGTGTTGATAGCAACATGTCAAGGCCCAATCCATAATCCTTTCTATCCTCCAACCCTACCCCAAAAGGGCATATTAAAACTGCCAACCATAGTGAAATTTGGCTTAGGGTCTTCCTTCTCCTCCACTTCTTTATCTTCCTTCTCTTTTTGATCCTGCTCATGGATTTTCTCTTCTCCTTCTTGCTCATAGTAAATGAGGAAGAGGAGCCAAAATACTTACCCATAACTATTGACCTGTTTCTCATAGAAAGTGGAAGAGGTGAAAGGGTGACAAACCTAAACCACATTGGCCTATTTAAAGTGTTGTGAAGGAATACAATATTGATGACATTGACATCAAACAAGACATTTTAACAATAAAAAACAAATAAGATTTAAAAAAAACATTTGAACAATAAATCAAACAAGATAAGACATTTAAAACAAAATGTCATTTGTCATTAATAGGGAAATGTACAAAATGTCAGTCTGCTACAAGAAGAGACAACCAACATTTGTACAAAATGCCAGTTTGATACAATTATCATAGACTTTAGCCGGATTTAGCTTGGAAGAAGATGTATTATTACTTATAGCACTTCTTGACATAAAACTTTAGTTTCAATCCTCCCCGCGATCTGCAATCCATATTGAAAAATAGGAAAAGTAAGAATAGACAACACAAACATTTATCCATTAAAAAACAACTACTTCCTACATAAATTCTTTCCAGCTATCGAAAAAGCAACAATTGAAGGTAAATCTATCTTCTCATTTTGTAAGTCATGTCTCACTTGATACAATGAGCACTTGGTTCTTATCTTCAATGTGGCCAAGTGTTCATTGTGCATCCATACATCAATGTATTAAATGGGTTTCTGAAATCATCCATGTTTTGATCTAAAGTAACCAAGTCCCCCCCCCCACAACATGATGGCATCAACTATAAAAAAATTGAAATAATGAATGTTTGGGTATGGATCATGTATTTACAGGTAATGGATCTAGATTGCACTTTGCTAATGACCCCATTCACTATTTTTTGACTCCAACCCTTATCCACATATTCTAACGCATCTTCATTGTTTAAGCACTTAACCGACATTAGTGTTCTAGAGACTTTCACATCAAACTTTGCAAAGAAATCCACAAAGAGAATGATGGTCATAAACATTGAAATTTTGCTTACCTTGCTTGCAATGTTGGCCTTTAAAATTTTTTGGATCTCATAAAAAATCTTGCACCTATTGTTACTAACCTTGGCATTACCCACTCTCCACTTCCGAAAGTAGGCAGTACAACCTTGGTGTTAGTACCCTATCCTTCTTGATTTTGGTGGGACATAAAAATGATCATAAAAGAATATCCCTTTTTCTACTAGAGAACCATGTGTTCTACCTTTATAACTCTCTTCACCAATTGATCCATGCCAGACATCTAAAATATCTACTTCACTAGTTGCCATTCCTCTATGCTTGAGGGATATAGGTCTATAATGAGCATAGTAGAGAGCCACAAACCGAAATTAGAACTATCATGTACAGAGCCACAAAATAGTAGAGAAGCATAAACCAGAACTATAACAATCAAGCACAAAAGATAATTTACAATGTACATCTAGACAATAAACAAGAAGAGAGTCAACCACAAAATAGAAGGGAAGTGTAAAACAATTACAATCAATTGTGTGTAGGGGAATATTTGACCTTTTGGATTGTAGGTGAAGCTCCTTGTGCATGTAAACATGTTGCACCAAAACCTCTTTCACTATCTTCTCGGTTTCGAGTCATAAGTCTTTCACTCTCCCTTTCTAGCATGACAAGATTGGGTTCTTGGATGAGGATTTTTTCTCCTACTTTGTGCATTATAATATAACTACACTTGGTTATAGAAATTGGGATCCATTGGTTTTACTCATCTAATGTGGCATAAGTAGTAATATATTCAATGTATATGCTAGGGCATTTGGATCGGGTGGACTCCATTGCTTGAGGAGAATAGGATGCACAGCAGATGATCGTGAAGAAAGGACGACAAGAAGATAAGGGAAGAGGAGGGAAGGGGAGGTGAGACAAAGAGGGGTGGGTAAAAGAGGGAAAAGAAAAAAATGAAAAGATTCAAAAAGTCTTTGGGGTCAGTGGAGATATTTTTGAGGTAAAAGGCACATGTGTGGCTCAAAGAAAATTCATTTTAGAAACTAAAATGTAATTTCCAATAAGAAGATTCTTTAATGGAAGCCCTCCCCTCATTGGCTTAGAGCACTCTCTCTTTAAAGATTAAAAGGAAAAAAGAGACTCCAAACTTCCCCTGATGTTAAATATTCAGCTACTATGATAGATCCTTATGCTAAAAATAATCTAATGTCTAGTGGCACTTGGATAATGATGGAAAAGACTTCAATCAAAGAGCTAGAAGAAATAGTGTACACAAATTCTAAAATGGAAATCCTAGCTTTAGTGTAGTATCACGCTTTACCATGCCTATCACGCTTGACCCCCATGGAATCTACCCCTTCAACCTTGGTCTTATCTTTTGCGACTCCTTTAATTTGTTCCTCCACTTTCACATTTGTTTTGAATTCAAGGATGATAACACTCACCGCGTGGTTGTTGGCTGGTTGTGGAGGTAAGGATGGAATGAGAGGTTGTTGTGGTGGTGGGTGTGGTTGAACCGTTAGTTGTAGAATTTTTGCTAGTGGTGCTTGTTGTGGTGCTCTGGGTGGTGGTGGTCTTGCTCTTGGTGGTGAAACTTGGTTTTGACTTTCTACTTTATTTAAATTGTCCCTCCTTGGAGTGGGCAACAATACATACCATGAACATCTTCTCCACAATTTTAGCAGTGGTATTCTTGGTTTTGTCTTCGTTGTTCTCTGCCTTGATCTTGGTTGCAATTGTGTGCATACTCTTGCTGCACCAAATGGACTTAGAGATTCGCGAGTTGGTTGGTGATTCGGTTGAGCAAACCTTGTTGATCTTCAATTGGTTCTTGTGGTTGACTCCTCTGGGTGGCTATTGTAGGTGGTGCTAGAGGTGCTCGGGTCCTAACGGCTTCCTCTTCATCAACATTCCTAGCTTGTAGTGGTAAAGGTGAACCAAGATCAACTCTCAACTATAGAAAGTGCATTGATCATCACCTTGACCAATACCCAATTATCTTCCTTGGCACAATTGAAGTCCTCAAGGAAGATAATCAATTTGTCTCAAGATTGTGAAGCCCACGGCATGGTTTTAATTTTGGAAAAGGACAAAGGGAAAGGAAATATTTAGACTTGGGGGGTGCACTATGTAATCATGTTAATGTACCACTTGAGCTCAGCAGGAGAGGTTTTTTAATGAAAATTTTGAAAAAATTAGCAAAGAAACATTAAAAAAAGGGGTTTTTGAATTTCATTTTGGGAAAAATCATAAACTAAGGAGTCATTTTATTCATTTAAACATCTTTAAAAGGGGGTTTTCTAATTACCCCACAAACGTGGGTCATATGGGAAGATTTTAGATAGTACACCCCCACTAAGATTTATAGGAATTGCGGTGACAATGATTCATTAACTCAAGAAATTAGCATGGCACACATGGTGACATATATAATGTGGCCAAGATGCCAACTTTCTAGTAAAGTGGACATTGTCACAACTAGCTTCAACTAGATAGAGGCCTATGAGCGGTAAAGAGGGGCAAATAGAGCTCCCTATACATGATTTGGACCCATGTATTGGGGTTTAAGTTATCGGTGTTTGAACCCATGGGTCAGAGTTCAAGGCACATACATGTGGCAAGGAACCGACCTTTCATGCACAAATTCATTATTGCTGGCCAAACTACAGACAAGGTGTGTTCCAAAAGTTCATTGTCTAGGAAATTTTGGGAGTGATGTGTTCATAATCCACGAATGGGGATACTTGGTTATAGTGTGGTCTACAATTTAGTTTTTCTTTTGAGAAAATTGGTTATCAATATGGCATTCTTCTTAGGTAAACGGTTGGTGGATGCATAACTATGGTGTATCTAGTGAAAGGTACCTCTATCCATATGTACACTATGAGGTAAGAGAGGGTGTTAAGTTTATGGCATCTCAAGTGAATAGCCCAATATTACGTAGATAACAAATGAAGGCAACTTGCTAACAAAGAATTATGTTTGTCACTTTTTTGTAGGCACTATCATTGTCATTTTATGAAGCTTTTCATGAATGTAGAGAAAGTATATCTATCATCAAAGACAAATTCTCAAGAAAAATAATATTTTGATAAAGAAAATACATGATGGAATAACTAAAGACAAACTCTCAAGTGAATAGCCCAATGTGCCCTTGTCTTTAGGCATTGGCCTATTGGAATTCCATCATTAGGAGAAAGTTGGACTCACTTTTGGGCCCTGTAAGAAGTGCCATGTCGGCTTAGAGAGAGAAAATAAAATGTTAACTTGTGCATTTTATGTGATACTTTTCTGCGCAACAAAAAGCCAAAATGACATTCTTTGGTAGGTAGCCGCCGTCTTTATCATTCTTATCCTTCGTTCTCTTGTCAGGAATCCAACTAGCCATATGACTATTGATTTGAAATGCCAACTTACAAGCGTTCCCTCCAGAAACATATGCCACACGAACTCTATCAACTCTAAACTTGAGAATATGGCTTTCCCTCCCAAAATCTTCTTCTCTATCAACTCTAGGAATGGAGAACACATATTTTCCTGATGAAAACACTAATTTGAACTTACAATCCTTGGCCCCTTCATCTTTAACACTTACCCAAAGAAATAACACACATCATCTTCATGTTGATATATTTCAAGAGTACGCACCGTTGTTGCAGAAACGTAGGAGGGAGTCTTTCTTATCTCAACGAGAGAAAGAACTTAGAAGGAAAAACAAGGAACATCATTTGAATTTGTGGACCGATGGGTCTATTTATCCAAAGGATCCTACGAAAAATGCGCCACCTCCCTTTGCTAATATCACTAACCTCTTACATTTCACAGGCGATGCCAAGGATGGGCTATTGGGATACACCGAACATTTGGAAATGAGAGGATTGAATGCGGAAAGGCAAAGAAACTTCCTGGCAATGGAGAACATGCAACTGAAGAAACTTAATGAAGCATGCTCTCAAAAGATTTCATCAAACAAAGAGACAATCCAAGGCCTTGAGAAGAAGATCACAAGTTTGCGAGAGAAAGACACCATGCTTGGTAGTTGGAAAAGAAAATGAGATCTATGCAACCTTGAGAACATGAAGGTTGGTAGTGGTGGCATGAAAAAATGAATACGAGCTTTAAGGTAACTCGAAGTTTGTTTCTTCAATGTGCTTCATTAAGAAGTGGATACACTTACTTTCCTATACATGATCATAACGCATTGTGCTTTTTTGGCAGATCTTTACTGCATCCAAACTCGAACGGTGCAGGCTTCAATGCCGGAGTGCATTACAACCATCTAGTTCCAAGAAGTAGTTGAAGAGATGATAACTCAGAAAAAATTTCGTAAGTTGAAAGGGAGGCTACTTACCTCCTTCATGAACGAGAATCAGCTGGAACCAATGTAAGTGCAAGCAATACTTGATGAGAGTGGCATCTCGCAGATGGGATACAGGGCACTCTTCAAAGCATTAGCTAAAAAATCTCAAAATAAACTACAGATTGGATCATTGTTGCCAAAGCCATCACATGTAAAGGCTGCTCGCCGACACGTAAACGATGAGGTGTTTGAGAAACTTGGGTCACCATTCCATATTGAAGCAATGTTCTTAGGCAAGGGCGGCAGAGAGGTACAGTTTAACAAGCACAACAACCTCTTCGTTGATCTTGAAGCATTGCAAAGGTATGCAGTTCACTTCTTTGACATCAATCAAGACGAGTGCGGTGGGGTTCTCAAGTTTGTTTTGAAGCTCGACGAGTGCGAGGTCTAGAAGAATAAGAAGTTGGAGAGAGTCACCATTACCCTCATGAACAGAGCTCTGGATCCATCAATAATGAAAGAGGATCCACGATACTTCAACGTGCAATCAGAAAACAACATTCTATCTCTAGGATCATTTCAGGTATACTTTGTTCAATCTCGGATAACAAAAATATTGATTATTTGGTTGTTGATTTTGTGTTTTCATTTTTCACTGCAGGTTGATAAGGAAAATTTTGAAATCCTCGATTGGGTTTTTAGTCAAACCCAAATTCCTTCTATCATCAGTGAACAAAGAAACGGAGCCGTTCTTTCAGTGGAAGGATTTGGCAACTACACAGTGGAATGGCACATGGCAAGTGACTTAAAGACTCTTAAGTGTATGTACAACATAACACACGGAGAAGCTGTGGCAAATCCATGCTTATATTGCATGGCTGATGCACAATCACTTGAGAGTGTGCAATGGATTAGAGCTCCCAACAGACATCTTCAAGATAAAACTTTTAAACCAGTGCTTGATATTCATCTGAGTAGAGTTCATGTCTGTACACTTCATGCACTCTGTCGCGAATAATTGAAAAGGTGGTTCATTTGTACATATGTTTTGCATGGACATTAAAGCCAGAGAGTGAGTCGAAAAGAGTGATCAAAGCATTAGAGGGAGTGCTCTCAGACATTGGTTTGCATGGAGGAAATTTCAAAATCGAAGAGGACCCTAAGATGTCTCAAGTCGGTACAAGGTACCGAGGAAATCATCGATAGGCGGAGTGAAGGCAAGAAGGTTTCTTGGGTTTAGCCTCAAAGATTCAGATAGAGAAGAAAGGAGAATCCTGTTCAACAAATGAAAACAGTTACATAAAGTGGTTAAAGAAAATGCTGGTGGTGGGGCAATCCAGAATCACAAGGCGAACGTGTGGAAATCACTATATAAAATTTTCCACTACCTTGAGCAACATTCTTGGGACCAAAGTAAGCTCACATCATTTCAAGCAGCCTTGCTGGATTGGAAAAAGGCTTACCTTACAGGGTGGGGTGGGCAACATATCACACATTACATGGTAGGTTGGCATTCTACGTATACAAAACAAAATTTTAAATTGTACTCAACTAACCATTTTGTTTTATTTCAATGCAGCACATACTGTTCAACCATGGTCCATATTTTGCCAAGACATACGGCTCACTATCAATATGGTCCACACAAGGCATGGAAGAAACCCACTACATGGCAAGAATAGGTTATTTTAAGCACACTCGATATGGGGGAGAAAAAGAAAAGGCCAATAGCCTATTAGAGTTACACCAATGGAATTATAGATGACTAATTCATAGAGCAAGGCAGAAGGAACTTCTTAAGAGTTCAGAAATTACACGGTCTTTACAACACATCCGCAAAGAGAAGAAACAGATGGCTTGGGGAGCTTCAAATGCGGCGGAGCGCCATGGGAGGTGACGCCGGTCACGAGTCAGGAGTGGGAGAAGATGGACCTGAGCCCGTCGTTTTTATCCTCTTCGATGCACCTCCTTCCTCCTCACTTTGTACCTCTTCGATGTGCAAGCTCTGTAGACGAGCTCGTTCCTCTGTTGATGGCAGCATCCCCACGGGAATCATGAGTCTTCTTTCCCTCAGAAACAGCCGCTTATTGTATGGATCTAAGATTTCGGGGTCTTCAACCCCTGCAGCCAGAGCCTCAGCTGTGTAGGACATGAAATAGGGGGCTCTGAGTGCATGGAACCCATACCCAATGCCAAATACACGTAGAGAAAACTTTTTTTCAATTGGAATTAATCTTTCTGCGTTTAGTGGAAGGGGGTGCCCACCACACAATCTTGTAATAGCTTTCATTGCAAACAGTGGGAACTTTGCATTGTCATCGGAGTATTCCTTGTGGTATATTATGATCTACATAATAATTGCAATGAATTTATGGGCCGTAAGTGAGATGAGTACAATTGTCAAGTACTTCAATTGTTTCTACAAACCTTTTTGTGGTTGAAACGCCCGATGTAGTGAGACAACGCCGCATCCTTGCCTTGGACTCCAGTGACAAGCCCTTGTCGTGAGTCTCCCACTCTTCTAAGGAAACTATCGTCATACACTAGCACTTGGAAGCAAAAAAAAAAAGTTCATGATATTTTATCACTCGGCCATCTCTAATACCATCTGAATGCACGACAAAAGTTACCATCTAATTCTCGTCCATTTCCAGCATCGACCTCCCCCACAAGTGAATAGACTGACTATTAATGCATTACATGATCTTCGGGTGCCACGTGTCTACCCATGTTTTCCAAGCCGAGTTGTTTTGTTGTCAATTCAAACTGCTCATCTATTGGAAAATTGGCCTCTCCGGACTTCGCCTCATTGAACGTATCTTTAATCAGTTGCGACCCTGAAGTGAACTGTGAGTCCCGGACAGCTGTGTCAGCAATAAGATATTGGTCCACTCCATCATCGTCCACAAACCCCATGTCTGCCTTGCAAAAATTTACAATTGCCGCTAGGCAGTAGTCCTCCCGTATATTGAGCTCATGCATGATATCTGTGAGCAGAACATAGTGGGTGTCGCCTGCCATAGCAAAGCTGGGAGCACAATTCAGAGGCAAAGTCGCTTCCATACTTGGGCTTTCTTGCTTGCACCCTATTGCTGCATCCGCAAGAGAAACAAGAGTTAAGCCCACATCAAATTTTTCCTTTAGTACCTCTTCCCGCTCTTCTTCTGGGTTGAATTGCACCTCCACATCCTCTACCTCTTCCTCCGGCGCCAATGGACAACTACCGAAAGTTGTTGACTGCAAAGTCTCTGACTCTCCATCCATCTGCAAGTATAAGTAACAGACAAACCCATGGTAGAATTCCAATAAGCGACATTTTTTTAAGTGCTTCATACACTTGTCTTGTACAAGAAGTGCATTGGAGGGACACTTTTCAAGACAAGGATTCAGTCTCCTTGAAGCACTCTTGTCAGGTTCAAGGTAGGCAGGGTGCACATATCTCATGCCATTAACTGTCATGGAATTGTCACAAGTGACTGCCTCATACTGTTGCAAATGGTTTTGTAGGTACTCAAAAGAGCAATCTATAATCCTCTATATAGAAAACTCTGCATTGAACATTCCTTATAGTTCTGGTGCACGATGATGAGCACGGGCGTTATATAAGAATGTGAATAGTTTTTCTTCACATGTATCCTCGCTCACGTCTGTCTCCAGGACTATGATCCCCATGACTGAAAGAAAAAGCAAGCCAAAACTATTTGGTGTCATAACAAAGCGAATGTTGGGCCTCGAGTACCCCTCAATGTCCCATTTTCCTTGGTTCGTCCCCGTGCGCTAATGTCATAAGAGGTGACGTTAGTTGAGTTAGAACCAAGCGAGTAGGTTCCCCAAGAATATCCGAAGGACCCTCTTCGCTTGGTTCTGTCCTGTGTTCTAATGTCATAAGAGTTGACGTTAGTTGAGTCAGAACCAAGTGAGTAGGGCCCCCAAGAATTTCCAAAGGACTCTATTTGATTGGTTCTGTCCCATGTGCTAATTTCATAAGAGTTGACGTTAGTTGAGTCAGAACCAAGCAAGTAGGGCCCCCAAGAATTTCCGAAGGACTCTATTCACTTGGATTTGAACCATGTGCTAACGTTGTGACGTGTTTTGGGGAAATGATGCGGACCACCCCAAAGTCTTTGCAAGATGTTTTTTGGTTCTCTCAGACCTCTTGGATGTTAATAAAGCATGCTTGTACAAAGTGTACAAAGGCGGTGTGTGCCAGCTGTCTCTACGCATGCGTGCCAGTTGTGCGGGGTACATAGTTTTGCTGTTTTTGTACATAGAAGTGTCGAGACTTAAAAGTGTGAGTAATTGCTTTAAAAATATGAAGAAAAACTGAACTTTTATCAGCTTGGGGTCGTGAGTGAGTGGGAGTTTTCAGCTGTGAAGAAGAAAGCCTCTCTTGCTGCAGTCTGCGGTGGTGCGTGGGGGTTGTGCAGTGGAGGAGCCCGTGTGTGTGTGCGAGGGTCTAGAGCCTTGATTGGAGAGTGTGTCTCTCATCAAGAAGTCCATGAACATGGGTGGTGACCTCTGCACTTTAACCCTTTTCTCTCTTTTTGGTGATGGAAGCTGCGTGAAGCGAAGCTTTCTTGTACGCGTGTGCCTGCTACTCAGGTTTGGCATTAAAAGCCCCTTCTTATTGTTGTGAATGGGAGGTTGTTTCCCCATGTTTTCCATGGTTTTTTCTGAGTTTTTTGGCTGATCATCATGAGTTTTTGTATAACTCATGATTGGCATGGTTTTTGATGGGTTTGTGTACATGGTTGGGAGCGACTATGGAGCCCCTTCCTGCATATGCAAGGGCTGCTGAGATGGTGTGAGGGTATGGTGTTTATGAACAAAAGTGCATAGATTTTCCTTGGTTTGTTTTCCCAAAATTTAGTGCTTTTTTTGCTTCCTTGACTGCAACTGATCATAGCTAGGGCTATGACAGTGTAGAGGGGAGCTAGTCGAGTGTAGGCGGGGTTTTGTGCATGCAAGAGTGAGTGTGTTTGTGAGTGGAGATTGGATCCTATCCTCTTGTGAGAGCTACTTTACTATTCCTCATATATCTTGTGAGTATGGAGGTGTTATAGAGGCCACCCCCCAATCTTTCACAATGTCATAAGAGTTGACGTTAGTTGAGTCAGAACCAACAGAGTAGGGGCCCCAAGAATCACCGAATGGCCCTATTGACGGGTTATGTCCCGTGCGCTAATGTCATAAGTGGTGACGTTAGTTGAGTCAGTACCAAGCGAGTAGATCCCCCAAGAATCTCCAAAGGGCCCTATTCGCTTGGTTCTGTCTTGTGGCATTCGGAACAGGTAGATAAGAACAGAGCATATTATGTTATCAGTGATAGATTTATAGGCCTACTCACTCACTATGCCCAAACTCAGGCACAGTCACATAAGGAGTAATTATTCCAACCATGAATGCGATACAGTCACATAATGAGTAATTATTCCAACCATGCATGCGTTTTTACCCTAATGCAGTGGCTTCGATGCGCACACAGTTAACAACACACAGGAAGGGGAGAGGCAGGGAGAAAGAACCTGTCTCTGCAATATCCAATGGCGCCGAGTTGGATGGTGATGTCGCAGGCCACCGACAGCAAGAACCAGAGGGGGGCGATGGCGATGGCGACGCGGCAGCAAAGGACTCGACCCAATGGAGGTCACTCAACGCAGGATCACGAGAGCTGGACAAGGGAAAGAGCATAGAAAATGCAAAGGCGATGGTGAATGCAAAGGCGATGGCGAATGCAAGGGCGATCGGCGTCTGACTCTAAACGCAGGATCACGCGAGCTGGCCAAGGGGAAGGGCGTAGAAAAGGCAAAGGCAGGAGAGCTGGCCAAGCAGAAGGTGCGAGATGGAGATGGATATGGCGACTGCAAGGGCGATTGGCGTCTATCAAACCCTTAACAGTCACTCAAAAAGGCACGTGGGTTGCGCTGTCAAGGACAACCAGTATTAAATGGTCTCAGATTTCCATGCAGTACGATTTACCAACCGCAATCTTGCGCATAAGTTAAGTTGTCACCCTCTTCGAGGTAAGCATTCTAAGTTAAGGCATTACCCCCGCCAAACATCTCAATTTTCAACTATTCTGCCTCTTTTCGCGTCCTCTACTGCGCATCATTCTAATTAACTCTACCCCCATCGACGTTACGCGGTAAGAAAACTCCATCACTTCTTACTCTCGAGCATCCTCCTTCTCTTACTCTTGTTCTACAGTTCTTCAACGACGCGGAACTCTACACAAAGTGAAGAGGTATGCTACTTACTACCCTTCTGTGCACTTGTATTTTGTGTAGCTGGTCATTACCAAGTGAATAAGGTAAGGTCACTTAGTCCGAAGGGCCCTATTCGCTTGGTACTGACCAAAAGAAAAGTTAAGTGATGTTTGCTAGTACAGAGGTCAATACTAAGCAAATAAGGGGAAGGTAACCCTTGCTTGTTGCGGATTTAGGGTTTTCTTTTGCCAAATAAGCCTTTTGATTTCACTCCCGTGCGCTTGTATTTTGTGTAGTTGGTCAGTACCAAGCGAATAAGGTAAGGTCACTTAGTCTGAAGGGTCTTATTCACTTGGTACTGACCAAAAGAAAATTTAAGTGATGTCTGCTAGTACAGAGGTCAATACTAAGCAAATAAGGGGAAGGTAGGGTTTGAGTTAGAAAACACTTCAGACTTTACAAAGAGTGGCCTATTAACTTCTGGGGGTTTCTTCACAGCGAGGCTATCTCTTCGCAAAGCCTGTTTGCAAAGTTAATGGTTTCGTCATATTTACTGGCTAGATCAAGCACTTCATCCTTCATTTGTTGAAGCCAATTAATGATTGCCTCCATAGATCCATTCTCGGCAAGCAATCGCTACATGTCTTCGGGACTTCTTGCTTCTAGAAAGTTTTTAAGGATTGAGACCCTCTGCCTGACGATCAGCATTTGCTGCAGCTTCAGGCTAGCATCCTGCACAGAGCATTTAGCAAGTAAGATCTTCAAACTAGGAGCTTGGAAATTGGGAGCAGAAAGCAAAGAATTACCAGCGGCTTACCTCGAGAATTGACTCTCGTGTTGACAGCAGCCACTCCCGAGCTGTGTCGATCGAGAACATTAAAGGTAACATCGAGGGAGGGCCAAGGGCGGACCTCATGAGGAGGGCCCGGATGCGGTGTTGCTGGCGCTGCGGGAGTATACCTTGGAAAGGCATTGCCACTATCCTAAGCTTCTTTTAGTTGTTTTGCGAAACCCTGAGGGAGGTTCTGAAACAACTGCTTCTTAAATAGACTTTCAGACATGCCTAAAAAGCAGAGCCTGGGCTCTGGCTTATGAGTGAGTGGTCTGTGAGGGGTGGTACTGCCATGAGGTTTCATGAGAGGTGGACCTCGGAGAGAGAATCAATGGTACCATCCCCTCGATATTAGGGGAGGTGATGGGAGGGAACGACATGATAGTTAGAACCGCATCGATTTAAGATCTCCTTCACATTGGTATTTTGTATCAGCAGATGCAAACCTGTTCGCTTGCTTGTACACTTTTCTTAGATCACCACCTAGCGAATAAAGTATTTTGTTGCAGAGGTTGCAAACCTGTTCGCTTGGTAGTGATCTCAGAAAATGCAAGTGATTTGATATTACTATTTTTGAAGTCACTACCAAGCGAATAAGGCAAAGCAAACTCTTTCCTATGCACCTATTCGCTCAGTGACCTCAGAAAATATAAGTCATGTCTACCATTACTATTTTCTGAGGTCACTACTGAGCGAATATGGCAAGGAAAACTCTTTCCTATGCACCTATTCGCTCGGTAGTGACCTAAGAAAATATAAGTCATGTCCACCATTACTATTTTCTGAGGTCACTACCGAGCGAATAAGGCAAGGCAACTCTTTCCTATCCATCTTTTTGCTTAGTACTGAACTTTTCTTAAATCTGAAGTCCCTTGTGCTGACAAATGACTTGTCTTTTGGTGTTATTGTATTTTTAGAGATGCCTCGTGTAAAGGCCTGAGCTAGGACGGCAACATGTGAATCTTTGAATGCTCAAGCAAGAAGACGCCGATATGAGGCGCACAGAGGTGTACTGCAAGAGCTGCGCAGGATAGAACGACACGTTCAACCTGCTATTCTACGTCTCCCTTTCCAGTGAGTAGTGCGGGAGATTTGCGAGCAGTGGAGAGTCGGCATGCGATGGGTTAGCAGTGCACTCCTCTACCTTCAAGAAATTGCTGAAGACTACCTCGTGGAATTCTTCAGCGATGGATATATCCTGGCTGCCCATGCACATCGCGTCACTATCATGCCACGGGATTTTGATACTCTTCATAGGCTTCGTTTCTCTACGATGGGCTGCTTCAGCCAGTGCCCAAGCCAGTGCCCATCCGGGATAGTAGAACCATGGATATTCTCAACATCCCCCCTCTCCATCTTCGTGCACGACAGACAGAGCGGTCTAGGGCTGAAACAAACAGCAAAAGGACCCGATCACGGGTCGAGAGAAACGACATAGATGGACAGACTGAGATAGCCGCAGAGGGCCAAGAGCAAGCCAGAGTGGACCCCGAGGCAGTCATGGAAGAAAAAGAGACAGTCATCAAGGAGCCAGCTAGAGACCAAAATGAGCAAGTCATGGAGGATCCGCAGCCCATCGTGGATGATGAGGGACAAGAGCAGGTTAGGGTGGAGCCTGAGGCATGTATGGAGCAACCAATATTGAAGGAAAATGATCCGGAGCCTGAGGATCCTGAGGCTGTTAGGGAGGAGCCTAAGGCAGCCAGGGAGCTAGCTCAAGAAAGGGAAGGGCAAGGCTCTGCATCAAAAGGGCCATCCAATGCATCGGATGAGTCAATTATTTTAGAGAAAATCAACGAGGAGAATGAACAGGAGTTGAGAATTTTGTTGAGCCCAGCGCCTCTGCATGCGCACATACAACTGCCTGCAAGGTCAGAGGAAGCCTGCATTACCAACCTCGATTATGTAGACTTCATGTGCATGCGCAATTTCACGAACTCACTCGCAAAAAATGAGGTTGTCAATGTGGCTTTGTGCTAATTCTCATGCTCTTTGATTCTTATGCTCATTGAATGGGTCTCTACCGAGACATGGATCAATATCAAGCGAGATAGTGGCTAATGAAATTGGATTTTGGTACTACTCGCTCAGTATTGACCCATGTCTCTGTGGCAATTGCCAAGTTTTTCTTTATAATGGTTCACTACCTTAAAGACATGCGCTGACTCGCTCGTTATTGACCCATGTCTTTGCGGTAGTCGTCAAGTTCTTCTTCATTTCAGCCAAGACATGGGTCAATACCAAGCGAATTAGTGGCGTATGGAATTCGATAGCTGCCCCACTCGCTCGATATTGACTCACTTGGTGTTCAAGGCTAATATTTGCCATTTGTTCATGTTAGCCACGCTGTCTCGCTTCTGCCCCCTGAGGTTCAAGAGAAAGTATACGTAATAGATCCGCTAATATCGCCTTATCTGCAGAACAACTCAGTTTCCTTTTTGAGTCTGATGAACTCGTTAAGCAGAGTCAACTTTGATCTAGTGCGCTTTCTGGTCACTACGTACAATCAATCGTGAGTATTTTCTTGCCTTGCAAAAAACATCTTGCATTGCGAATCTCTCCTCATCTTTGATGGTGTCTTTGTAGTGATCATTGGAGTCTGATGTTATTTGACATGGAAGCTAAGATTGTTTACTATACAAACTCCGAGCAAAGCAGGGCGTTTCACGGTCATGTAAAAACGTAAGGTCCATTTGGGTACATTTGGAAAGCAGTGTAGTGTCGGATATGTATGTAGTGCCACGAAAAAACTTATATGTTGCGTAGAGCATCTTTTGTTAGAACATGATCTAGGAAATGTAGTCAAGCACGAACGGGTAACCGTGCCCACACAGACTGATGACTATAGCTAAGCCTGGCGAACCTGTTTGAATGCCGTGTTGCTCATCAATCAAATATGGATATACCGAACGTAAGTAATCTACTATTTTATTGTTTACTGCAATGTATGTATGAAGCAACAGATGTCTGTATCACGCTTCTACAGAAACTTCGATTACATAACTACACCAACAACGATGTGCGACATTTTTCTGTAATGGCCACCCATCATATTATAATCTCGGTAAAACATACGCACAAGAGAGGAAGCGGCGAGAGCTGAGGAGTTCGAAGAGGCTCGCATTAACGAAATGACGCAACGCCACAATCAGACTCAAGAAGAAGTTCGAAATATGCAAGAAGCAACACACCAATATTATGCGGACGCTGAAGAAGTAGAGGAATGGGCTGCATGTCGATGGCAAGAGCAAGAACAGCGGGAAGCTTCACAGGTGCAAGAAGCATGGGAAGCCATGGAAGAGGCCCATGATTTTGAGCGACGCGAGGATGCCCGAGACCAGCATCCCCAGAGGCAAAGGTAGCAGCCACCGGAGCAGAGGGCAAGGGATGAGTGGCACAAACCGGGGGTGAGGACAGTAGCAGAGAAAGGGAGCAAATTACTCTTGACAGAAACAACACAATATGTAAAAATTTGAAACGTTGAAAATGTACCTTTTTGAAACATTGTTTGACCGCGAGAAAATATCTCTGCATTAGTCATTTTGAAGAGTACATCATGGTTTGCATGGCATCAAAGCTCTTTGCGTGCACAAGGTATGTGACCTAGCTTCCGGTGGAAGCAATTAAGTGAAGTGTATTTGTTAGTGACTCCTTGCACAATGTTGTTTTCTCCTTGCGCCTTGGAATCTAAAAAGAAGAAAAAGTTAGATTCAGTCATAGTGTATTAAAGACAATCAAAATTTATCGATTTAGTAAGCACCTTTCTATTGTTGAGACTGAATGCATACAATTCCGGCAAAAGTGGAAGTTTTTCACATGTAAGATCTATCCTGAGCTGTGCCAGAGTTGTGCTTGACATTGTCTCCATCATAGTAAGTAGGTTGTGCTTGACATTGTCTCCATCACAATTGTGCTTGGTCGAGTGGAATAAGCTCTCCACTAAGAAGATGATATCTAATATAGTAAAATGATACTAAGAAATTTTGAGAGCTTATAATGAACTTGCAAATTATGGACTTCTTTTGCAAAATGCAGATTTTGTTTTGTGATTGTTTCCTATTCCAGTTATCATCTAAAAAGTCCAAACAGCTCTCAGACTTGCAAATGAACATTGTTGCGGTAGTTCTTATTTGCTCATCGAAGAAAAAATCTGCAAACACTTCAAGATGCATAAATAGTGCGAGCAAAACTATTTTTGTGGCAATTGAATACTTGAGGGACTTTTGGATATCCTGAAACAACTTATTCCTGAAGCTTTCACTAGTTTGCAAAGTAGGTAGGGACCAATCCTTGTTGTCAAAGGATGGAAGTGACAAAGGAGCTACACGACCCCAACCAATGGAAGTTCTCGGTTCCACATATGACATATCATAAAAGAAAATTCCATTATCTGCAAGTTCCTTGTGTTGTCTTTCTCGGTATGTTTGCTAACCAATAAATGCATGGAAAGAATCAAAAATCCCAACTATACTTTCAACTGGTTGCCAATCTGTCCTATTCGATGGATAAATGTCTGAAACATACCAAAGATGATATCCACCAGTTAATATTCCAATATAATCATGCACTAAGCAAGATGCTGAAATAACTTACAGTTGAGTCGATGCCTTGGAAAACTTGGAGGAGATGTTTGCAACCTTAAGTCTGCATGCTGGAAAGCATGTTGTATGAGGACCTCTTTCACCCGCTTGCTTTGTGCACACACTTTAAACTCTTTAACTTGACCCTTGAAAGCCTCCATGAAATCATTGGGTTGCCTCCTCTTCCTCCTCCTAGTTTGCAGTAGAACCCAACTTCCGATAGTTATACGAGATGGAATCCATGCTTGATCGTCTGTAGTATAACTGTTAAAAATGCTAACAGAGTCAATGGTAGTGCTAGGCCTTCGAGAAGTAGACATGGTGTGCAGTAGAATGAATACACAGAAAGGTTAGCGCAAATATTAAAAAGGGAAGAAGTTTTGAGAGGGAAGTAGAGCTACTCAAAGTCATATTTGGACGGGAACAAAGTACTAGATAGAGTATTCAATGAAAGTTCTAAAGTTCCTTGGTACATAGTTAGTACGACTTACGGCATTTATGCCTTGAAAGCGTGAAATTGTGCAATTTAATAAACCAAAATAAAATTTTCTCCCTTTTTTTAAAAAGAGCTTGACTCCAAAATGTCGATTTTCAACGTAACGTTAGCCTCTTCCTCATTGGTTGAGCGCCACTCTCTCTGTAGAACTGAAAGGCCCAAAAGTGAGTCGAGCTTTCTCCGGAATAGGCGAATGTGATCAAAATATCTAAAGACAAGCTCTCAAGTAAATAGCCCAATGTAGATAAATAAAATCTATTATGAGATACGTAAAGATAAAATCTCAAGTGAATAGCCCAATTTGATCAAAATATTGATTTTGTCTTTAGGTATTTATTTTGCTTATGTAACAAGATTCTAGGTAGGGCAACTCTTTAGGGGTACTTAAGTCCCCTGGTTAGTATGTAAGTAGCACTCAACCCCCATTATATTTTCATCTATTTTATTACCAAGTTGGTTGGGTTCAAAATCAATCTCTCTCTCTCTCTCTCTCTCTCTCTCTCTCTCTCTCTCTCTCTCTCTCTCTCTCTCTCTCTCTCTCTCTCTCTCTCAGGATCATTATGTATAATATGTCTACATTGTGTGCACTGAAGGACTATTTTTATAGCCGCTTATCTATGAATTTTTGGTAAATAGATACATATTTTTAACATTCAATCTGTCAAGTTCTTTCTCCATTTCATTTCTGGGACCCTTATGTATACGAAAATGTGAGAAAAAATGAAAATAAACAACTCGTTTTTCTCCACTCATGTGATAGTCACCTAATTGTTAAGTGATCCCCCCGCCCCCGAGCTCTCTCTCTCTCTCTCTCTCTCTCTCTCTCTCTCTCTCTCTCTCTCTCTCTCTCTCTCTCTCTCTCTCTCTCTCTCTCTCGTGCATTGTCGACTTTGACATTTCTTTCCCCTATCAATCACCTCACTAAAGTATAATCCTTGATAATGTATACAACTAAGAGCTTGTTGACCTTGTCAATTCTATCAAGTAAACGTCCAAAGTCTCCAACCAAGGTCCTTATCCTCTCAAGATCAAAACTTATTTAAAAGTACAACACCTAGCACAACATGATGCACCAACAACACATGCTGCAAATCCTCATCATGGATTTTATTTCCCCTTTTAAGTGACCTGAATTACAAAAAAAAAATTGGTAATGCACATATAAGTCCCCCTTATTTGTAACAATGAAATATATCTCTCATCAAGTGTTGGAGTTAGGGCATCTACTGGTTGTATCTATGTGCCTTCTTTGAAATACCTTCATGTGTAGGTATCTCCAAAATCAAGATGATTCATCATGAGACTGGTGACATTTACTACATAGATTTATGGGTGCAAAACTTCTCAATCTAGATGTCAACTAGCATGCCATTGTCTTATTTTGGGGGATGAATGATGATGAGAGCTAAGATTGATGATATTCAGTGACACCTCAAAGGATTTGATGATATCTTTAATATTAGAGGTAGTATCAAATAAGTATGTCAAATCTACAAAAGTTGGTGTATGGTGGTGGATATGGTAGCTAGCCTATGTGGCAAAGCCAAGAAAACTAGACATGAATACATAAAGGGTCCATAAGCCACTGCTCACATCCAAGAGGCAAAATAGGCACAGAGGAAGGGTAACCCAAGGGGGGTTCTATCTTTTGAATGCATTTGCAAAAATTAGTTCCCGTCTTGCCATTGTTTTCAGCCTTTAAAGATGAAACCATCACTTTTAAAATCCTCATCCCACATGAGCTTCTCTTATTGGAGTGCGAGGGACTACAAGTCGTTATTGCAGAACTGTTATGTCGTTGGCCATCCTTGCCACACAGATAGGTGTCAGCAGCTTTGTTGTTGCTCTCATAACTTGCCCCTCTCAAGAAAATCTAGAATTCTTACGATTTTCAAAAGTGACACCTTGTTTCCCTCTTAAAAAGGTTGGTTCATCCTCATTGAGCTCAATTTCAAGCTCTTCTTCAATGCCCGTGTCTTGATACAATAGTCAAGATCCATCCATATCAAAATTTGGGTGATCCCTCATATCCAATAGCCTTGACGCTATTAGTTTCTTAGCTTCCTATATCTCATGTGAACTCATTCTCTCTATTAGTCTCCTAGAAGTGCCAATTTTCATTGTCCTCACTGGGGCTAATCTCAAATAGACCTTTGCCATCTTTAGAGGGATTAGACTCCTCATCTAGATGGATTATTTTTACTAGTAAAAGATCTTGCAATGTCTTGTGTGATCTCTCATGGAAAGGATATTTTTATTCCCATTCATGTAAATAATATTAACTTATATCTCTTGGTTTCTCTTGAGACTATGAAATATCTGTGTGGAAATTTGGTTGAGATATCAAGCTCAACATGTACTTCTTCCTAATTACTATCATGAACAATCATCCTCATTAGGGGTATGTGTACCTTGGTAGATATACATATCTTCTCTAGTGATACCATTGCTGGACTACACTAACTTGGTCTACCTACTAGAGTGATAGCACATTTTTCCATCAAGTTCAATCACTTATAGTGGTACATGATCAAATGTTGTAATAGTTTCCACTATGTTGTATTTTTCTCTTTTATGCATTGTAGACTTCTTATTCTGAAGGAGCAAGAAGGACCCATAGAAGAAGTGATCTTGGAATTCCTAGGAGCCATCATCGAACCATTATGGAGTTGAAATGTGTTCCCATATAAGAACCTTGATTTTTAGGCTTCTTGCATATCTATTGGGTGGTGGTGAAGAAAAGTCCACTTTGGTTGTAGCATTTAGAGATACTATTTAGTATTGTGAAACAAGTGTATATATGCATATTATAATTAATTTTAGAAATCTACTCAAGGACAGTGTGAAGTGTTGAAAACATGTTTTCCACAAAAATTGTTGAGGTGTCAAGCTCAACGTGTATGACTCCTAGATGACTACCACCAACACTCATCATCACTACTACGCCTTGGTGGATATGCATATCTTTGTTGGTGATATGATAGTTGTACTTATCCATTCACTACACTCACTAGAGTTCACATTATACCATTGTATCAGCTTCCTTATATGTTGTTATTTCTCTTTATGTTTGTATGTAGACCTCTTACCTTGAGTTAGTGAAAAAGAAGAGGAACAAGTTTTGCCTCCATCTTTGTGTGTGTCCGCTTACATGAGCTTAAGATCTCTCTCTCTCTCTCTCTCTCTCTCTCTCTCTCTCTCTCTCTCTCTCTCTCTCTCTCTCTCTCTCTCTCTCTTAATGTGGTATAAGAGCTTGAGTGTTTGAGGGCTTAGAGAAGCAAGCAAGAGCACTAGAGAAAGTGTCTCAAGATTCACGGGAGAAATTGTCAAAACCATCTTCAATTGAGGCACTTTTTTAAAATTTTGTATCTCAAAATTAAACGTAGTCCTTTGGACTACAAAAGTGCAGTTCGAATTCCATTTCGCGTTCGTTTTGACCCCGTTTTGAAGTTCGTGTATGTTCGCATGGAGAAATGCTACGGTTCAGGATTCTGTATATCTACAGATTTGTGGTGCAGAAATCTTTGGCTTGATTGTAGTGTTCACAAATACTGTTTGGTATTGTGAAACAAGTGTATCTACGCATAATGTGGTTATAGGTGATAATTGACTATGTTTAGCAGGCTACTCAAAGATATGATGAAGGGTTATTAACATGCCATCCAACAATGATGGAATTAATCTGATTTTTAGTGAGAAGCTGGACAAGAACAATTCCATGCTTGGAAGTTCCAAATGACCAATTTTCTCATGGATAAAATTTATAGAGAGTACATTGATGAAGCGCACGAGACGAACCACCAATACTAGAGGAAGGTGCAAGTGTGTGCGCTCCTTGTCGCACTGTCGAAGCAAGGGACTTGCCAATACACCGTATGCGAGCCACAAACGGCTCCAAGCACACAACAAGCCTAAACTAGCAAGCTCAAGAAAACAAAGGGTGTGTCACTCACCGCTCTACGCTCGCCTTCGTGGTGGATTCCTCGCCGCGATGAAGAAGAAGCTGCAGTCGTGCCGCGCTCAACCGCTTCGCCGCCGTCGTGCCTTCGTAATGCTCGATCGCACACACACTCTCCCTCTCTCTCTCTCTCACACACACACACACAAGGAGGTGAAGAAGAAGAAGATGGAGATGGAGCAAGAGCACTCTTCAATTGCACAAATGACAGAATGAGTAAAAATTAGGTTTAGTTGGCTTTTATAGGAGCTCACCCCATTCACACTTGGGCGCCCATGCTTAACCAACTAATCCCTTGAATGTCCAAGTTAAAGTGCGCCTCTCATCGGCGATCACTCTACCTTTCCCTATTGGTCCGACAAGCCCGGTACCTGACTCTACCAAATACATAATACGCGTCCATCGTAGGTGATGGGTGTCCGTGAGCTGTGAGTGTTAACATGCCCCCCTTCCTGATGTAGATTCCGTCCTCGAAAGCTATTGAGTTGAAGCTGTTTCGTCGAGGTGGAAGAGCATTTGAGATTAATGTCCTTAGCCTTCTTCAGTCACTGCAAAATCAAACAACATTGGCACAGTAATTGCATTCTCTTAAAAAGCATATGCAGGTTTAGGTAGACAAATTGATTGGTCAAAGAATTTCAAACAATTTGGTAGCAATGAACATTAAATTGCAATGTAATCAAATGCATAAACAGATGTAAAGGTAGAAAATTAAACAAGTCTGGGGTCGCTAATTTGACGGTCGAAAAGCACTAGAGATCGAATATTAATACCATGGGTAGGCTTCTTAATTTTTTGTGGTCAATTAAGTTGTTTAATCGCGAGAGCCAAGTATTCATGTTCAAGGGCTGACTAGAGGCTATATCTAGAAAACCTTGTAGTTAAGCTACCATAAAAGGAATTTCTCATGAAATCATCGCCTGACTGATTACTTTTTCTTTGACCCCCCAAGGTCTTTTCAAATTGATTCAATTATGATGTGTGTGCTTATTTTGTATGCCTTGGGTTTTTTGCTTTTCAAGGAAAAGCGCCCACGCTGGGAACCTCTAGGGCTCTAGTACCATAGGCAATACATGTGAGTGAAGTACCAAATCAAGCTGAGATTTCTCTTCCAGCTTAAAATTTTACATTGTGGCACTTTGATTTTTTGTTTGTTCATTTTCATCATTTTAATTTTGTAACTTTGGGAGGTCATATAACACTGTTACATTCCCCAGGCTCATCACATTAGTAAACTCCCTTTATAATACTTAAGCTAAAGGTCAATAGGGTTAAGCCCACTAGAAAGCCCTAGTACATTTCATACAATGCTGCCTAAATCGGATTAAGAACCTAAGTAACCATTGATTATTAGGAAGGCATTCCCCATGGTATTAAGAGAAGATTTCTAATACCTAGCTTGGTCAAACTAGCTTAGTCGGACTGCTTGATTTTTACACCTAAACAAGTGATTATGACAAAACACTACATTGAATTAAATGTTTGATACTAACCAATGCGCTGAATATTATGCTACCAATCACAATCAAAGCAGACAAACATGGATGCAAAAAAGATAAGGGCAATGCTAATGGATAAGAAACACCTGTTTGTGTTGATGGTCGCGCTTGATTTGAAGTGTGAACGAGAGAAAGGTTCCATGAAGGTCCAAATCCTATCAATAGCAACACGCTCCTGTACACACTAGGAAACAAAAGGAATACCTCCAGGAGGCACATCAGTGGGAAAAATTAAAACTCCTAAAAAACAAACTCAAAACACAATCTAGACCCCTAACCTACCTATCTGTCACCCCTTTTAGAATCAAGGAAAGAGGATATTATATAAACCGGGTGGCCACCCTAAGGCTAGGCCTCTATCCTCATCATCTAGATAAATAAAATCGTTGTCCGTGAGGCCATAGTCTTCCTCGGTCTCTATTAGTTCCTCTTCATCATCCTCTTGTGCAAGCATGCTAATCAAGAACCTCGTGATGCGTGGATACTCATCTTGTGCAAAAGAATAAGCATGTGCCATTGGAGACACATTCGCTACTGGGTAGGGATCACTAGTTAGCCATAGACGTATCAGCTATTCTAACTCCTCAAAATTTCTCTCACATGCAAGGCTCTCTATCAAATCCCATTCGCAAGAAAGTATAGGGTAGCATACGTAGAACACTTGTTGAAAAGACAAGGGGTACCTTTCATCAAAAATAGAAGTGCATGCCTCTAATGAAGTAGCCATTTCTGACAAGACAGATAGATTTGGTTAGGCCTTTAAAACATAAGAGTTGTTTTTGTGTGTTGCTTGACTTGACACGGTAAATTTGGACTTATATGTAAGATCTGATAGGGTGCTCTCTCATTGCTAGGCGCTCTTGCTCTTTACTATTTTTGTTTTTTTGCGAGTATAAGGCTATATATATACATTCCCTAAGATCGGAGATTGAGAGGTCAGGGAAAAAGGTTGAGAGGGAAACAAATGAATGATGACTGTCAGCAAACACTCCCCCCTTCCTTGGGTAGATCATACCGTTTGAAATGAGCTTGTCACCCTTTGAAACCAATTGTTCCAGTTGGTAATAGGTGAGGATTTTTGCCAGTAGTTTTCTATTACCCTAGGTGCCTCGTCAAGCTGCAAGGGTGGTAAGGTACTCTCCCAGGATTTTATTTGCAACGTTGTTGTAGGTGGTGAACTTACCCCGGAAGGTGCAAACTCTTTCGTGCTTGGATGGATATGTACAGTGGTAGGTGGAGGTTGTGTCGAAGCTTCTATTTGCATATAGGAACTACATGAAGAGCAAGAAGCTTCATTTGATTTCCCTGTTCCTGAGCTAGGTGGGACAAATCGTTCTTTCTTTGGTACCCAAACTAGCTCTAGAACGGGTGTGTAACGTTCCATGATTTTTTCCTTTCCGCAATTTTCAATTTGTTTTGGAGCCACAGGATTGGGTTTACATGGGCCAGGTGACAGGTAAGAGTACACTTTACGTTTGGGCACCCAGATTTGATCATTTACTTCATAGTATCCTTGGGCTTCCAATAGTTGTTTAGGAATCCAACGCAGCGTTTCTTTACATTTCTTGGAGTGAGTGGTACGGTTCTTACTAGGTTTCCGTTTTTTTGCATCAACCATGCTCACTACAGAGGTTTTAGGGACCCACTTGTATGTTTTCTCTGTTATATTAGGATGGTTCTTGTGTGTCTCAAGATTTCTTTCAACTACATTAGTTGAAGCTCTAGAGAGTTGGGCTATGGGGACGTATGGTTCAACCTCCTGGACATGCAATGTCTTGGGTTTTATTTCCTTGGGCAATATCTCAGGGACTATGGCTTGAGTGGTAGGGCTAAGAGTTGGTTTTTGTGTTGTAACACCCCCAGTCCCCCAATCAATAGTGCATTTGGTGGCTATCATCCACGTGCGGCCTAGGTTTATATTACCCTCCATAGTTCCAGTAGGCATGACCAAAAAGTCTTGAGCTACCACCCCATTGTCATAACTGACAGAAGTGTGCCAGATTCCAAAAACCACAGTTTTTTTCTTGTTGACACCCTTGACTTGGATAATACTCTCAGATAGAGGTGGCTTCCCTAACTGACACCACACCCCATAGGATAGCAGATTGTATTTAGCACCCGTGTCCAATAAGGCGTTATATAGCACTTTTCCATAGGCACTATTTAACTCAATGGGGTATCGTAGAGGTGTGTCAGAGTCCAACCCATCCTCTTCGATTTCCACGTGGAATGCATTTGTGACCCCAAGGTTAGCCTCTCGTTTTTGTCTTATACGTTGTTGTCGCTCCTTAGCCTCAGCTTGAGCTTGTATCTTGTTTAACTCGGTTTGTGCTTTGGCGGCCTTCTTTTGATGAATGGCCCGTAGTTCTTCTTGGCTTAAAGGATCATAATATCTTTTGAATTTACTCCCATTGAGGAATCCAATGGTTTCAACTCCATCAAGAGTTTCCACACGAAGGGTACCTTGTGGGGTAATTTCACATACTCTATATGGTCCTTTACCAGCATATTTCAACTTTTTCTTCTCTTTACGTACTCCATACATAAGGACTTTATCACCAACTTTGATATCCTTGTCCTTCACATGGCGATCAAACCACTTCTTTCTCCTATCCTTTTCCACAAGAGCATTTTGCACAGCCAACTGTCTCTCTTCGTCTAGTTTTTCTAAGATAAACAAACGCTCGGTTAAGGGGTTACCATTCCATCCTTCTTGCGAAGCTACCCTAAGACTAGGAATGACAAACTCCCAAGGCATTACCGCTTCTTGGCCGTATACCATTTTGAATGGCGTACAATTAATAGCCACTTTATAAGCAGTACGATAAGCCCATAGAGCAGATGTCAACTTCAAATCCCAATCAGTGCGATGAGCTTCTACCGTCTTGGTTAAAATAGAGATTAGAGTCTTGTTGGTGCTCTCGGCTTGTCCATTAGCTTGCGGGTAATAAGGTGTAGACTTATGGTGGGATATCATAAAGGTCGTGGTAAGCTCTCTTATTACCTCATTTATAAAATGGGTACCATTATCACTAACAATTTCAAAAGGGCAACCAAATCTTGTGATAATGTTCTCAAAAAGAAACTTAGCTGTTGTCCTCACGTCAGCTTTTTGTGAAGCCTTAGCTTCAGCCCACTTTGTTACATAGTCCGTAGCAACTAGAATATATCGAGATTGAGTGTTGCGAGCTGCGGGACTAATTGGACCTACAAAGTCTAAGCCCCATTTTTCAAATGGTTGGGTTACTTTAATAGGATGTAAGGGCATTCTGTCCTTGCGCTGTGTGGTCTTGTAACGTTGGCACTCATCACACCCTTTTGTAAAAAGTGATGCATCCTTAAATAAAGTTGGCCACCAATAGCCTGATTGCAGCACCTTTCTAGCAGTCAGGTCTCCTGAAAAATGTCCTCCTGCTATGCCCATATGTGCTTCTTGCAAGATATACAAATATTCATCCTCGCGGGCACAACGCCTAAGAATATCGTCCTTGCCTAATCTATACAGGGTTCCGGCAATCAAACAATAGGGTTCACATTCTTTTACTAGCCTTCGAGCGATATCCTTACGAAGTTCCTTGGGTGGAAAACCATTAACTAAAAAGTTAACAATGTTCTCACTCCATTCAGGCATAGTCTCAACTATGAATAGGGAAGTATCAGGTAATTCATCATCAACTCCTGTAGGGGCTTCACCATTGGGTATGCGAGACAAATGATCAGCCATGTCGTGCCTTTTACCGGGTCTCACTACAATCGTGAAATCAAACTCAAGAAGAATTAACAACCATCGTGTGATTCTTCCTGTGGAGCATGGCTTGTTTACCAGATACAGCAACGCTTGATGATCCACATAAAATACAAACTTGTTTGCCAGAAGGTAGTAGCGAAATTTCTTTACTGCATAAACCATTGCCAAACCTTCTCGCTCTGTAGTGGTGTAGTTCCTTTCAGCATCGTTCAATTGACGGCTTGCAAAGCTAATGGGATAGTCCAATTTATGTTCTCCTGGTTGAGTGAGAACACACCCAATAGCAAAGTTTGATGCATCAATATGCACATGGAAAATGACATCCCAGTTAGGTGTCCTTAAAATTGGAGCACTTGCTAGTGTTTTCTTCAATTGTTCATAGGCCTGGTCACACTCTTCAGTCCATTTAAATTCAATGAGAAGCTTGCACAAAGGACGTGCTATCTCAGCAAAAAATAAAATAAACCGTCGATAATAACCCACGTGTCCCATGAACCTTTGAACTCCCTTGTAATTGGTTGGTGGTGGTAACTCTAGAATCACTTTAATTTTGCTCTCATCGGTTGAGATACCATTCTTGGATACTATATGCCCTAAAATAACTCCATGCTTGACCCAAAATTGGCATTTGAACGGGTTCAATGAGATACGATATAACCTACATTTTTCAAACACCTTCCGCAAACATGATAGATGTTCTTTCCAAGAAGAGTAAACACAAAGGTCGTCTAAGAAAGCTTCACAAAACTCTCTCAAATATTCTTTAAAAGCAGTGTTTATTAATCGTTGGAATGTAGCAGGGGCATTTGTTAAGCCAAAAGCCATCACACAAAATGCAAACACGCCAAATTCTGTGATGAAGGCAGTTTTAGCTTGGTCCTCTAGCGCTATCGTGATTTGGTTGTAGCCTGAGTACCCATCTAGAAAGCTATAAGCTTCCTTGCCTGCAACTCTTTCGAGTACATGTTCGGAATATGGTAGGGGGTAATGGTCTCTTCTAGTAGCTGCATTAACTTTTTTGAGGTCCACGCACACCCTGAGTTTCCCATTCTTTTTTGGCACGATAACTATTGGCGACACCCATTCAGAGTGTTCAATAGGATATATGAACCCACATTTGATAAGCTTTTCTAGTTCTTCTTGAATGATCTTTGCGTACTTAGGATTCATCGGGTAGGGTCTTTGTTGTACGGGCTTCGCAGTGCTAATCATAGGGATTGTATGTTGGACCACAGAAGGCGGAACACCTTTCATATCATGGTATGTCCAAGCGAATACGTCCTTGAATTCCTTGAGAAGCTCTTTGAGGACCGCCTCTTCAACTTCTGTGAGGTCTTGGGCAATAAAAACAGGTTTTGATTCTTCACCGGGGTCAGCTAATTCTATTTCTTTAACTATTGCCGGACCATCATAGATTCCATTATCCCCATCGATAGGTATTCTTTGGGCTTTTGTGTACACAACCTTTGCTTCCCCTATGGTGTAAGATTTGAAATGTTCTGGTGCAGGATGCAAGTCTGTGGATTCTGGTTGTGCGTTGGTTTGTGCTTCCATTTCTGCTTTCTTGTGTTGTCGAGCTAACTCTTGGTTTTGACGCCTCCTTGCAGTGCGGCTCAACTTTGGCTTGTCTATGATCTCTAATTGGGCTATGTCATGGGGTCGTGGTCTACACCACATAACATTTTGGAGATATTCACCCCAATTGTCTACCAATTTTCGATGAGCATCACATGCTCCTATATAACTGAGCCATTCTGTTGAGGATCTCTTCTTGTTTATCCTAGCACGTACATTGGCTCGATATCGACGCCTCTTAAGGTTTTTCTTTTTCTTATTTGAGACCTGCTTTTGATTTGCATTTAGATCTGGCTCACTAAAGGAGTCCTCGTTGGTGTCCTCTTCACTCTCGGAGGAGCTATCATCGGTTGATGTGCTCGATCCTTCCGAATGTTTTGACTGTGAACTTGCTCCACTCTCTAATTCATGAGCTTCAGAATCCGTTTCACTCTGGGAGTCAGTGTCCAAGTCGTGTTGGTCAAAGTCTTCTATTGAGCTATCAGTGTCACTGTCAGATTGGTCCACAATTGCCTTGCCCTTAGAAGATGCATGTATGGCACTTATCATGTTCAGAGGTGCAATTTGTGGTACCTCTTCCCCCTCTGGTGTGACCCAAGTGGTTCCTCTATTTCCCCAGGTATCTATGGTTGCAGCTAGGTGTACCCAATCCACATTGTCCGACTCAGTCATCCCAGGTAGGATATCCATATAAGGAGAATCTTGGCCAATGTCTGTATCCTTCTTACAAGTGTAACAATATTGTAGTGGGGCCGAGTGAACTGTGGTGTCAGAGCGATGATCAATAATGGTTTTACTCCCTAAGGGGTGTACCTTACCAGTCACCAAATCCACTCTAAGGACAGAGTCTTGGAATTGCAAATAGACATGATTTTTAGACCAATCGTGAACCATTTGTGCTTCCCTCATGAATGGTCGTCCTAAAATCATTTCATATGACATAAGGTGTTTAGAGAAATCCATTACAATGAACGTATGTCGTACCTTGGTCCTAGAACTTTGATCTTAAGATCCTTGAGCATCCCCATAGGTTTGGCTATGGTACCATTTGCCATCTTTACCACAATGTTAGTAACACTGAGGCGGGGTTTTCCCATGGATTCCCAACAATCTTTTGTAACGATGCTAACTCCCGCACCACCATCAAGAATTCCCTTTATAGTTAATCCCTTGGTAGTGATGGGTAGGGTCGCATTAGACTCGTCGCCTTCAAAATACTGCCCTAATTCGTTAATGGGTACCTCGATCACAGACTCGTGTCCATCTAAGTCAAGTGATTGCACATGATTTTCCTCATCAATCATAATCGAGTCAGGCCTATTTGGTTGCGCAAACTGCGGTAATCCCGTTCGTAGCTCTCCGTTAAGGAATGCTCGAAGTGCAAGGAATAACTCAGGATCTCCATACAGCTTTGCTATGATCGTGGTTCGGACCTCAGAAGACATGAAGTCCACTAGTTTGGCAACATTCATTGGCGTTTTGTAGGGTGTAGGTCCTTGACTAGGAACTGGTGAGGATGGAATCTCATATTCCTCAATGGGATCAGGTATTCCTTCGTTAAACATCCTTTCCAACAAGAAGGGTGTATGCTCACTTTTTGATGTCCTGTCCTCACTCCCTTCTTGGATGATACTAGATATGGCTAACGGTCTATGGTTCATGTGGGGTGGATGAACTTGCGTGGGAAACACTATGTCATGAATTTTGACCTGCATGGGTTCTGGTTCTAGTTTCCTTTGAGTCTCCTCCACTAAACCTCTTAGATGTTTCACCTGCTTAATCTCGTCTACTGGGTTTGGGTACGTCCCAATCTTCTTTTTACGATTCTTCCCTTTTTTCCCCTGCGGTTTATCTTGGGGGTCTTGGATTGGATTTGGAAACACTTGTGGTGTTTTCAGAGGCTCTTTATGATTTTCTCTTATTCGGTTTTCATTTGGTTCCATGTTACGGTTTTCTTTGTCGGTCTTTCCCTTTGTGGTATTGGTTCTAGTCTCCATTGTCTCGACTGAATCTGAATCATCCTTGAGGTCATTCATATACACGGGGTCATCTCCTGTTCCTATGTTTGTTTCCTAAGGAGCCGACTAAGAGGAGGAAGATCACCTCTACACCTAAGCGGCCCAAGGCCGCAGCGCGTGCTCAAGCGTAAGGTCATATTTGGCTTAATCTCATTAATAAGGGATTACATGACCACTACAGGCAAGAAAAAGGCTAGTGAGCAACCAACTTCAACCTCCAACTTGCAACCACGACTCTCACCCCTAAATCCTCCTGAAGCAAAGAGGCGAAGGCTTGCCTACAAGATTGCCGCCCGTCTGCGAGTGCTCCCAATGCACTTTGTGAATCCAGACACCACCAATCCCAAGCCAACCTCCTGTCCACGTGAAGATCGCTTTGAATATTGTCCAAAGTTCTTTGGAGACCGGGTGAAAAGCCTCCCTGCCCTACCTTTGCTGCTAATTTTCAAAAAGTTATCTCAATCTAATGAAACTATCTTAGTTGATGATGTGCTGCACATTAATGGTGTCACTTTCATTCGTCATGCTGATTATGGTAATAGCATCCAATTGTTGTTTGCTAAAAGGCTCAGCATTGTACAAAGTGTTGCCATCACGCCTTACGTCTTCATAGATGCATCAGGAAGAGTCGAAGTGATCCGAGGTGTTGACCTTCTGTGGCTGATCAGGCTCATTGGTCCCAAGGTGGTGCAACTAAGCTAGGCTCTTGTGTGTAAGTATGGATGCCAATAATGAGAATGATGATCCCCGCATGTTTCCTTTCCATTTTGTGCGTCATATCCGTGTGAATATTTGTATTGATAGAAAAATCTTTTATCAGCAAAGAATAGCCCTGTTGTTTGGAGCCGAGAGACTTGGGGAAATCTTGCGCTCTCCTCATCCTGTCATTCTACCCTTACTAGACTATTACCATTCCTTTGATGTGTCGATCTTCATCCTATTTTGAGCTAAGTTGTGCTAAAGCTCCAAATTGTGATTACCATACTCTATTTTAAAATAAATTGGAGCTTTTTGTGTAATTGTTTACTCTCTCACTTATGGCCTTCCCTAATTTTTATGGTAAGCCTGGGGAGGTTGCTCCAGACTTTTTGGATAATTTGGAAATGGCCTTTCTGGTATCGGGAAGGGATGACGAAGCTACTAAGTTAAGGGCTTTTCCTTTGGTCTTGAGGGAAGGTGCAAAATTATGGTATCAAACTTTGGCACCTGAAGAAAGAAGAGACTGGGAGTCCTTAAAGATGGCCTTCATCGAAGAATTTCTCCGCCATGAGCCTCCAAAGGAGATATGGAGACACCTCTTAGAGCTACGCCAAACATCACCCAATGACTATAGAAGCTATGAAGGAAATTTTTCCAACCTGTGGGAGAAATGGTGTGCATCACTAGGTGAAGGAGAAAGGGCGCCAGAATGCCTAAAGAAGGACTGTTTCCTGGCAGGGCTTTATCCCATCCTTTGAGAAAAGGTAAAAGGTAAATTCCCAGATACCTTTGATAAAGCTATGACTTATGCAAGGGAGAAGGATAGGAAGTTGAAATTCCAAGCTCAACTACAAGGGGGAATGGAGCCTTCACCGCTAGCTCAACCTACGGCAAGGGTAGTAGCAGGGACAAGTGCAACAGACCAAGATTCCTCTCAACAAATCACCAATCAACTAGAGAGCCTGTCCATCAATCTGGTTCAAGGTGTAAGGGCTCCCTAGGCAGGAAATGAACGAAATAGACAAGAAGGACAAAGGCAAGCACGTCAGTACATTTGCTACAACTCTGGAGAGGTAGGTCACGGCATGTATTATTGCCCCCATCCACGACGCTATCAAGGAAATGGTAATCAAAGACGGCCTCCTTGCCAGCAAGTCACTCCTCCTCGAGCTAGGCCACTAAATGGACAAAATTCACACGTGGCTCCACCAATCCAAATATTGAGACCCCCTCCTCCACCACCACAAGCACCAGCAGAGATCCCTCCACTACCATCGGGAGGGGAGGACAGGGCTGTCTCTATCATAAGTCTTGACAATGGTAAGGATAAAGGGAAAGAAAAAATGGAGGAAGCTGTTGCCATGCCAATAAAGAGAGTTAGGAGACAAAGAACTGATGAAATGGAAGCTTCAGAGCCGGATAAAGGGAATGAGGGTTCCTCCCAAGTGATAGGAGACAAGAAAAGGAAGAGTAGGTCAAGGAGGCACATAGGAGTAGAAGACTTTCCACTTGGGGTAGGATCCATACCTTACGACCTGGTAGCAGATGTGAGTAAGCAAGGACCAAAGATTTCATGGCAGCAACTCCTCCACCTTTCCCCAAAGATGCGTAGAACCTAGTCTAAGATGGTCAGCACCAGGAGGGCTAAGGCAAAGTCAGTTGGGTCTATTAGTGCAAGAGGCATGAAGGATATCGTGCTAGTCATTGATGCAGAGATTAAGAGTCAGCGAGTCTCCAATGTGTACGTAGATGGTGGAGCCGAGATTTGTGTTATGATAGAGAAATTAATGCACAAGTTGGGTTTGGAAGTAAACGAGCAAACTTCCTTACAAGCTAAGATGGCAAACAATGTAAGGGTGGCTTGTGTGGGAAAGGCTAATGGAGTGAAGGTTTCAGCTTTTGGTGTGGCAATCTCAATTGATGCTTATGTGATCCCAACTAAGGGGGAGGGCTATCCGCTAATCCTTGGAAGACCTTGGCTTATGGCTATGAAAGCTAGGAAAGATTGGGAGACAGGTTCCCTTGAGTTGCGACCAAATCATAAGGTAGGTGGCAAGCAACAAAAAATTGTGTATGACATGAAGCAGGGTAGACAACAAGACCTAGAGATGGAGACTTCTATGGATGAATGGAGCACAAGCAGCTGCTCTTCATCTGAGGATGAGTCATCTGAGGAGGATGCTAGCTCTTTGGAAGTCATGGGTATAATACTGCGAAACCCAGAAGGAGAAGGTGGTCAAGACTCTCTAAACAAGGAAGAAGCCACAGGCTTAGAGGAGATGCTAGCAAAGGACCTACTAGAAGAAGAGAGAGAACCCTATTTGCAGGTACTAAAGAAGCATGCTGGCCTCTTTATAACTGATTATGAGCACATTAAAGGAGTGACGGTAACCCAACACCATATCCAATTAAAGGAAGGTGCCGTCAACCTTGTTGGTGATGAGGTATTTGCACAGGTTGAAGCTCTAGTAGGTCATGTTTCTGAGTATAAAGAGATGGTTGTGGAGACCTTTACAGAGGGTTTGGATACAGGTTTGAAAAGTGATCAGGTTTGCTTGGCTATGCAGCGAGGCAAATGGCAGGGTCTTGCTATGTTATGTGATGCTATGGATACATGTGTTATTGGAAGTTGCTTTACATATATTTTTGTGTCAATGGTGAGGTTTTTTTGAAGTGGACTATATCATGGAGGGTTCTGTAGCAGATGGTAGGATAGCTTCTTATGATTCAGGTTTCTCAAGTGATGGAAAGTATGCTTATAGTGGACACGAAGGATTATGGATGCAGGGTGACGAAGCTCCGTGCTATAAAGAGCTGGAAGGGTGGCCTGTCTATTGGCCTACAAGTGCAAAGGAAGGCTTGGATATACATGTTTTACAGGTTGATGGCAATGTGCAATGCTTTACTTTTGATCCAGGTGGATTCTACACCATGCGTGGGGGAGCTTTGAGCTTTCCATTTGACCCTGGAGGGTGATGCAGTAGCAGATTCTTTTTTTCTCTATCTCTATCCTATCTATATAGCCACTATACTATCATTTTTCTTATACAGTCTATAGCTCTATGTTATATAATTCTCTCTATACAGTCATCTTTTACCTAAATAATACTATGGTTGAGCATGAATGCTCAACGAGGGGTTGGGCAAAAAAAAAAAAGAGAAAAAAAAAGGAAAAAAAGAGAAGAAAAAAAAGAAAAAAAGAGAATGCTACCAGTGAAAGCGGATATTGACAATGGATGGGGTATGGCTTTCAAGGGTCTAGGATACCAGTTGTTAGTCATGGATGGATACAATTATTCATCAGAAAGGACTAAACAGGGTGCATCAGCCAAGAAAGCAATCACATGGCAAATTCAATTGGTACCAGGTGGGTAAGTATTCAAGAGAACCCTATTGCAGCACAACCTACAGCTAGAGGCATCAAATACCTCTAGCTTAAGGGGGAGGGCTATATGATGCATGGTTTTTAGGACCCCTTCTGAAGATGCAATAAAGGCACAGTCAGTTGTTGGGGAGATGAGGATACTCTAGCCAAGGGATCTCGAAAGAGAAGGAAAATCTACTTCACAAGCACCAAAGAGTAAAAAGTGCCATGGACAGAAGATACGTGGGAACGAGCTCTTATGCATGCTTACAACCTATATCTTACAGAATAGCCCATTCTAGGTGTGAATTTCTAGTGAAATTTACATGAGGATGTTCGTGTGGACTCACAGCACAGCATACTCCGTTTTCACTTTTTTACCGACAGTAATTTTTTTTTACCACAGTAAATATTTTTTACCTACAGTAAATATTTTTCACCTGCATGGTAAATACAAATCGCTTTTTACCTACAGTAACTTTTTTTACCCATGGTAAATATTTTTTACTGCACCATAAGTATTTGGTAGGTAACAGTTCACTGTTACTAGCAGCAGGGATTGGGCATCAACAATGCAGTTACAGGAGGAGAAAAGGGGAAAATCTTATGGTAAAGGTGAGTCAACAGTGAGTTGAAAAGAGACATGCTGATATTTTCAAAGAACACATGTCAAAAGAAGCCATGGTTGAGGATTTTTTGAGAATTTGATATTCAGGAGGACCCAGTTGCCACCTGCCCCCCGCAGGTCCCCCCTTGACATGTACAGAACCTCTAGTTTCAACAGCCACCTCACCTACTCTTAAATGCTGGTCAAGGCCTTATCCCCATGTGTCACAATCAGAAAAATCATCATTTACCCTCCCCTCTCACATCACTCTAGAGAATATCTTGATGGTGACATATCAGGTGACCTCAATCTGTTGACCACCCTAAGTAAAAAGTAGCCCCAATCAGTGGATTTAAGAATGTTTATCCCTAATCCTAAACCCTTTCAGAAACCTATGTAAGGAGGCCTTCTCTCACTCAAAAACAACACTTCACCCCCTTCACCAAGCAATGAAGCTATGACGACATTGCTCACAACGAGGAGCTATGGATGGAGCTCTACTCTCTCTCCCTCTAGTATGCTACATTACTAGCCCTAAAACCTAAATAAGGAGTCTTCTCTCATGCTCCATGGCCACCATCCTCGCCATCATTCTCTAAGGTATTGATGTGTTGCTAGTAGGATCATACCTACTTGTTGGGTTGATTGTTTTTGACAAGGGATTATGCCATCCTTGGCTTGCTTCTCTATATCCTTGTTATGTATGATCAGATGCCGTTGTATTGTTAAGCTGATATCTTGTGTATATATATGCTACATAAGGTCCCTAAGCTTCGTTTCTATGTGTTTTGCCATATGTTTTGATGCCATCATAATGCCAGAAGTCTCACTTGCCTATGTGCACTATGTGTGAGGTCCCTAAACCTCTTAATTTAGGGTGGTGCCCCCTTTGTTTTTTTCTTTGCTTGTTTGCATGAGGCGTGGTTTGTGGAGTGTGCACGAGTACAAAGGCCACCCGATTGCACTGCTCTTTTTCCCGCTATCAGTCTTCATGAATCCTACAAAGGAGGGGGAGAGCCTTGAAAGTAGGGGATGAGAGAGAAAAACACACACACTCCCAAAGCCTCCTTTACACAAAGGGAATGAGGGACACATGTGAGCTCCCTAGCCCAGATGCCCACAAGGTGTACTCATATCCTATTGGATGGCCATGGAGGTGGATCGATGAGAATTAGGTTGGAGTAAATCTACTTTACTTAATTAAAAAACACTCAGTAAAAGAACCTATAAAAATTAAACTCTCTAGAAGACTCTCTAGAAGACTATTGGGTTGTCTCCCAAGGGGTCTAATGAGCATTCAGCAGCCCAATGGCTTGCCTGATTCCTATTGGCCAGGAGACAAAGGGGTCCAATGAGAGTTTAGTTGCATTAACTAATTACCTAAATCTCTCACAAAAGGGGAAAGGGGGACACATGTCAAAAGTCTATTACTTATGCTGCTTAAATTTGGAAGAGGAGTTGACCAAGAGACAGAGGGGATGAATTTTCAAAGGCATTATCTCACACACAAGCTCATGTGTGAAGCAAGAAGACTCTCTCTCTCCTTCTCAAGATTTAATGGAAATCTTTATCACCTACTCCAAGATTATGAGAAGGGAGGACTACACCAACAAATCTTGGCTTTGTGATGCAAAACCAACCAAGAGCCAAGCTTTAATGCATGCTCATCTAATCTACCATTCTAATTACTAATCTATGCTATGCTAATATGAGTAGATGTACATCTTTCTTGTAAGACTACTCCTTCCTCTCAATCTACTCTCATATCCCACTAGCTCTCACCATCTTTGAAGTGTGTGAGGTCTTGGGTCTCAGGCCGTGAGGGGATTGATTTTGTCTTTTATAAGTGTTTTTCTTAGTGCTTGAAGCTTCCATATTCATTGCACTATCTAGTATTGAAGGAACACAAATAATTGTATTATAAAATGTCTCTCTTGATGGGAGAAACCTATAATACAAATTCTTTTGGAGGGAAGACCGGCTCCATGTAAACCCGGTCCTCAACTGTTGTCAAGAGCTTAATTTCTCTCTCTTTTGAAGTATTTTTTATGCCTATCTAACTAGGTGTTATGCTTTTTGTTGCTCTCTCTATCCAAGCACTCTTGTTATGCTCATTAGGAATCTATTCTAATGAGATGCTCACTATATTCATGCTAATTTCCGCTACACACAAACTACTAGGTCATTAAATGTTACATTGGTATCATATCACAAGGTTTCTCTTTTCTTGCTCAAGAAGGGAGGTCCCCAAGCTAGCTGTAAATGGTCGTTATTATTAATTGCAAATGAGTAGGTAGAATAGGGATTTTTTAGCCTTGCAGTGCACCTGCTTTTGTGAAGATAACGGGGCATCACCGTCGAGATCTATGGTCTTAATAGTGGAGTCCTACGGGGCTTGTCTATCGCTTAACACTAGGATGGTAACCTAACAGGACATAAAAGTGTCCTTTTAGGGTTTTGAAAAAAACCTCCAAAACCATAGTAGATCCACTCATTTTGTAAAATCCTTTCATGAGGTTATAGTTCAAGGCCTACTACACATGGAAAAAATAAGAAACTTGTAAAATTTCTCATCTTTTGGTCACCCCAAGCCTCCAAAGTAGATGGACCAGTACATTTTCATCAAAACAGTCATTTCTTACGTTTTGTTGCATAAAAATAAGATTTGGCATTTTTGTAGGACTTGAGATAAATTCCCTAGTTAACTTCAGTGGTTGGTGATGAGAACATATGATTGATTCTCACTCACTATTTTTTGTTTTGCCAAAAGAAATAGGTACAAAAAAGTTGAATGTTTGCCATTCTGCAAACCTATCATCAAAGTTTCTATAGCCATGCTCAATACAAATAATATATGCATATTTTCTTAGTTCCCGGTTGTCCTTTAGGTTCATAAGGAGCCATGGAGCATGTCAAAAGAATAATACATCTCTTACCAAGGGAAATCTTGGGGACAAAGATGAAGTGCTAAATACAACAAACATGAAAAAACTGGGTTCAACATTATGAGTTGTAGAATCCCATAGAAATTATTCGATATCTAGCCAAATTTGGTGCTTATGACTAGATATGGTTACTACCTACAAAATGCATATAGTTATCACAAGAAACTAGTAATATTGAAAAATCTATACTTGATATACTAGAATGTTTTGTTTTCTTTTGTAATTGAAAAAATCAACCATCGTTGTATACTATGCAAAAAAAAATGTCAAGTTTTTTTCAGCTCATGAGACAACTTTCTAGATAGATCGCACCTCAAAATCCATTTTGAAACTCTTGACATTATTCAAGGAAAATGGCACTTAATAGGACATAAAAGTGTCCCATTACCAACCTAGTGTTAACCACTATTGAGCTACTAGAAGCTTGACAGGAGCCGGTGGTGTTTTGGTGTTGAAAGACCCTCTCTTCTATTCCTTGCAATTAATGGTATTCGAGCCATGGATACAATAGCTTGAGTGCTTTTTCTAAAGGGGTAAAGAGGATTAGCAACTAGGGCTTGAAGTGCCAAAGTACACCTAAAAGTTGCTAGAATGGTTGACAATAGTAAAGATAGTGAAATTAATGTTGATAACTTTGATTCTTCTTATGAGCAAGCTACTAATAATGATGCCCCTATGCTTGTTACTACCTTGTTTCTAGACTTCAACAAGCCATGGGCAATCCATCCCTCCAAAGTGAAGTGTAATGGCAGCTTTGTGCTCGTGGGATTCTCCAAACTCTCCACCATGACAAGAGAGTACCTAGGAAGCTTTCTTGAGAGACTTCCAAAAGAGGCCTCTCTCCAATTCGGGAAAAAGAAGAGGATCCATACGAAGGGCTCAGAAATTTTCTTCTTGGTGACGCATCTCCTTCTCAAAGGAGAACTCAAGAACCCCCACCAAAAGGAATGAGAAAGAAGTGAGTTTCCTTTCACCTTGGCGGAGATGGCTTCACGAAGACGGCGGGCTAAATGCTCTCCATCACCTCCTAAACGGAGAAGACCATTGCACACTTCTCCACACCATAATTTAAAGAGGTATGACAAAAAGCAAGAGAAGAAAAAGGCAAGAAAGACGACACTCTCTTCTCCATCTTCCTCTTATGAAAGTGATGGTGCAAACAAAGAAGATCAAGGAAAGGAAAAGACGAGAAAGAGGTCACCCTCTTCTCCATCTTCCTCAAATTCTACATCCTCTCAAGAAAGCGATGCTGCAGCTTTTGAACCATCACAAATAAGAGGCCATAGGAAATTTTATGCCGCGTGGAAGAGGTAATCCAAGCTCAAAAAGTTCAAAGAGGGAGAAAAGAGCATCTATTTCCTTACCTATGATTGGCACCTTTGGTGCTACAGACAAAGTCTTGGCCTTTATCCAACAATTTGATGCGGCGTTTGGAGATGAGGGATTCACGGAGTCCTCTTAGCTATGCCATGCAACTATGCACTTTCAAAATTCCACCAGGCAATGGTGGTCTAGACTATGGGCCAACGGTGAAGCTCCATGAACATGGAAAGCTTTAAGAGCTTCCATTATGAAGCAGTTTTTGGCCACCGATGCCAAAGACAATGTACTCACCAAATGGCAAAGCTTGAAGCTCTCTCCCTACGAATCCATTCGTAAATATGTAGACAAGTTTTGGGACCTAGATCTTAAATCCAGTGTCTTCAAAAATATGGATTTTGAAGAGCAAAAACAATAAATTTGTGTGAGCTTAACTGAAGAAATGGCGGAGTATGTCAACTCCCAAAGGCCACGCACCATATCGGCGGTTATACACCATACTATGGTGGTTTCTTATATCAATTTCCAAACAGAGGCTAAGAGAAATTCTCAGCCCATGGAAAACAAGGGTTCCAATGAGCCTAAGGGGAAGGAAAATATCCAAAAGTCTCCTAAGGGCAATTCGAACAAAGCTAAGGAGAAGGGAGTTTACAAAGGCAAAAACAAACTCTCTCCTCAAGAGCTTGAGCATTATCGCAAGGATAACCGTTGTTTTAAGTGCGACGAGCAAGGGCATGCATACTGCACTTGTCCCCAAAAGGACACCCGCCATGAGCCTCCTAGAGCTACCGTTTGGTCGAAATCCAAGAGGAGGAAACTCACCATAAAGGATCTCCTCTATGCCATGATTGGGGAAAGGTAAGAGAACATGATGCTTTTATTCTGTTTGACCCTTGTTCTAATCACAATTTCATATCAACAAGGAGAATGTCAACTCCCAAAGGCCATGCACCATATCAATGGTTATACACCATACTATGGTGGCTTCTCAAATCAATTTCTAAAAAGGGGCTAAGAGAAATTCTAAGCCCAGAAAAAACAAGGGTTCCAATGAGCCTAAGGGGAAGGACAATGTCCAAAAGTCTCCTAAGGGCAATTCCAACAAAGCTAAGGAGAAGGGAGTTTACAACGGCAGAAACAAACTCTCTCCTGAAGAGCTTGAGTGTTATCGCAAGGAAAACCATTTTTTAAAGTGTGGCGAGCAAGGTCATGCATACCGCGCTTGTCCCCAAAAGAACACCCGACATGAGCATTTTAGAGCTACCTTGGTCGAAATCCAAGAGGAGGAAACTCACCACAAAGGATCTCCTTTATGCCATGTTTGGGGAAGGGTAAGAGAACATGATGCTTTTATTCTCTTTGACCCTGGTTCTACTCACAATTTCATATCCATAGAGTTGGCCACCAAGCTAGGCATACAAGCTTACAAGATGGGAGATGTCCTACCCGCAAATGGTGCTTCCAAGGGGCAAGAAGCTTCAATCACTCCCTTAATCAAGAAATTGAGGCTCCATGTCCAAAGCTATGTGGACAACGAGGATTTATTTATCTCTCCTCTGAAGCACAAGGATGTAATCCTAGGGGCACCATTGTTTGATCGCATGGCTGCCAATGTTAAATTCCCAGCTGAAAGGAGAAGCTACTTTAGGTTCACGGAAAACGATATATACATAGATGCTAACAAATGGGAAACACCATACCCATTGTACATATGCAAGCTTCCGTGTACATGATCTTTGTTAACGATTTTCAAAACGAACCTAATGCTTTAGCAAAAGAAAATATAAACAATCACAAGGAATTAGAGTTATCCAATTTTCTCAAGGGGTTTCAAGATGTCTTTATTGACGACATCGCTTGTGAACTACCTCCTAAACGAGGCAATGATGACCATGCAATTTAACTTCTTCTAGGAAGTTCATAGCCTAATAAACTTCTTTATAGAGTTTCTCAAGCTCAACAAGAGGAGATTATGCGGCAAGTGCATGAGTTACTTAAGAAGGGCATGGTTAGCCCTAGCTCATCTTTATTTTTGTCACCTGTGCTATTAGTGCAAAAGAAAGATAGAAAATAGCGTATGTGTGTCAGCTATAGAGCACTAAATAGGATCACTATCAAGAATAGGTTTCTCATTCCATGGGTAGAAGACCTATTTGATAAGCTACAAGGGTCCACCTACTTCAATAGGATTGACCTAAAAAGTGGCTATCATCAAATAAGGATAGTTGATCAAGATATTGTAAAGACCGCATTTTGCACTACATTTGGTCTTTATGAATATATTGTCATGCCTTTTGGCTTGACCAATGCACCAGCCACATTCAACCGCTTGATGGAGAATCTATTCAGACCTCATCGAGCCTTTATTGGAGTGTTCTTTGATGATATTATCATCTACTCTGATTCATTAGATGAACACAAGAAAAACCTCCAGGTAATGTTTCAAGTTCTAAGAGAGAATAAAATTTATGTTAATTGAAAGAAAAGTGAATTTTTCTTGCAAGAGATTCGGTATTTAGGTCACAATATCTTCAAGATGGCATCCAAATGGATCCATCAAAGTTAGAGGTAATAAAATGATGGTCTAAACCAAGGAATCTTCGTGAACTAAGAAGCTTTATAGGTTTGTGTGCATACTATTGACGCTTCATAGAAAAGTTTCAAAAATTGCAAGACCATTACATGACCTAACAAAGAAAAATGTTAGGTATACCAAGGAGAACAATTCTTTCGAAAATCTTAAAGAAAAACTTATCTCTCAACCTATGCTTACACTACCGGATCTCTCAAAGCCATTTGAGGTCCAATGTGACGCTTGGTGTGATTGCCTTGGAGTTGTTTTTCTCCAAGAAGGGCACGCCATAGCCTATGCAAGTTGAAGGCTTGACCCTGTTGATCAAGATCTAGGCATATATGAAACAGAACTCCTCGCAGTTCTACATGCCTTAGACTCATGGAAGCACTATTTATTGGGGACTCCTTTCATTCTGCAAACGAATCACCAAAGTCTTAAGTACTTCATGACATAGACCAAGCTCTTTGAAAAACAAATGAGGTGGGAAAATTTCCTTTTGCAATTGCATTTTCATATTGCTTACATTGATGGGAAGCATAATCAAGTAGCCGATGCAAGATGGCCGAGAGTGAATGCGGTTTCCATAGCAACTCACAATGATCTATCTTCTATGATAGATGGGTATGCTATTGATCCCAATTTTAGAGATGTGATTTCAGCCCTTGCATTAGGGAAGAGAAAGGAACCATTTACTTTACAATATGCTTATCTTCTCTATGGCAATAGACTATGCGTTACTAACTCACTATGTGAGAAAGTAATGTATGAATCTCATGCTCATCCTTATGTGGGGCATAGAGGGATTCAGTCGACCCTAAAGGGGATTGAAACATATTTCTATTGGCCTACCATGAAACCAAACATACAAGAGTATGTTTCTAAATGTGTGGTATGCCAAAAGACAAAGTTTGATAGAGGGAAGCAACAAGGATTGCTTCAACCTTTGCCAATCGCTAATTTACCATGGGAGAGCATATCCATGGATTTATCTTTAAATTTTCTAAGTCTATCCATGGGAATACGAGAATATGGACAACAGTAGACATGCTTAGTAAACAAGCTCATTTTATACCTGTCAAAAAGACTATCAAAGTTTACCAAATGGCAACCGTCTTCATATCACAAATATTTAAGTACCATGGCTTGCCAATGTCCATAGTATCAGATAGAGATCCTAGAATGACCAGTGATTTTTGGAAGGGTCTCTTTGATAATTGAGGGACAAGGCTAAACTTCTCTTTGGCCTATCACCTGCAAACGGATGGCTAAAGTGAAATAGCTAACTTAACAATTCTTAATCTACTAAAAGCCTATGTAACAGAAGTAGATCAAAGATCCCAATGGGAGAAGTACTTACCCTTAGTGGAGTATGCCTACAACAACACTGAACATACTTCCACAAAAAAAGCAGCTTTTGAGATAATTGAGGGAAGATCAAAAAGTTCCCTGTGCTACTTAAGGTACACGGGAAGATCTTCGCTGCGGATGAGTATAGCCGAGACCTACAAGAATCTTTTCAAAATATTAAGGATGCTATATCTATCTCATAGCAAAGGAAAAAGGTTGTTTGCTGATATAAGCACAAAAGAGCCCAAGCCCTCGAAGAAAATGATTGGGTCTTACTTAAGTCTCCCAAGGCTCAATCAAGGCACACGACGGGCAAGAATCCTACGGGACACCAAAAGTACTATGCTAAGTTAGCAAAAAGTTACTATGGTCCCTTCCAGACTCTAAGGCCAATCAATGAGATGGCCTATCAACTTAAGTTGCCCAGCCAAAGGGTCATACACAATGCTTTCCATGTGAGCTTACTAAAGCCTTACAAAGGAGAGCCACCTAAAGAACCAACTGTTGAAGACACTCCGGAGATCGAGGACCAAGAAGAGGTGTGGCAGCCCAAGTCCATTCTCCGACATAAAGACATGGTACTAAGAGACGGTAAGACTATTGATGATATCTTATTAATTTAAAAATTATCCTTTTGAAGATGCTAGATGGATGCAAGGCATACAATTAAAGGATAACCTAAACCTTGACAATGCTTACAATGCTTCCCTAGAGTAAGCAAATGTACAAATGTTTTAAATGAAGAAAGTTTTTGTCTTATAAGACTGTCTTTTTTATTGTGCACAAATTTGAAGTAGTATGCATGCTTAGATCAAGTTTGCGGAGACGGCGTCTCCCAAACACCAAGTAGAGCTTGTCACTCTACTGTGGAAGATTGATAGGACTAATGTGCAGACATGCTTGCGGCAGCTTAGGCTCTCAAGCTCCAAATTAATTAGTCATCCATTTTGGAACGATGTCATAGATAACATAGGGATCCTCTACACGCTAGAAAAAGGACTAATGAATAGGACTTATCTTCTCTACCCCATAGTCGAGGACAACTATGATTTCAAGAGAGAGGTAATGTCATAATAGCTAATATCAGCTAATTCTCCTAATTGATTTTCTCATGTTAAACTGATCATTTAATATGGGGAAGTGCCAGTGGAGAAAAAGCTACAATATTGGGTAAGCTGGCAGACCGGTCACAGTAGATCAATAAGAAGAAAAAAAAGGGATCCAAAGGGGGGGCCATTTGCAAAAGAGAAAGGTGCAACAATGGGCTTTTAAGACCCTAAGATTCTACCCATTAAGACTTCCAAAATGCTAAGGTTCCAAAAATGAAAGGTTGTGTCCAATGGTTAAGCTTAGGAAAATTGGATGCTTTGTGTGTGTGTAAAAAAGTCTTTATGAATCTTACAAAGGAGGGGGCGAGCCTTGCAACTAGGGGATGAGAGAGAAACACACACACACACACACACACACAAGCCTCCTTTACACAAAGGGAATGAGGGACACATGTGAGCTCTCTAGCCCAGATTCCCACAAGGTGTACTCAAATCCTATTGGATGGTCAAGTAGGTGGACCAATGAGAATTAGGCTAGAGTAAATCTAGTTTCATTAATTAAAAAACACTCAATAAAAGAACTAAAAAAATTAAGCTCTTTAAAATACTATTGGACAGTCTCCCAAGGGGTCCAATGACCATTCAACAGCCCAATGGCTTGCAAAAATCCTATTGGCTAGGAGACAAAGGGGTCCAATGAGAGTTTAGTTGCATTAATTAATTACCTAAAGCTCTCACAAAGGGCAAAAGTGGGACACATGCCAGAAGGCTATCACTTATGCTGCTTAAATTTCATTGGCTATGCTTGGCATGGGCCAATGGGGTGCCTGCATGAGTAAAATGGAAGAGGGGTTGACCAAGAGAGAGAGGGGCCTGAATTTTCAAAGGCATTATCTCATGCACTCACACACATCCTCATGTGTGAAGCAAGAAGACTCTTTCTCTCCTTCTTAAGCTCTAATGGCAAGCTTATCACCTACTCCAAGTTTGTGAGAAGGGAGGTCTACACCAACAAATCTTGGCTTTGTGATGCAAATCCAGCCAAGAGCCAAGCTTCAATGCATGCTCATCTCCTCTACCATGCTAATTACTAAGCTATGATATGCTAATATGAGAGAATATGTGAGGAGATGTACATCTTTCTCGTAAGACTACTCCTTCTTCTTCTCAATCTACTCTCATACCCCGCTAGCTCTCCCCACCTTTGAAGGTGTGTGAGGTCTTGGGTCTGAGGCTATGAGGGAATTGATGTTGTGTTTTATAGGTGATTTTCTTAGTGCTTGAAGTGTCCATCTTCATTGCACTAGCTAGTATTGAAGGAACACAAATACTTGTATTGTAAAATGTCTCTCTTGATGGGATAAACCTATAATACAAAGCCTTTTGGAGGGGGGACCGGCTCCATGTAAATCCGGTCCTCGGCTATTGTCAATACCTGAATTTCTCTCCCTTTTGAAGTATTTTTCATGCCTATCTAACTAGGTGTTATGTTTTTTGTTGATCTCTCCACCCAAGCACTCTTGTTATGCTCATTAGGAATCTATTCTAATGAAATGCTCACTATGTTCATGCTAATTTCCACTACACACAGGTTACTAGGCCATTAAATATTACATTGGTATCAGAGCACAAGATTTCTCTTTTTTTGCTCAAGAAGGGAGGTCCTCAAGCTAGGTATAAATGGTTGTTATTATTAATTGCAAATGACTAAGTAGAATAGGGATTTTTAAGCCTTGCAGTGCGCCTTCCTTCGTGCAAATAACGGGGCATCACCGTCGAGAGATATGGTCTTAATAGTGGAGTCCTATGGGGCTTGCCTACGGCATAGCCACTATTGAGCTATTGGAAGCTTCACACGAGCCGGTGCTCTTTTGGTGTTCAAAGACCCTCTATTCTATTCCTTGAAATTAATGGTATTAGTGCCACAGGTACAATATGTTGAGTGCTTTTTCTAAAGGGGTAAAGAGGAGTAGCCACTAGGGATTGAAGTGCCAAAGTACACCTAAAAGTTGGTAGAATGGCTGACAATAGTAAAGAGAGTGATATTAATGTTGATAGCTTTGATTTTGCTAATGAGCAGGCTACTAATGATGCCTCTATGCTTGTTAACTACCTTGTTTCTAGGCTTCAACAAGCCATGGGAAATCCATCCCTCCAAAGTGAAGTGCAACGACAGCTTCGTGCTCATGGGATTTTCTAGATTCCCCACCATGACTAGAGAGTACCTAGGAAACCTCCTTGCGAGACTTACAAAAGAGTCCTCTCTCCGATTTGGGAAGAAGAAGAGGATCCATATGAAGGGCTCAAAAATTTTCTTCTTGATGACGCATCTCCTTCTCAAAGGAGAACTCAAGAGCCCCCATCAAAGGAACGAGAAAAAAGTGATGGCTCCACGAAGATGGCGGGCTAAACACTCTCCATCACCTCCTAAATGGAGAAGATCATCGCACACTTCTCCACACCATAATTCAAAGAGGGATGACAAAAAACAAGAGAAGAAAAAGGCGAGAAATAAGACACCCCCTTGTCCATCTTGTTCATCCTCTTCCTCTTATTAAAGTGATGGTGCAAAAAAAGAAAGAAATGTGTTTGGCCTAAATTAGAGTTTGGCCTAAATTAGAGTGTCATTTTGCCAATGTTCTCTCTTACGAATGCTTTTTGATGCACTCTACTGCCGCATTTTCACAATGTGTGTCTTCTAGCACCAGGTATGCTTTCATTTAGCACTCATTTTCACAATGTGTGTCTTCTAGCACCAGGTATGCTTTCATTTAGCAAGACTAGTTCTAATTCTGACTTAAGCTTACTTCTTAGTTCATCTGATGCATGCCCATAAGCAACACATCCAAAAAATTTAAAATTCAATACATTAGATTTTCACCACATAACTTCTCCTCTAGCGTCATATCATGTATTGAAGTAGTGGATGTCCTTCTTATAATGTAAACACCCGTAGCAATAGCCTCAACCCAATAACAATGAGGCATGTTCTTTGCATACATTCGCACTCTAGCAACTTTTGCAACGTGCATGTTCTTCCACTCAACAATGCCATTTTGCTGTGAAGTATATTTGCATGAAAACTGCCTCCAAATTTCATGATTTTTTTGAAAACCGTTGAGTTTATTAGAGAAATATTATCCCCCTCCATCTGACATCAAGAACTTTACATGTTTGCCAGTTTATTATTCAACCATAACTTTGAAATATTGAAAGTTCATAAACACCTCATTTTTTTGCTTCATGAAGTAGATCCATATCTTCCTTATATAATCATCAATGAGACTCACATAATATCTACATCCATCCATAGATGCATTCTTTTTTTATACCAAAACATTTGTGTATACTAAGTCCAATTCATTTCTGGTTCCATGCTTATCATGAGGAAAGGATGCTTTTCCCTACTTTCCAGTCTGACAAGCTTCACAAATTTTTTACATTCTAGAAACTTTACATGTTGGTAAACCTATAGGAATCTCTTTATTTTTCGTTGTCTTTATCTTGTGAAAATTTACATGAAGGATACGTTTGTGCCAAATCTAAATATCTGGGACAACTCTTGTACCTTGTTCAAACATGGTAGCATTCACCTTAGGCACATTTACCCAAAGTAAACATTTTTTCCACTTTATTTCCTTGTGAAACCAACCTTCCATTCTTCTTATGCTCTTCAACAAAGAGACCATGAGAGTTAAAAATGATATGCAAACCTTGTTCAACCATCTGCGTCTAGTAGAACCTAAGTTCTTTGTAATATTGGGTACATGCAATACATTAGCTAGGTAGTTTAATTTACCGTCAATCATAGACAATTGTACATTTCTCCTATGCATAGTGGGATGTACAATATCATCCCTAGTCTCTACCTAGCCAAAATTTTGCAAAATTTGCATTTCCTTAAACCTCTCACCACCATGAATGGTCGTGTGTTTTGATGCACCAGAATTCACATGCTAGACAAGATCACTAGATTTTTCCACATTTGCAGACATAGTATTTAGCATATGTTGCACCCTCTCAAGCTTATCTAAATTCCTTCTATGGTTTCATCATTACTTTATGCACTGGCTCCAATATTTAAACATATTATCTATGTAGCACTTTGTTAACCCTCACAGCTCACGGACACCCATCACCTACGATGGACGCGTATTATGTATTTGGTAAAGTCAGGTACCGGGCTTGTCGGACCAATAGGGAAAGGTAGAGTGATCGCCGATGAGAGGCGCACTTTAACTTGGACATTCAAGGGATTAGTTGGTTAAGCATGGGCGCCCAAGTGTGAATGGGGTGAGCTCCTATAAAAGCCAACTAAACCTAATTTTTACTCATTCTCTCATTTGTGCAATTGAAGAGTGCTCTTGCTCCATCTCCATCTTCTTCTTCTTCACCTCCTTGTGTGTGTGTGTGAGAGAGAGAGAGAGAGGGAGAGTGTGTGTGCGATCGAGCATTACGAAGGCACGACGGCGGCGAAGCGGTTGAGCGCGGCACGACTGCAGCTTCTTCTTCATCGCGGCGAGGAATCCACCACGAAGGCGAGCATAGAGCGGTGAGTGACACACCCTTTGTTTTCTTGAGCTTGCTAGTTTAGGCTTGTTGTGTGCTTGGAGCCGTTTGTGGCTCGCATACGGTGTATTGGCAAGTCCCTTGCTTCGACAGTGCGACAAGGAGCGCACATTTTTGGCGCCGCTGCCGGGGATATGCCCTACACTAAGCTCGGTTAGCACTTTACGCTTCCTTGTGGTGCAATTTCTATCATAGGAAAGGCAGGGAAGGAGTGTGTGGAAGGTTTCTGTTTTTTGCGTTTTCTGCAATTGCTGTCAAGCTTCAATTTCTGCTATTGTCTGCGTTTTTTCAATTTCTGCAATTTCTGCGTTTTCAAGTTCGGCGTTTTCAATTTCTGCAATTTTCCGCATTTCTGTCAATTTTCTGCAATTTCTGCGTTTTTTCTGCATTTTCTACAATTTCTGCGTTTTTTCTGCATTTCTGCGTTTTTTTCAATTTCTGTATTTTCTGCATCAAAAAATAAAAAATAATTTAAAAAAATTTTTGGAAAAAGAAAAAAAGGAAAAAAATTCGGAAATTAAAAACGCGAGCAAGTGGGCGGCGATATTTTTCGAAAATAAAAAACGTGACTCTTAAAACGGACGGGTTGGTTTGTATAAAAGATAGATCGGGATCGGGATCATTTTCCCAAGCCCAAGCCCAAGCCCAAGCCCAGGCCCAGGCCTCAGTCCTCAGTCCTATGATATATACTAGACTCACTCTTATATATATACCCTACTCCCTCAAGAGAGAATGAGAGCATGTGGGACAAGTCCTCCACTCTCCTCCTTTCTCTTCCCACTTGCACCCTTAGACTTTCTAGTTTGGGCCTAGTTCCCTACTCGAAATTGACAGTTTTAGGGATTCCGAGGGCATAGAGTGACCAAACGGAGGGCTGTAAAGCACGGCACGACCCTCTGACCGATACGCTCGTTTCGAGCTATCACGCGGCCCATTCCACGACACGCTCTAAAAATTCTAGCAAAAAAACAAACAAAAAACACGCTAAAAACTAGTCACAAGGCCTCCTAGAGCAGCTTTTTGACACCTTAGGGTATCAAAAGCACATGCACTTACGCTCTGGGCGGGTGCTAGAACACGAGCATATTGAGGGTGCCTCTGTTCATACGGACACCCATTACCCATCCACGATAGGATCTAGACCCTCAGCGGGGACACAAGGTAGCACCACCCAAGACCCTAAAATAGCCGCTAGTGATTCCTCCTCCGACTCAGAAATCATGGAAGCATACCCTACCCAAAACACTGAGAGAGAAGGCCATGCACCTCTCGAAGCTCCACAGCCTAGTACTAGTATGTTTAGCCGTTTCATGGAAACATTAGGTAGAGCTACTCGCTCGGAACCTGATGCAAATGAAGCACACAAAGGGGGTGGGGAAGTGGACTCTCCTTTCACATCGCACGTGGACCCCACACCCCCAAAGAGTGTCCATGTGGATATCCAAGAAGGCCCTGTTGAGCTGCCTCCTTCAGAAGTTCCCTCTAGAGTACCGTTGGTGACAAGTAAAACCACGGGGAGCAACATTGCTTCTACCTCACAAGAAACCATTAACACGTCGACTCTAGAAGGATGGTTCATTAATGATCATTGGACATATGACCTCCACACTGAGGTGTTGACGGATCTACACTTTGGCCACGCCTACCATGTAGGATGGATAGAGATTGTACAATCCACCTCTAGTGCCACGAGCATCGAAGATCAACAGAAAATGATCTGTAATGTTATCCATGGCATTATTCAATCAGAAAGGCAAAACCGAGGGGTAAATATACTCTCAACTGGCCCCATGAGATTTCTGGATACGAGCAAGGCTCAACAGCCTACTCTATCACAAATGGAGACTCCTCTAATGAGCCCCATGGACCCATCTTACGTCATTTCACCTGGGGTCTCTATGCAATCTGAGCCTCCGAGCGAAAACTTTAGCTTCCCTAACTTGGCTCAACCCTCTATCAAGGAAAACACAGTGCTCACTCCGGGGATAAGCCTGACAGAGAATGTACCGATGACATCTACGGTTAGCGCAGTGCCACTACCTAGTGTCGTAGTACCTAATATGGGGCCTCGACCATATGTGCCTCTAGCCCCTTATGCACACATGGCCCCCACACCTCCAATTGTACCACTTGCTTATGCTCCTCGAGTGCCACTCCCTAGCTCTTATCCGAGTGGACCTATGCCCGGTTATGTTCCATATCCTGCATCATCGACACATATGCCAAGACCGGTACCCGTTCCTCTCCCACATATGATTCCAAGAGTACCTCCACCGGCCCTACCTCCTCACATAGGTGACTTGGCAGCGTTTGCTCACACCATAGGTCGATCTATCGCGGAAAATATGCGTCATGCATCTGATAGAGAGCCTAGAAGTAAGGCAGTACAAATTGCCAAACTCACGCAAAAATTCAATGGGGACGAAGATGCTAGAAAACACATTGAAGTGTTTGAACAAGTATGTGATTCCTTAGGGGAACGCAACGAACTACATAAGTGCAATGCCTTAAGCTTGACATTAAGTGGGAAGGCTGGAGATTGGTATAGGACCCTAAGGGTGGACGAGAAAACAATCTACCCTACCCTTCGAAGGTTGTTTCTAAAGGAGTACATACGAGAAGGTGTGCTTTGGGGTGTAGCATCTCAGCTACAGAAGGCCGAACGTAAGGAAGGAGAGTGAGTAAGGGACTTCATTAGTCGTCTAAAGCACTTAAACTCTCGCTGCCCTGTAAATGAGCGCTTCAACAATAACCAACTGCTTCATCGATTCATTCGAGGGTTGAGGAATGAAGGAATCTATAATGGACTAGTGATTAGAGGTATCACAACCTGGGAAGATGTCACTGCCAATGCAATCCAACTAGAGGACAACTTGATGATAGCAGGCATGAGGGTGTCTACTGACACGAGATCCACTAGCTCACAAGCCATTGAGTATGAACCCATGACTGCAAAGCCCATTGCCAATGAGCCAAAGGTATTTGAGACATTCTTGACGAAAGAGAGGTCTGGTGATGATTTCTCTTCCCTTAATGTGTGTCACAGTAACTTCGTGTATGTTGATGTAGAATATTTCAAGCTCGTGTGCGTTGAAGGTTTTTGGAGCACTCATAGGTTGAGAGGAGAGGTATATCAAGCTCTTCTCCTCACTCTCCTTCGTTGGCGACGATCACGAACAAGGCATGTAGAAGAACTTACTTCTTGAATTTCAATGACACTGCAACCTGGTAACAAGACCTTGATGAAAGCTTTTAAGGCCTCTAAAGCCTCCTCCTCCTCTGTTCTTCAATTTTCAAACTCCTCACGCCATTCGTCCATGTTGTAGATTGCACATCTTCATTGCTTGTGGACTGAAGGTCTGTGTAGCCCTCCTCAGTGGGGACACCAAAATGATAGCGGAAAAAAGAGCAGTGCAATCGGGTGGCCTTTGTACTCGTGAACACTCCACAAACCACGCCTCATGCAAACAAGCAAAGAACAAAACAAAGGGGGCACCACCCTAAATTAAGAGGTTTAGGGACCTCACACATAGTGCACATAGGCAAGTGAGACTTCTGGCATTATGATGGCATCAAAACATATGGCAAAACACATAGAAACGAAGCTTAGGGACCTTATGTAGCATATATATACACAAGACATCAGCTTAACAATACAACGGCATCTAATCATAAATAACAAGGATATAGAGAAGCAAGCCAAGGATGGCATAATCCCTTGTCAAAAACAATCAACCCAGCAAGTAGGTATGATCCTACTAGCAACACATCAATACCTTAGAGAATGATGGCGAGGATGGTGGCCATGGAGCATGAGAGAAGACTCCTTATTTAGGTTTTAGGGCTAGTAATGTAGCATACTAGAGGGAGAGAGAGTAGAGCTCCATCCATAGCTCCTCGTTGTGAGCAATGTCGTCATAGCTTCATTGCTTGGTGAAGTGGGTGAAGTGTTGTTTTTGAGTGAGAGAAGGCCTCCTTATATAGGTTTCTGAGAGGGTTTAGGATTAGGGATAAACATGCTTAAATCCGCTGATTGGGGTTACTTTTTGCTTAGGGTCGTCAACAGATTGAGGTCACCTGATATGTCACCATCAAGATATTCTCTAGAGTGATGTGAGAGGGGAGGGTAAATGATGATTTTTCTGATTGTGACACATGGGGATAAGGCCTTGACCAGCATTTAAGAGCAGGTGAGGTGGCTGTTGAAACTGGAGGTTCTGCACATGTCAGGGGGGGACCTACGGGGGGGAGGTGGCAACTGGGTCCTCCTGAATATCAAATTCTCAAAAAATCCTCAACCATGGCTTCTTTTGACATGTGTTCTTTGAAAAAATCAGCATGTCTCTTTTCAACTCAAAATTCTTTGTCCCTGTTGACTCACCTTTACCATAAGATTTTCCCCTTTTCTCCTCCTGTAACTACATTGTTGATGCCCAATCACTGCTTCTAGTAACAGTGAACTGTTACCTACCAAATACTTATGGTGCAGTAAAAAATATTTACCATGGGTAAAAAAAGTTACAGTAGGTAAAAAGTGATTTGTATTTACCATGTAGGTGAAAAATATTTACTGTAGGTAAAAAATATTTACTGTGGTAAAAAATATTTACTGTCGGTAAAAAAGTGAAAACGGAGTATGCTGTGCTGTGAGTCCACACGAACATCCTCGTGTAAATTTCACTAGAAATTCACACCTAGAATGGGCTATTCTGTAAGATATAGGTTGTAAGCATGCATAAGAGCTCGTTCCCACATATCTTCTGTCCATGGCACTTTTTACTCTTTGGTGCTTGTGAAGTAGATTTTCCTTCTCTTTCGAGATCCCTTGGACTAGAGTATCCTTATCTTCCCAACAACTGACTGTGCCTTTATTGCATCTTCAGAAGGGGTCCTAAAAACCATGCATCAAAGACTTTTGTACGCAAACACAAAGCATCCACTTTTCCTAAGATTAACCATTGGACACAACCTTTGATTTTTGGAACCTTAGCTTTTTGGAAGTCTTAATGGGATGAACCTTAGGGTCTTTGAAGACCATGTTGAACCTTGATCTTTTGCAGATGTCCCCCCCTTTGGATCCCTATATCTCCTCTTGTTGATCCCTACTATGGCCGGTCTGCCAGCTTAACCAATATTCTAGCTTTTTCTCCCCTAGCACCTCCCCATTATATCAAATGATCAATTTAACATGAGAAAATCATTTAGGAGAATTAGATATTAGTTATTATGACAAGGTATATGAATGAGACGACATTAAACTGGAACATGGCATAGAAGACGACAAAGAAGACATTATCAGGATTTCAACAATTTTTCTTGTTTGTTTTAGGTATGTATATTTCGTGGTATTATACTTACAAATCAGTGATATTTCTATTATTCTTGCTACATGTAATGATATACAAGTGACAAGTGGTGTAAAAATGAAGTTTTCAACAATTGGTTTGAAGCAGAGCACATCATTATGCATCTTGGAACGAGGGTATTGAGTGTGCTCCCTCTTTCTTCTATTGTAGTTGTTAGTGATGGCTACATAATTGTATCCATTCCTACTATTTGTGATGGAATATAATGTGGATCTATTTTTTGCTACCTCTTGACACATGCGTCATCATATTCGAGTAGCACTACATAGTTCTTGTTGTCTTGCTCTGAATGGCAAGAGTCATTGCAGTTTGAGACAAAAAGAGAGAACATAAAAGCACAGAACATTACAAGAAAGAGTATATGTAGGTAAATTTGATTAACTCAATAGAAGCTCACCTATAAAATGGGCATGATTATTGATGTAGGCAGATGGATCAAACTATTTGAATCTCAATGTTTAAAGTTCTTTGTTGATCCACCATGTAACTTTTTGTGTTGTGGTAGATGGAGTCTATTCTTCTCACTCTTTCTTCAAGTTGGCCAAAACGCTAACTTGCATTTTTGCTTGACATGTCCATTAGCTCTACCATCTCAATATTTTAGGCATAATGTAGTGTTTCTAGAATGTACGGTGTGATGCTTCTCTTTGTCTCCAGAAGGTGATTTGCATCCTCTATATTCATGTGGTCTTGGGAGACGTCGATATCTATGCATAGCTTTATGATGATCTCTTTAGTAAGGCATGTGCAGGTAAATTTTGTGAGTCCATTGCTATATACTTATATGAGGAAAAGGAGTTCTATAGGTTACTAAGATAAACCTGTTTATTGTTTGATGTCCATAAAATTATCCCTAGTGGTTTTTCTGCATGCATGTCCATGAATGCACACAGTTTTGTGTAGTTCAAGAACTCCTTCATGTATGCGCCTGGACGATAGCCCAGAAGGTTGAGCAAATTGATTTGTTTGTCTCTGAAGTAGATTCACTCCTATGGGATTGGTTGTTTTTCTTGCAATGTTCTATTTAAAAAGGTCAAAAAGTCTCTGCATAAAAATTGTAAAACCAACATTATATTTGTTGGCATACATCGAATGCAAACTAAGTAGTAGTGCTCGACGTATACTATTATACCTTGTTGTTTCTCATGTTGTTGATAGGGAATGTCGGCGTGCAATGGAGAGGAAAGAAAGATTAGAATGTCAAAAAATCAATATTTAGAGAGGCTAAGAAGAGCAGAACCTGATGGTATTCCTTTAAGATAGAAAATGAGAAGAGGACAATGTGATATTTCATTAATGAACTTCCATGGGCAATATTTGGTCAAGAGGACCAAAGCATATCATTATTTGTTCAAGAAATAAAGTGATGAGATGACAATGTGGTATTCTAGTAATGAGCTAGCAAAAAAAAACATGTACAAGTACTCAAGCGTGATGCACTACATGAACAATTTGTATTTGAATGGGTTGAAAAGTCGCAGGGGTTGGCATCATAACAATTTTCAACTTACTTTGATGTGTGATTCGTGATAGCATGACATAAGCAAGACCTGGTGAAAAAGCATCTTTGAAGACTAGTAATATTCTAGTGGACATTGTTGCATCTTGTGCCTTGTGTCCAGTCATCGCATTAACCAATCATTAAGAAGAGAATGGGGTCTAGGAGGGCCTCTTTATTTGGGAGTTTAAGGAAGTCAAACCTTTAGAATTAAGAAAATAATCAAAGGACATCTTTTGAATTCAAACATGCAAAATGGCTAGTTTGTTTCAATTCAAATTTGTCCCCCAAAATTAAAATTAAAATCTAGCAGGTAAAACCATATCATGTAGCATATCTATGGAAAGAGCTCGAGGTGTAGATTGCATATCTATGATCTTCACTCAAATCAAAGATCATAAATGGGAGTTATGGAAGGCCGAAAATCATAAAATTTTTGAGCTCCATTTTGGGGGAAAAGTGCATCCTTTGACCACTCTTATACACCCACCATTCTTGCACACATGGCATATACCTATTGGTCAAAATTTTAATCACCTCCAGAAGCTCATGGAAAATAAAGAGACCCTCCTAGACCCCATCGATCCTCTTCCTAATGATGGGAATGTGGATTTATGGTACCATGTTCCATTAACAAAATTCCTTTTATGCTTTAGTCAATGAAGGGTGATTGTTTTTCCAGTGTAGTAAATGATAGCAATGATACTATTAGCTTGTCCTTCACTTGTATGTGTAGCATGGTTAACTGTGCATTGCTCCCCATTTGCTGCACCAATTGTCCGGTTGATGTTATTTGTGATCAATGGACACCTATGGAAACGGAGGAAATCTCATTGAACCTAGGTTTGTGGAGCCACTATTGGAGAACATTGATATCTCTTACTTTTTTCTTTAGCTCAACCTACATGATTTGATTTTACTCTAAACTTTGTTTAAGGCGATGTTGTTGTGAGTTTGGACATCTTCCCTATCAGTGAAAATCATTGTAGTGGAACTCTTTATGTAGTCATGAGAATCCTGCTCATGGAGTATGCATGCACTCAGAGTGGTCTCAATCTGTTGAACTGTGGGTTTCCTTTTGCAAATAATGGTTAGGAATTTAGGCAACTTTGGATCAACATACTTTTTGTTGAAAGGATCGGCCAACCTCCCACCTGTGACATTGACAATTTGCCTGAAAATAAGATTAAAATTAGTTTTTTTGAGCTTGGATAGCTCATCAATAGTTGTCATGTCCATCTCCTTAATATCAATATATCAATCAGCAGTTTCATGAATGGATAGTGGGTAGAGCCGATTTCTGGTTGGTATTTTGAACTGGTAATGAATTGTGGATGCCATGCTACTGAGTCTAGTTGTTTTTGTTCTAGTCGATGCAATAAGTACCACACTCTTATCTTACTTAAAATACTCAAACATCTGATCACATGGGTTTTCCCACTTCTTGGGGTTCCTCTGACAATGTGCAAACCTTTTTTGGCAGTCACCACGCAATTGTAAATATTTTGTTGCTCATTTGTGATTGTCAAATCAGTAACAATAGCAAATCCTCTTAGTACAACCAGTGACTTCAGGCGATGGTGTTTTGTGTTTGGGATACTTTCTCATGAAGTTGTCGTTGTTTCATTTTCTTTGCACAATGTAGTCTTTTGGATGATCATTTGGACAAGCTGGTCTATGTGATTATAAATTACCAAGCTTCGTTGCATGTCCATCTCCAGGTCTTCGTTGCTCTGAATCACATTCCTTATTAGGCACTCCATGAAGTAGAACGATGATGTATTTTTAGGCAACATTATTTCGGCCTCTTCATGAAAGGATGTACAATGAGGTAGTACATTATAAAAGAAAGCCTATTTGTGGTGTCCAGGGTAATAATCTGTAAATCTTGTGAGCTTTTTTTAATGTGTGATAGTGTTTCCATAGTTTTCTATTAAGCTCAATGCATTATTTTTCAATGGAGAATGCTTTTGAATAACATGATTCTTGTGGTATTCAAGGAATGTCAAGTGTTCTAGAATGGCTAGCCTAGCACAATACAAGTCAATGGGGTGCATGATAACATTTTGTGATTGAACATAATATATTGCCTAAGATTGGGAGGGGAGGAGTTCATTTTTTGATATAATAGAATTCTGCACAATCATTTCAATGTAGCCTCTACCACTGAAATTGGTTTGGTTAGGAGATGCAGCTATTAGCTATAGCTTAATCTTATCGAGTCGTCTCTCTAAGCCCAATTTGATTTCCGATTCTACAAATGTGTTAAGTATACCAGTTGTCTCATTCTTCATTGTGTATTTGAGAAAATAATATGATATTGATAAGTTTGTGATGCAGTGGGTATTCATATGACCTCCCGTAATTATAAGTATGGTTGGGTGGTACGGCACAACATTTCAATGCTCAAAACTTGGTTGATAGTACATCCACTTTAAGTAATGAGGGTCCAAGACAGGGAGAGGGTTTTGCTCAATATCCCAGGGAAACCCATACTTACACTTACGATTTATGCAACATGCATCACAACGGACATGCATTTGTGTTTTAAGAACAAGTTCATGTAGTGTCCCTACATGTATATCACTCGTAGCTACTATCACAATATGAGCAATAATCTCTCATGCAGTTCGGTCAATGTCTTCATCATCAATCCATAAGATAACATGGGCATGGATAGATCCCCGTTTTGAATCTCATATCATATAAGATGGTGGCGAACATGCCCTAAAATTTGGTTTCCATGAAAGATATATCATTGCATGAAATGTCTCAATTGATTGTGGAAGAGTAGCTCACATTCAGCTGGGCAATGCTGCTAAGAAAATTGAGGATTCATACTCCGGGCTATATCTTTGGTTGTGTGTATCTCTGTCCACTTGGTGGAGATCACTTCATCTGTCATGAATGTAAATAAAATTCTTTGCAAAACCTCCACCATGCTAGTCAAATTCTCGAGACATCATCTATGCCATGATGGAGTTCCATCAACTTTTGCAGGAAGACTAAAGTGAAGTATGTTTTGGATAGCCTCCTCAACATTTGCATTGTTGTGTGCCCTTTTATATTTTTGAATATCTTGCTATAAAATAGATTTTGTTGTATTGTTTGCAATCAATATTTCCTGCTTGAAATGAAATATCAAAGGAGGTATGGCTTGTACATGTAAACAACAAGAATATATAACATATAAATTTGCATCCTGATCTAGTCACTGAACCAAATATGGCCATCGTAGTGGCCATGGAAAAAAAGAAATAAGAAGGGAAAGACTATCACTTCTATTGTGATATCTGTGTAGACTAAGTTGCAAGCGGGTAAGCCATTGCACATGAATGAAACTTCATGATTGACAAGCAAGTTATCATTTTGAAGTTGAATGGAGCTAAACTGGTGTGCCAGATGTGTTATATATATGCCGTTGTGATTGTTTAGCCATGGCTTATAGAATTGAGAATCTGTTATCATTCTCCCACTAAGCCATGAGATCAAAGGACTTCAGTTCAGCATGGCACCCGATCATTTCACCCAAAGTCAGGTGTCATTTTAGTAGATCCATTTTTATTTATTGTAAGGCCAAAAGTAGACATGAAACTTGGAAGGTAAGGCCATAAGAATTTTCAAAAATTACATGTTTGTAGTTTTCCATGTTTGCATATTATGTTAGTTCATCACAAAAGCACTTGATCTATTTCTTTGCTTTGTACCAGATACGAAGGAGAAATTGACGCAGCTTTATCTATTATAAAAATTGATCATCACAAAAAAATCATTTTTGCATTGTTGAGAACGGCACAAGCTATATGCCACACTGGGACAACTAGCAAGCTGCAAGTCAATTGATTGAAGAATTGGCATTGCATGCAGAGGGGCTTGAGAGTCATATCAAATCTTTGATAATGGGAGAAAGTTGTGGAAGATTGTGATGTTGCACTTAGAATTCAGCCCAAATATAGAGGCCTAGTCTCTTGTGCCTTTTCTGATCCATGCTCTTGTATCTTTGTAGTGTCGGATTGTGAAATATATTAAAAGCAAGCACATCTGAGATATCCAAAGTAGAAAGTTCCAAGGTTGTCGAGAATAGAGCATGACTACTTGTCCAGCACAACAATGGAGTTTCAAGTAGCCAACTCTTCTCCAGTAATCCGCTTGCTATAGCATGAGTAGTTCTCATCATACTTATGGAGATGTGGAAAACACTAAGTAGTTGCAGATGCAATTGTCTTGCAAATAGAAGTCATTGTATATAATCAAGGGTGTAGACAAAAACATAGTTCATATGACAACTATCTTTCATTAGGAGAAATTTGGACCTTGCATGGGCCTTGTAAGGAATCCTATTTTTTAGGGATTAAGGCTAATGTTGTGTAGGGTTAAAGGGACAAGGGCATTCAAAAATCTAGTTTTGAGTAGGCTTTTCTAGCCCTTTTTTTAGACACATGTAGGATGTGGACCTAAGAGGTCACCTTCTCTCTCTAGAATTTTGAAAGTGAAGGGAGTACAGAGAAGTGGCCACATCATCAAAAACGTGGGTCACTAAGAGTCAAAATTTGATTTTTTTTCAAAAACTTTATTTTTACTTGTGACTTAAAACTCCCCCCCCCCCCCAAACATATATCCATATCAAGAAAAATATTTTTTCACCTTTTTTTAAACCTACAAGAACTAAAATTCCAATTTTCCAAAAAAATCTCCCAAAAAAAAACAAACCTTTGTTCTGTCTTCCTCCTCCCTCTCCTCTCCCTCCCTGCCCCCTTCTCTCCTCCTCCTTCCCTCTCTCTCCCTCTCCCCCACTGCCCCGTTCTCTCCTCCCATGTTCCTCTTTCTCCCTTCCTGCCCCCTTCTCTCCTTCTCCTCCTCTCTCTCTCTCTCTCTCTCTCTCTCTCTCTCTCTCCCACTGCCCCCTTCTCTCCTCCCATGTTCCTCCCTCTCCCTCTCTCCTCCCTCTTTCCATCCTTTGCTTCCTCACGTAACATCTACCATGGTGCTCACAGACATCACAAATTGTATCATGCATACATATTTTCTGGTCCGACGTTTGCACCGAAGTCCACGTGGGGGCAAGCAGAGGTCATCCCATGAAGGTCGTACCGTCCGTGAGACAAATTTTGATGGTTCTTCAATATCTTGCCAATACCATCACATATTTGAATAAATAAACCCTTTGTGCAAGGTAACAATATACTTCTTACTTTTGGTTGTGTTCTTCTTATCATAGACTTTGAAGTCTAAGGTGTTGCCTCTACTTGTTTTGTAGTGCTTGGCACAAAGCTTTCTTTTGTGCACAAATAGTGAAAGGCTGTAGTTAGAGAGGCCAAGTGTCACCACTTTTCTCTAAAACAGTCTTCTTTGTTATATCTTGCAGGTAGGTGCTTCAAATCCATGCTTATTAGAGGTGAGTAATCTCATCCTAATGTATATTATAGGATTGTTTATTCCCAGTTGGATGGAAATACTTGCAAATTTGTACAACATATACTTAATAAGTGTCTAGTGTTTAATTCATACATGTTTTTGTTACAAGGTGACCTCTTACTATGCTAGTTGAGTGGTGTTTGCAAGAATGGCTCAAGGAACTAGCATAACATGAAGCTTTTACGGTGGCACAAAGCTTTGCTCAACGGAAATGTGGCTCGCACTACACCAAAAATCATTATGGTAACATGGAGAGATCCCTAGTAGGACAATGCAACAACTTTTCATCAACAACAACACACCCTTTTTTAACATGAGGGCACTCCTACCAAAGATATTTTTATGTGATAGGTCACCCCATGAGCATACCATGTCATGGAATGGATGTAAGAACTATGACCGCACTACTCCTTGGAAGTTGTCCACAAATGTATGTTTATCAAAGTAAATGAGAAGAAATTTGAACTTTTTTGTTTGTTGACGTGTAAGAGCACTCTAGGTATACCATATTTTAGATTGTTTGATAAGTTAAATAAGATTTGTAGGCATTTAAGTGTAAATTTTTTTTTGTTTGGTAAGATTGTACATGAGAAGACATGATAAAGTATAAGAGATCTTGACGGCCTAAACCGCGATTAGATTCCTACCACGCACTTGTGACACTAGACTTCTTCTTGAATACTTTTCTATCACTGTGGGAAGTCCAAGGGTGGTCTATTTTCAAATTTTTAGCAATAAATTTTTTTTAAAGGAATTTGGTTATTTAAAGTTTGTACACAGTCTAAGAGTTCATTCTGATTGTTTTTCTTTAGTTTCAATTTTTGATCGAGGGCACTCCTTGATGCCACTTTTGATGGTGCTAGGGTTAAATTTTGAGAAAGTTTTGTATGTAGGAAATACAGTCCTTAACATTAAAAAAAACATTGGTTCTGAGTATTTTTAGATTACATGCATTAGGCAAAATTTGGACTCACAAAGGAGCCCTTTAAGGAGTTTGACTTTACCTCTCTCTACCAAAACGGACGCATGGATAAATTTTTGCAAACAAACTCCAAAGTTGACGGAGGTTTGACAGTTAGAATGTCCTCTTCAAGCTCTATCTACTGATATATAGCACGCCATGAGATTCCTCATATTTTAGAAGATTCTTTTTTTGATTCACTTAGATTCCGACAGAGTTGTCAAATCATAGGTGAATCAAAAAAAGAATCTTCTAAAATATGAAGAATCTCATGGCGTGCTATATATCAGTAGATAGAGCTTGAAGAGGACATTCTAACTGTCAAACCTCTGCCAACTTTGGAGTTTGTTTGCAAAAATTTATCCATGCGCCCGTTTTGGTAGAGATTGGTAAAGTCAAACTCCTTAACACTAGGTTGGTAATGGGACACTTTTATGTCCTGTTAAGTGACCATTTTCCTTGAATTATGTCAAGAGTTTCAAAATGGATTTTGAGGTGCTATCTGTCTAAAAAGTTGTCTCATGAGCTGAAAAAAACTCGACATTTTTTGGGATTATCAATTCCATCTTTAACCTTGTCCTTGCACAACATTTCACAACCTAAACTGTGTGAAAAACCGGGTCCTGTTTTTGGCTTTTTTCAACTTTTTTCAACTATACCCCTCTAGAATTCATGTTTGTGAGGTCTATAATGCTAGAGAACTATCTTTAGTAGTCCTCAACATGTCCTGATGCTTTTAGGGAGAAATAAATGTTAAAGTTGTAAGTTATGACCAAATTACAAAAATTGTCAAATCCTGTTTTTTAGCCAATTTTAGGTCTTCTATGATTTTTTTGGTGGCTTTCATGATATCCAAATGCAGTTTTGATTTTCTATGTCACATATTGTAACATAAAGCTAATATTCCTTGAGTTTTGGGGCACCTAATACCCTATTTTGCATAGTAGACAACGATGGTTGATTTTTTCAATTATAGAAGAAAACAAAACATTCTAGTATATCAAGTATAGCTTTTTCAATATTGTTAATTTCTTGTGACAACTACATGCATTCTGTAGGTAGTAACCATATCTAGTCATAAGGATCAAATTTGGCTAGATATTGAATAGTTTCTATGGGATTCTACAACTCATAATGTTGAACCCAGTTTTTTCATGTTTGCTGTATTCAACACTTCATCTTTGTCCCCAAGACTCCCCTTGGTAAGAGATGTATTATTCTTTTGACATGCTCCATGGCTCCTTATGAACCTAAAGGACAATAGGGAACTAAGAAAACATGCATATATTATTTTTATTGAGCGTGGCTATAGAAACTTTGATGATAGGTTTGCAGAATGGTAAAAATTCAAATTTTTTGTACCTATTTCTTTTGGCAAAACAAAAAATAGTGAGTGAGAAGCAATCATATGTTCTGATCACCAACCCACTGAAGTTAACTAGGGAATTTATCTCAAGTCCTACAAAAATTCCTAATCTTATTTTTATGCAACAAAACGTAAGAAATGATTGTTTTGATGAAAATGTACTGGTCCATCAACTTTGGAGGCTTGGTGTGACCAAAACATTAGAAATTTTACAAGTTTCTTATTTTTCCCATGTGTAGTAGGCCTTCAACTATAACCTCATGTAAGGATTTTACAAAATGAGTGGATCTACTATGGTTTTGGAGGTTTTTTTCAAAACCCTGAAAGGACACTTTTATGTCCTGTTAGGTTACCAACCTAGTGTTAAAGGGCCCCTTTATGAGTCCAAATTTTGTCTAATGGTTTTAATGCTCGTCCGAGCCCATAGATTAAGGAGAAAGTAAGAAATGTCTGTTTTACATCTTTTTTAAAGAAATTCCCAACTTGCACATTGATTGTTGGAGAATCTGAGTAGGATATAATTTTTTTGCATCACATGATGGTCGAAGAGTGCACGAGATGAACAGATTTATGTGAGACAAGCCCAGACAAATTCGGAGCCGATGGGAAACTAGAAGCTCTTCAAAACAACGTAAAAGTTCAACACTTGAATCATGTCCATGCATAAAAGAAAAGCTTGTACATGCCATTTTAAGGCCCCGGGGACCCTCAGCAAGAGGGGACACAAGGGCGTGCAAATTGGCCATCCAAAATTTTTGGATGGCAATTTGCACGCCCTTGTGTCCCCTCTTGCTGAAGGTCCCTAAGGCCTTAAAATGGCAAGTATAGGCTCTTTTTATGCATGGCCATGAGATAGAACTGGGTAGTTTAATGTGTTCATAGCAAACTCCCCCCAATGGCAAATACCTAAACCTTGTATCATGCCATGCATAAAAAAAGTTTGTACTTGCCATTTTAAGGCCCCAGGGATCCTCAACAAGAGGGGCCACAAGAGCGTGCAAATTAACCATCCAAAGTTTCGCTCTTGTGGCCCCTCTTGTTAAGGATCCCTGGGGCCTTAAAATGGCAAGTACAACCTTTTTTTATGCGTGGCCATGAGATAGAACTAGGTAGTTTAATGTGTTCATTTCAAAGTCCCCCCCTCCTCCCCAAATGGAAAATACGTAAACCTTGTATCATGCCATGCATTAAAAAAAAGCTTGTACTTGCCATTTTAAGGCCCCAGGGAACCTCAACAAGAGGGGCCACAAGGGCGCACAAATTGGCCATCCCCAATTTGCGCGCCCTTGTGGCCCCTCTTGTTGAGGTTCCTTGGGGCCTTAAAATGGCAAGTACATGCTTTTTTGATGCATGGCCATGAGATAGAAATGGGAAGTTTAATGTGTTCATTGCAAACTTCCCCCCCCCCCCCCCCCCCTCCCAAATGGCAAATACCTAGACCTTGTATCATGCTTATCAACCATTTTTTACTTCGTTGTGTCCATCCTCTATTCTTGGAAATATATTGGTCCCTATTTGTCCCTGAATGGCCATTTTGCGCGCCCTTGTAGCCCCTTTTGTTGAGGGTCCCTGGAGCTTTAAAATGAAAAATAGGGGATTTGTTTTAATGTATGGCCACGAGATAGGGGTGTAGTGTTTGATGTACGGAGTTTTCACTATGTAAAATTTTCTTATATCATGTGCGTTCACCACAATGGATTGAAAGTACCCCTTATAGGCCTTACCTACACATGTTTTTGTAACTTTATAAAAATATAAATTCCCTTCTATTGAACACATGTTCTATGTTACATATACTTTAGTGAACTCCCCAGGTCAAAGGCCTCACAAATTTTGTGCACTAAACATTTAGCACTAGAAATCAACCAAACAAGGAGCCAATTTTTACTTCCTTGTGTTCACCTCGTGTTCTTGGGAATGTTTGGTTGAGCCATTTCTTTGGTATTTGAAACCACATGTGACCCCTACTATTATAGTATCCAACCAAAGGTTTCGATTAGCAGTTTACATAGGCTCGAGTAATACATATCTTCTATGTTAACAATGCATGTATCTATAATTTATGTTTACACTTTCTCTATCCAAATTAGCTACATAGTAAAAATCATATTCGCAATTTAACAATTAAGTTCACAAGGTGATAGCTATTGGTATGATCTTTAGCAATACGAAAGAAATAGCTACCAATAGAGAATGAATAGGGATATATAAGAGGATTTGATACCAAAAACTTGTCAACACTACTAAAAAAGGTGGGTGGAAACTCAAAGGCTTTACAATATATTGATGAAACACAAATCAATAATAAGTCACCCCTATATATCTACACCTCCATCTCAAGTTGTCATTTCTCTAAGTCAAGTCTGGCATAGGCATAGTATGGAAACAATAACATGTCAGAAAGCAAGAATTTAGCTTTCTCGACTTGTGAAATGTTGCTAATGATATATATTGAACATCCCCAAATGAGGACATCTTGACAACGGTTATGATCCACTTTAATAAGAATAACCATTAATGATTAAATTGAAATCAAAATATTGTATGAATTTCTTCATGGTGGAATGATTAAGACTTGAGACTTGAAACATCTTACAGGAAAATCAAAATATCCATAAAAATTAACAATATTTCTCAAATCTGTATGAAACTCCAGTAATCTAAATTAAATACTCTCACTCAATGCGACACCATTTAACAAAAAGACCTATTATATTGCATTTAAAGAGGAATCCAGCCTCATTAAAAAAATTACAAACGGAGACAATGTTGTTGTTGTTAGGCTTCTCTTACAAGTATTTGTCTTCCTCATCTAGAGATTCATATACTCTTGAGTATTTGTGTGTCTATGACAATAGGGAAGATAGTAGTAATAAAGGGATGGCTTTTCTAAGAGCTCCTAGAGAGTACCTATTGGTTCAAGATTCTACAATATTCCTACTATTTTTATCAAAATCTTTTAACATGGTAGTGAAAGGTTCCTCACGAAACAAAAATAGGGTGATTTCCATCTGTGCACATGGTTGCTTGCTCATGTCCTCTCAAAACAAGTTGACTCTGTAAGTAAACAATAGATTATGTGAGCACAAATTTATAAAGTACACCTTCGTAACCCCTCAATTGCTCCTCGTCTCCCTTACATGCTCCTCTCTTGATTACGACCGAGAGCGAGAGAGCAAGATTGTACCCTTTCCATTACTAATCGCGTACAAGAGAAAGACTGATTTGTTTTGGTTCTCAAGCGTGCGATATCGAGAGAGATCTTGCTATGCCTCTCTTCAACACGAGACAGAAAGAGAGAGCGCTTTGCTTGCTCGAGAGCAAGAGAGAGTGTGAGAGCATCCTTGTACAAGCTTCTTCTGCTTCCTTTGTCTTTCCGAGCTTCCTCCAAAACTTTTCTTCTCCTTGAGTGCCCTTTGCATGCCAAGGACCAAGAGAGAGAGAGAACAAGCTTTGCTTGCTTGCCGGAGTTCTCCCTTCCCTCCCCTCCTCACCTTGCCCTCATTCTCCTCTTTTCGTCTTGCCTTATTGCTCTTAAAAAAAAAACCCTCATGTTACTCTTTTAAAATCCTTTAGCAACGACGGCGCCATCGTTGCTAAGGCGCATGAACAAGAGTAATGACGTAGTAGCTGACAAAGTCGATCAGCTCAAAATACATCGGTATGGCCGCCAAATGACGCACGTAGGCGAACCGAGCAGATCCCATTTCAAGGTCGACAACATCGTCGCCTTCTCCTGGCCGCCATGAGCGCTTCTTCTCCTCCCTCGTCGTCCACTCGCTGCATCAGACATCGCCATCTTTTTTTTTCCTTTTCTTTTACACCCTTCCACACTAAAACCCCTCTTTTATTATCAAATGGGCAGCCACTTACTTTGGGTTTGGGCGGGTGGCCATTAATAGTGGGCGGCCTTATGTTATGGCTTATGGGCGGCCTTATGAAGGGCACAACATTTGGCACACATGTCGGCCAACGTTTTGCAAGGCATGACATCTTTACATAGTAGTGCTTGATCAACAATATCATCCATGAATTTAACTGCTCATACTAGCATCTAAGATAATGCCAAAATTACCCAGCTTAGTAGTGCCGGCAAGTGTCACCGGCCTCAAGAAATATTATTTGATCAAGCCGGACTCTGCCTGCCAAGCGGTAAATCCCATTAGACTTCTCAAACTGCATAAAATGCATACAAACCTTGTCGAGGTGTAAAATTTCCATATGGCACACCGACCGAGAGGACCGGACTGGTACAGAACCGACCCCTGGTGAATCTTTAACGGCCAATAACTTGGCAACTAGAACTCCGATCCACTGCTCTGAAAAGATCGATGTGCTCCACAAAGTGAGCACTTCACGCCCATGCATTCAATTCATTTTTTCCCCCTCAGCTGCTATAGTTGCCCAATCCGGTACTAATCTGCATTTAACTTAAACTTCAAATCGCCATAACTTCTTCACCGTACCTCCAATCGACAAGCGTAAAGACAGGTTCGTAGAGCACTTCAAGCACTATAGTTCTAGATCAAAATCTGCCATCTCTGCTCACTTCAAGCATACTCATTTTTTGTATCATTAAGGCATATGTTGGCCCTTCAAAGACGCATCTGGCATACATTAACAGTAAAAATATATTGTTACCAAGCCCTCAACACTGATTATTAATCAGATATGTTGGCCCTTTAAAGACGCATCTGGCATACATTAACAGTAAAAATATATTGTTACCAAGCCCTCAACACTGATTATTAATCAGATAAGCTTCAAATAAGCTGGATGTGCATTTTTCTGGCATCTTTCTTAGCATGAGAGCGGAGCTACACGACAGGGTGAGGTAGGCCGCCGATCCCTTTTGGCACACACTCTCCCTCTCATCTTCTACTTTCCCTCTCTCTCTTCTAGCAAACCCCATAGGGCACAGAATATATCTCTCTCTTCCCTCGCGGCGGGTCGCCATGCTTTACAAAAGTCTCTCTCCCTCCCTCCCTCGTCTTTCTACACTCTTCCGCTCTTTGTGTGAACGGCGCTAAGGTGCAGTACAAAATCTCTCTCTCTCTCTTTAAACACACCCTCCCCTCACCACTCGGCTCTCAATCTCCCCATCACTCTTGCTAACTCTCTCACACTCTCTCGCCCTCTAGTTCAAGACCCGTGGCCGGAGCCCGGAGCAATATTTTACTCTCTCTCTCTCTCTCTCTCTCTCTCTCTCTTACTCATATACACACACACACTGATACACACTTACCCACACACACATACACACTCTCCCCTCCCCTCTCCTAGCACCCGCTCCCTCCCTCTCTCTCTCTCATTCTCGTTTTCTCTCTGTTTTCCTACGTAGAAGCTACCATTAACATATATATATAAATGTCATAAAATCTCATTATTTCCTTATGCTACTGTTCGCACACACACACACACACACACACTCTTGTTAACACACACCTGCACACACATACAACCCCATAGTACACATGCACACACATTCACAAAACAAACACACTCACTCACACACACACTACACACACGCATATATGCACACCCATCAAAAAGTAAAAAAAACGGAGGAATCGACATCATCAACAAAGAAGAAGAAATCCAAGTCATGCGCCGCCAACTCCGAAATGAGAAAAGACGCGGGAGGCATGCCCAGGCCGGCACCGAAAGAAAGTGACACATAGCATTTGGCTTCATGCAACAAAGTACCAATTTTGGCAGCATCCTCGCACCGACCAATGGATGCAAGGCATAAACGTGCCAATATAAGAAATATGCATAATCTGCAAAGTGTGCACCTATCTAGGGATGACACCAATTGGTCTCCCAGTCAATAGGAACCAACTAGTGTGAGTTGATGAGAAAATTCAACATGTGGTCTATACACAAGCTTTGAACCTTTCACCTCTTGATCGGTTGCGACTGTAGTGCTCTACTACTCCTCCCCCATGTGTGCTTTGTAGTGTATGCCCTTGCAACATTACATATGTAGAGAATCAGTGGTGGCCCACAAGAAAGTGAGGCGACCGTCCATGGTGGTCACTTCCACCTACATGGTGGCTAGCAAGCCAATTTTTATACAGCCCCTAAGGAGTTCCAAAAGGGAATTCTTTAGATGGGCTCTTATACTTGTAGGGTATGGGCTTGTGGCAGCTTGCTGCCTTACAATTTGTTCCTCTTTATCAAGTCCTTGCCACAGAGTTTAAAAACATCTCAATGATGGCCCCTCAAAGGCTAGTACCTAAGTTGCTGATGATGTGTTTAACCCCGAACAACTTCTTGGTGATTTAGAGGATTGGAAGGGCTTCAAAATACATTTAGACGAAGAGGCTGCCTAGAGTTTAAAAAAACAACCGAGGAGAAGTTGTAAGGTGGCATAGTAGAAAATCGTCCAGTCTTGCCTATTGATTAGGAGAAATACAACAAGGCCTTGTGCGCTAGCCCAAAAAGGCTTGTTGCAACTATACATGGGCCCCACGTTCCAAGAGAGTAAAGGAGAGTCTAATTATAAAAATAGAGAGAAGATAACCAAAAATGAGGCTAGTTCTCTCCCATGGTTGGCGGCTTACCTATCATTGATTTTGTGGTGCCAAAGTTTGGCAATAGAAGTAGGCCTAGGATTCAAAATGAAATTATTTTTCCTCAAAGATTATTTGGAATCTTTTTTGGTGCTTTATAAAATTTGTATAAAGCTATAAGAGAGAGAGAGAGAGAGGAGAGAGGGGGGGGATATGATTGCAAGATAGAGCAAGATTTATTTTTGGAATTGTACCTTTAATTGCAAGTGAAATCAAAGTAGAGTGCACGCACGTGCACACACACGCACACACCCACATCCGAATATAAGAAGACAAAGCATAGACATTAACACTAGAGACATCAAAAGATATATGAAATAAGGTAAATATAGACTAGCAATACAACCCTTGGCCACTTCATGCTTGGGAAAGTGTGCCTTAGGTTAGCCTTGGGCCAGTTGCAAGAAAAGAAAGTAGTGGATCGATACAATAGAGAGAAAAGGAAAAAATTTCATAGGAATTTGGCATAAAATAGTATAAAAATGGCAAAAATGCTAGTTATGTGGAAAATACTCCTGCTGAGACTTACATTACAGGGATTTATGTATGTTTGGAAGCAGAAATTTCCCAAGCCTTTCCTAGAACTCAGATTCAGATTTTGATTCCACCTATAGCAAATTTCAAACTAGCATTTCAATCAAAACTGTAGGCCTTAAAAGGACCTACCTCTAAAACGCACGAAGGGCTTGCCTTTGAAGCTGAGCATACAAGGTGGCTAGAAGCTAAGTATGAATTGTCTCAGCAGCAACTTGAGGAAGTGAGGAATTCTAGATTATTATCCAGAGAAACCTTCCTCTAGCTGAAGGAGGCTAATCAAACTCTCTTCCTCATGGATCTCAAAATCAAGAGAACTTGGGGATTTGTTCACTCGCGTATCGATGGGGAATAAAAATATGTTAAGGACCTTGATGAAATCGCTGAAATGATGCTTCATCAACTATGCCAGATTATAGGAAATCTTGAGACCGTCTCCCCCAAGGTGGACGAAGCCAATGGCCAGAACAATGTTTTCAGGTAAAGCTGTTTTTTTGTGGATCCACCCACGTTTGCCCCACTTCGTCGCCATATATTTAAAATTATCCATTATTAGTCACTCTTCATCTTAGTAGAAACTATCTCTACTCTCCCTCACACCTGCACCATCCCCTTCTCCATTGCTCTCTCTCTCTCTCTCTCTCTCTCTCATGTATCTTACTAGCTCCTACACTACCTACCATTTACCATAAACTATTCTCATACTCACAAATAATACTAGGCTCAAGTGGAGATTTGGAGGAGATTATAGCAAAATGCTGGATGCTCAACTCAACAAATCATGGTTCAAAGTGGTCATCCCCTCCACCACAAACATACAACATGCTACTCTCACCTCCACCGATGGCACGCTAAGAGGAGATGCAAACTCTACTCTATGAGTTACCTCAAAGAACTGAAATTACTCCAACCCTATCCCCTTTAATATGTGCAATATAGAATTGGATAATTTCAGTTTTTGATCACCTCCAATGTTTACCTCACCTTCTCCGTGCTCTCACATTCTCTCTAGTCATTTTGGTCAAGAGGAAGAGTGTAGAAGTTGGAATTGTTCATATTTTGAATAATGGAAAATTCTAACTCAATTATGGTTAAGAGAAATACCAACCTCTTCAAATTTGTATAAATATCCCTCCATTCCTCCGATCGGAGGAGATATATAGAGAATTTTACAAGGCTTCCATATTTTCCCTATCCTACAATACCCATTACACTACTTTGTGTGCATTTTCTCCCTCTCAATTGAAGCATTTCTTTTTTATTGTGTTGTTTCTTGTCTCATTGATTTCTTCTAATTTTTTTTTGGTAATTGATCTCAATCTTAGTGGATGAGAAGAATGAATTGAAGATTGGAGATTGTGTGTGTGTGCGGAAAGAGAGGGACATTGAGGAAAATATTTCTTCTGGGGAAATATGGTATGCTATCTATGCATTGATGTGTGTGTTTGTGAAGGTATGGTTTGTTAGTGTTTACTCATGTGATGCGTCCTAATTCACCATATTGACTAGGTGGTGCCCGTTTATATTGGTCTTTGTTACCTAGTGAGAGGATCTTGAGGGTGGTGAAATAGGCCATTGCATTGAAGATTTTCCGCCTCAATGACAATTTCTTGCCTTCCAAATATTGCTGAAGAAATATTATTTGACAATTTGAGTATAAATTAGGAGTGCAAAACTTTGAAAATGTTTCCCACCAAAGCACAGATCCTTCTTGAAAATCTTTGTATCCTTGAGGGGTTCACCATCTAGTACCCCCTACATAGCGTGCGTTTGTGGGGTATTAAAAAAATACCTCTTTTAGCATGTTAGAATGAATAAAATGACCCCTTGTTTTAGGATTTGTTTTGAAATTGAATATAAACACCCCTTATTTGGATGTATCTCCGTTAAATTGCCTTTTTTTTTTTTCATTTTTAAATCTCTCATTTTGAACTCACATTATGCATTAACATGATTACATAGTGCACCCTCGGAGTTTGTATCCATTTGTAGACCTTTCCTACTAGGCTTCCATAGCCATACATTCCATGAAAAAGTGGGCGAGTTCTTCACTAGCCAATCGACACCTTGAACATCTATTGAACCCAAAACGGCATGGATTTTTGTTGGCAAGGCCCCTAAAAGTACCTTCCATAGAAATATATTTATAAAATGAGGCCATTGTGGATTCCAAAATGTAGTTCGTGACCTCAACCTCTCTAACCTCATTCCGTTGCTTCTTCCACTTCTTGTTGAACGAGGCAAACCAACTAGCCTCGTTTATTAACGCTTGGTAAATGCCAACTACCCTTTTGGATTTGAACTTCACTTCTTGAGTTTTAAGAGATATCAATAACGTACTTCTAAGGGGCTACAATCTCAACAAATCAAACAAAGAAGAGATCAATCATTCACTCTCAAAATAAAAACCTTGCACACCTTATATAGCTACCAGTGGCTCTAACTTTTGTTTTCCATTAGATGGAATCTTCACAAGATACCTTAGGATCTCCAATTAGCATGTCCATGCACGTCACCATCTAAAACCAACCTTAATGAGTAACATTTGAACTCATCACGTACATACTATGAAAGTCAAGCTAAACCACTAGGCTATACGCCTTGCGTGCCGTTAGGCCTCCCTTAAGCACTTAAAAAAACAAATGTGCCCCCCCCCCCAAAAAAAAACTAATTAATTAATGCCTTTGTGAAAATGTTGTTTCGGGGACCTACTAGCTTTGCAAGGTACAAGATTACGAGATAACAAAAAAGTGATAAAATCAGGAGGCTTTCCCTTGAGAACAACAACAAAAGGTAAAAAGGACCACCATTTCAACTATAGAGAGACAAAGAGGGATAAGAGTGGCACTTTTAATAGTTTCTTTTCCTTGACTAGACTAGAATAGCCATGGATATGCATGTGCATGTAGCTACACAGTTATAATGGGGGAAGGGATTCCAACTCCTCCCTTCAGACACATGTCAGCAAGAGGTTCAACACGTAGTGTTCCATGTATCCTCCGGGCACACAATGAGAGAGAGAGAGAGAGAGAGAGAGAGATGCGTGCAAAGCCCCGGTGTAGTACTAGTGTGTATAAGAATATAAACATTTTTGCCTAGGTGCACAATACATACATGCATGGTGTTCTACACATGACAACTATGATCTTTCAACTTCCCTCTTCTTCACTGCAGCTTCCAATTGTGGCTACCTCTTCCATCTTCTCTATCTTTTACTTGCTCATGGGCTTGGCAATGGCAGCTTTCTCTCAAAAGGTGGAGATAGAACACATCAGCTTTTTATGTGCCAATGCTCTTCAACAATTCCAATCAATTACTACTCAATCAGGGTATGCTATATGGCATATTCACAAACTGCACAAAACTCACAATATAGAAAACAAACATAATGGCTCTCTAGAGAGAGAGAGAGAGAGAGAGAGAGAGAGATAATTTCCGCTTAAGTTTCCAAGATACTGGAGGTAGTTGGTGGAGTGTACATGTCCTAAAAATCCACCATTAAAATTCAAGGACTACCTGGACTTGGTACTGGTGAGCAAGAGGCTCCCATGTAGGTTAGGTAAAATGGTGACTAGGTAGGCTCCTACCTACATGGTCCAGCACGGCTGCATGGATTTGCAGCCATGTCGACTTTAGTCCTAAGTTTTTAAAAATGTTATGAGTGGGACTTGCACTACCTCTAATGCTGGTGCTGCTTATTTAGCATAGGATGTCAAAAAGAGAGAAGTTAATCAAAAATCTCCACAAATATCTAGGTGAATCTCTTGTAAATCTACAAATTTCAATTCTCTAGTCATAGATTGGAGAATTTCAATCCTCTAATATATGACTTTTTGTCTCTACCCTCTTAGTGTTTATGCTCACCATAGATACTCACCTTTTGATGTCCTGCTAAGAGCATACTCGGGGGGACCACGGACCCACCAACCAATGTGGAGCACGGGATTTGATGGCCAAGGGCTATATAAGGGGGGTTGGGCAGTGAATCTGGACCAAGGCAGTTCCCTCAGCATTTCACTGGTATCAAAGTTGTTTTTTTTTTTTGGCAAAGGGCGTGGAGCCACTATCTTTTTCATGTTGCATGAGGCAAGGAGGTCCCAAGGGCGTGTAAGCTCCCTACATAGAGGGAGGAGCCAAAGCCAAAGCACATGAAGCAACTCTAGAGCAAGGGGAAGCCACGAGGTCGACCATGGCAAAACATGTCGAGATTGGGCCTGTTGAGGTCATGCAGACCTGTTGAGGAAAAGACGACACAAGGTCAAGCATCACTAACCACCACAAGGCACACTCTCCCTCTCCATTGCTTGTTCATGCTACAGACCAATCCATTACATCTAAGAAGCTCTTCTTTCTTACACGGAGGGCACCCAAGGGCCTTAGGGTTTTTGGATAAATTACATAAGGGAAGTCGGGTTGCCCCCCCTTCCTTTTGTGCTTGGGAATCAACTTCCATGTCTTATACACCTCTTGGCAACCTTACGAGCTCGTAGAGCTGTTTACAAGCTATCTTAGCCTGTTTACAATGTGTGTGGCTATCTAGTCACATGCATTGCACTTCTCAATGTATCTTTGGAATAAAAAAAATTATCAGCTTGAGTGAAGTTTTGTCCTGATATATGTGCATCATTAGCAGTTTATGTATTAGCATGATGTTTTCTTGCCCTTCTGAGCCCCACGGGCCATATGAACCCCATCGTTGTACACATGGCAGCCAAGCCGTTCCGTGGCCAGGTGTGCCACGAAGCGACTTTTGGTAGTTTGACCATTTTAAACTACCAAAAGTAACTTTGTGGCCCTGTGTGTGCACATGAGGCCATAAAACCACTCAATATTTTGCCATGTGCATGGCAATGGGATTCATATGGCCCATGGGGTTCAAGAGGAGCACCACATGAGCTGAATTTGCTACAAGCCAGATTATAGGGATCCCACAAGCGTAGAAAAATTTGTTTTCAGCAACTTGCAGATTCAATGTGCGTCACGAGAAATTTGTGTGCTAACATGATGGTTTCTTGCCCATCCCAAGCCTCATAGGTTGTATGAACCCTGTTGCCATGCTCATTGCAAAAAATCAAGTCGTTATGTGGCCCCATGTGTCACGAAGTGACTTTTGACAGTTAGATCGAGTCAATCTATCAAAATTTTCTCCGTGGCACATGGGGTCATAGAACAACTAGAAATGGGTTTCATACAGTCCGTGGGGCTTGGGATGGGCCCCGGGGGGTTCACCTTACATAGTATGTAACCTATCACGTGAGCTCAACAGAAGGGTATTTAAATCCCTTAAAACTTACAGAAATAAATTTACATAAGGATATTTTTTTTACAAATCTCAAAAAAAATTACAGAATTTAAAAGAAAAGGGTTCATTATATATCCTAAAAATTTCACAGAATAGGGATTTTAGAAAAAAACCTGAACGCACGTGATATAGTGGTCTTAAATATAGTGAACCCCAGGGGATGGGCACCACATGATCTGTATTTCCTACTTTCCAAATAAGACAGATCTTGCAAGTGTAGAAACATTTGTTTTGAGCACCTTGCATATTAAATGTGCATCACGAGCAATTTGCATCTAACATGATGTTTTCTTCCCATCCCGATCCCCATAGGGTGTATGAATCCTTGTCATCGTGCAAGTGTATAAACATTTGTTTTGAGCACCTTGCAGATTAAATGTGAATCACGAGCAATTTGCATACTAACATGATGTTTTCTTTCCATCCCGATCCCCATAGGGTGTATGAATCCTTGTCATCGTGCATGTTGAGGAATATCAAGCCGTTTCATGACCTCGTGTGCCACGAAGCAACTTTTGGTAGTAGTCGCTCCGTGGCACATGGGTCCATGAAACGGCTTGATATTCTTCCATGTCCACGGCGACAAGGTTCATACAGTCCGTTGCGCTCAAGATGGGCTACGTTAGCCCATATTCTACTTTCTAGCCCACACAGGCCCTAAGAGTGGATTAATTTGAGAAACTAACCTAAGTAACCACTTTCAAATTGGTAGCCAACACAAGCTTAAAATTTTAAACAATACATTGCAATTGCCAAACATAGATATGATAAATTCATTTTTGAAACAGTTAGATGATAAATCTAGCAAAGATGTTTCTTGGGAGGTTACAATAGCTTTCTTGTCTAGGTTTATGAAAGAAATCATCACCACGTAGGCAAAGTGCTAAGCTCATATATGAGGTTAAATATTCACACACTTAACATGTGCCAATTTCCACAATGATGTATTGAAAGAGGGATACGGTGATATCCTCCATTGCTTGCTGCAATGCACCTAGTTCCGTTACACTATCTGAGTAATCATCCATAATCTCTTTCACGATCCACAAAAATGGGGCCTTAGGGATGGTAAGCTGTGTACTCTTCTGGCACTTGAGGATTTCATGCAATGCACATGTGCGAGGTCTCCAACAATTCTTCTTGTGGAGAGGTGATGGTGGTGGTGGAGGTTGGGCAATGCAAGACCACGACGCATTATCATTGCGGTACTTGTTGAACCTCTCATCACACTGGTTGGCTATTGGGGTTCTTCAACACAAACAGAACTAAAGTGTTGACAACATGTCACACACACTAAAGACAGAGTAAAACAAAGGCAAATACATTCAACTCATCAGCATTTTCATTATCCACCAACTTCCGACAGAGTAGACTGCACAACAAGCATGAAGCATAGAGCAAGAAACTACACAATTGATTCATCTTGGTCCACGAATAACTTCCATTTCAACCCCAAAAATTACATTCTCGCATGAACAACACGACCTTTAAATAAGAACTCCTAGCAGTTATAGCAGTTACATCCGATTGACCAAAATCCGACTAAGTGTTGATTGATCAAAATCCGACTTATCAAAGTCCGAGTGACTAAGTGTTGATTAACTAAGACATAAGTACAGTAATGGTCTGGTGCAGGGTCAACACCTGGCACAGCCCGGTGGTGGATTTCCTTGAAATCCGACTCGGATTCACAATCCCCTGATCTGCATATTCTCCACCACCAACATTACTCTTTACACTGGTTCAGCTTCATTCTGAGCCTCCACATCTGGCTTAGCCATACCCTGCTCTTTAACTACTGACTCACGTGCCACTACGCCAACAGGTACAGTTTCCACTGCTTCAAGCACTTCAACCTGCTGATTCATCTCTGCATCATCCTTCAATTCTTGACCTTTCTCAATCTGTTCCTCCAACTGAACATCAGCCATATCCCCTTGCAATTCTTTCATCTTTAAATCTTGAGGTAATTTGAACCACATGTCTCTGTCCTTTTTGACATCCTCTAACTCCTACAGTAATTCACCCTCATGCTCACTTACAAATCCCTGATTCATTGTCTCATATGGATGCTTTATTGCTACAGCAATTCTTTTCTTCATAGACTTCCATACTTCCTGAACTGCTTGCAACAGTTATTCTTTCAAGACAGAAATTTCTCCCTCTGACATAAGCACTGCATTGACATCCACATCCTCACCTTTTACTTGCTTCTCCAATTCCTGCAAAGGAATCAATCTCTGATGTAACATTTGAACCTGAACCTGCAACTCAGCATTAGCCTTTGACAAATGCTCCATTTCCTCATTCAATTTGGCATCTAACTTCATTGTCCAATCTCTGAACAGTCCCACAAACATTTTTATTTTTGAAACTTTTGCATGATGCTTTTTCACCATATCCTCTAACTCCTTCTGATGTACTTCTTGAATCTGTCCCAACTGCAAAGTCATAGCGTCCAACTCCATGTCCTTCTGCTTTACTTGCACTTTACCTACTGCTGAATCTGCAACCTGTTTCAGTTGCTCCTCCATTTGTACCTGCTGACCCAGCACAAATTCTTGCACCAACTTAAGCATCCTTTTAGCACTGCCAGCATCTTCACATCTGCCTTCAGTTTTAAAAGATGTACTTGGAGTAGCAAATTCAAAATCTAAAGCTTTAGCAACACCCTGCTCACCAGCAGTCACCTTTCTCTTCTTGGACAACGTAAATGTTTTGCCCAACCTTACTGGTGTTTGAACATCTGCAGGGACTTTTTGTGAGAAAACAGATAACTCACCAAAGTCTTGGAAGAAATCTGGGCTATCCACAGCTTCTCTAGCCTCCTCCTCTGTGTAACCAGCCTTCATCAAATCTTGAAACTTCTTTCTCTTTGCTGGTTCTCCATCAAAAATCTTGTCCAATTCATCAACCTGCTCTTTACTTTTGTTCTTCTAAAGTTCCGACTCAGCAGCAGTAACAGAGATATTTGGCACCACTGTTTCTCCTGCTTTCACCATCCCAGCATACTTGAATAATGCAGCTAGGAATGGAGCCAATCTACTACTGCACTGACGCTTTCTCCTATCTGGATTAAACACTTCTACATGAATTTTTTCATGGACCCAATGTGCCCAACTGAAACAACCTCCCTGCTCAGCAAATTCCAAGGGAGCATAATTCTCTTTTGACATATAGTCAAATTTAGCCAGAAAACACACCCTCTCAGATACCACTTTAAATGTTCCCTACGGCCATACTCTACATTTTTGAGCATGTAATACAACCTTTCTCCTTCTCTAGACCCAAACTCCTTCTTTAAACAATCATCTGAACACTTAGGTGGAACAGCTAATGTTGTGAATGGTAACTTGAAAACTGCAGCAATCAGTTGTGGGCACAACACAATCTTACCAGATATTGCTCCTCTGGTCTTCCTCAGCAACTCTGCCTGTGACTTTGCATAAAAATTTCCTTTCCATTCTTTCCATGGCAACATTGCATACTCATAAAGTCCCAACTTTTTGAGCCACTTCTCATTCTTCTCTGTATCAGCTTCCATCTCAATCTTGAGATCTGTGTACGAATCCATCAAACTCTGCAGCATTTTATTTGCCGACAAAGGTGGCGGTTCTTCCTCTGAGAACTCTTCTTCTTCCTCATCGCTTACATCCACCCTCAGGTTAATTCCCTTTCTCCTCAGCCTTGTTGCGACAGGCTCTGCCGACTCAGTTTCAGCCTCGGGTCTCATGGCTGCTGCTACAGGCTTTGCTTTAGGGGCCATAGGACTTGATGAAGGAGTAGATGAAGAAGGAAATTGCAAGAAGTAATCAGCAGCTAAGTACTTGCACGGCGAAGAGACTAACATTTCATGCAAATGACACTGCATGTATCCGTTGAATGACCTCTTTGAGAGCTCCCGCGCCCGAATAATTACCTCTAGTGGCAAATAATCTCCCCGCAAACCCAAATATTGTCGATCATTAAACCATTTACTTCCAGGTTTGAAAATTCCGATCCAGTAAATGCCGATGGACCAAATTCCGATCAACCAACATCCGATGAACCACACTATATGACTGCTTACTGGATTATGTTTATGTGAATTGAATCTCCACTCATCAAAACCTTGCCAAGCACTCTTCCTGCCTTCCTTCATGACTTGTTATCTGTTGAAACCCTTATCAACATCACTTCTAATACCATAGTCACCTGATAGCAATGCTTGCTGACTCTGAAAATCTGTTAATTCAACTGCCTCACACAAATCAGCTTCTACCACTTTTGGTGTCAACCAGTCAAGGTGAGGTGGTTTACCTTGAAATTTCTTTAACCTGAATCCATTAACTGGTTTGTCCACTCTGGTTCCAAACACATCAGCTACTATAAATGTGCCTTGGCCTAAATCTTCAACAATCTGATAAGGACCCTTATACCTCAAAGTCAATTTCCCTGGGAATGGACCAAGACTGGAATTATACAGCATCACCCAATCTCCCACTTTAAACAATTTGAACTTGACATTCATAGCTACCCAGGCTTGTCTTCTCCTCTGGATAATCTCAGTGATGTAAGAACTCACCAGCCTGTCCTCTTCTAGCTGCATCAAATACTTACTTCAATGCTTTATTGACAATGCAAGAGACATCTTCTCAGAAGAAATTCTCAAGCTAGGTACCAAAAATTCCATAGGTACTACAGCTTCCAACCCCTAGACCAACCTGAACGGTGTCATCCGTGTGGTGACTTTTAAAGCAGTTCTGAATGACCACAGAGCTGAATCCAACTTCAGGTCCCAATCCTTATGATCATCCTGCACAATCTTTTTCAGAATTTTAACCAGAATTTTGTTGCTACTCTCTGCCTGCCCATTGGCCTGGGGATGATATGGGGTAGACTTCTTGTGTAATATCATATGAGTTTTAGTCGGCTCATGTATGACCTCATTCAAAAAATGTGTCCCCCTATCACTCACCAACTCAACTGGACACCCAAATCTTGTCATAATGTTATGATACAAAAACTTTGCCACACTGGCTGCTTTGTTATCCTTCAGTGCCACAGCTTCCACCCACTTAGTACAATAATCTATAGCAACCAAAACGTACTTGTTCCCCCTAGAGCTAGTGGGCTTTACTGGTCCTACAAAGTTCATACCCCATTTTTGAAAAGGTTCCAGGGGTAGAATAGGATGATCTGACATCCTGTCCCTATTGTCTGGTTGACCAAGCTTCTGACACACCACACATCTTTTGGCATACTCATGTGCATCTTTTAAAAAAGTAGGCCACCACAAACCTGCCTGCAAAATTTTCTTTCCTGTAATGTCTCCTGAAAAATGTCCACCAGCTTGTCCATAATGAGCTTCCTGTAGAACTGCTGACTGTTCAAATTCTAGAACACACCTTCTTATCACTTGATCAATACCCTTCTTGTATAATGCTCCTGCAATCACCAAAAATGGTCTACTTTTCAATGAAAATTTCTTCCTTTGATCAGGTGAAAACCCTCCTGGCATAACCCCATCAGTTAGGTACACCAACATATGATCATCCCAAGAATCTGGAACTTCCTACTGAATTGAAAATAAACATGCATCAGGTAACTGATCATCCACACCTGTTGGAGATTCCCTTGTTTCCAGTCTGCTCAAATAATCTACCACAGCATGGTCTTTCCCAGGAGTATGAATAATCACAAACTCAAATTCCTGCAAAAGCAACATCCACCTTGCTAATCTCCCTATAAGCATAGTCTTCTTAACCAAGTACAACAAAGCTTGGTGATCAATATGAAACATCACCCTGTTACTGAGTAAGTAATGCCTGAACTTATTCAATGAATATACCATGCCCAAATCTTCTCTCAGTCACAGTGTAAATCTTTTCTGCTGGTGTCAACATCCTACTTGCATAATACAATGGTCTATACCATCCCCTGACCTTTTCCTGCATCAACACAGCTCCAATTGCAATATCCGACGCATCAACAAAAACATGAAAAGGCAATGTCCAATCAGGAGGCTGCAGTATTGGTGCTACTGATAGCATTTTCTTTAACATTTGAAAGGCTGTCTCCTGCGGTTCATCCCATTTAAAGGCAACATCTTTCTTTGTAAGATGAGTCAAGGGTGCACATATATTAGCCAAATATCTAATATACCTTGAGTGCCACTTCACCTGGCCCACAAACCTGCTGAGATCCTTCACATTTTGAGGTGATTTGGCTTCCTGAATTGCTTCAATCTTTTTGGCATCAATGGCCATCCCATCAGCAGATACTACATGTCCCAATAAAATACCACTCTTGACTGCAAGTACACTTTTATATGGATTCAAGGCCATGTGAAACAGTCTGCATCTTTCCAAACATAACTTCAAGTGAACCAAATGATGATCCTTCTTTCCAAATACTGAAAAGTCATCTACAAAAACCCTCATAAAATCCTGAAGATAAGGTTCAAATGTCTTATGAGCCACAAAGTTGAAGGAAGGTGGACCATTCTTCAAACCAAAACTCATCATTGTATACACAAATGCTCCCCACTCAGTGATGAAGGCTGTCTTGTGTTGGTCTTCTAGAGCTACCTTAATCTGATTATAACCTGAAAAACCATCAAGAAAGCTATACATCTCAGGTCCAGCTACTGCATCCAACACAGCATCACAAAATGGCATAGGGAATGGATCAGTAATAGTTGCAACATTTAACTTCCTGTAATCCACACACACCCTCAACTTCCCATTCTTCTTTGGCACAACAATAATTGATGACAACCATGACACTTCATTAACTAGCTTGATGAATCCAACTGCCAATAACTTATCTATTTCCTGCTTTACTTGCTTTGCAAAATTGGGGTTCATTATGTATCTCTGTTGTATGATTGGTTTAGCATCCTCTCTGATATTAATGTGATGTTGATGTAGTTCAGGATCAATGCCCTTTACCTATGAATAATCCCAAGCAAATACATCTTTATACTCCTGCAATAACTGAATCAAACCTTTCAAATATTCCCCTTCAGCATGGATGCTCATTCTGACCATCTTGGGATCTTCTTCAGTTCCCAATTTAAACTCTCTAACTTCATCCTCTTTTACTCTGCTGGAGGTACCAAACCTTTTATCATAGATTTTTTCTGCCATTACCCTTGCTTCCTTCTCCTCTTGATCAGTCTGCTCTTTCTGAGGCACCTCGGAATTCCGATCCATCATCTGCAACACTTCTGATCCAGCAATCTCCTGGCCTGGAACTATTTCTACTTCTTCCTCACTTTGATCTTCAACCTTCTGTATTATCCCTTCTATATCAACCTCAAAGAGAGGCACAATAGTGGGATTAGCTCTCAAAAATTCCTCCTCTTCATCATCTTCCACTGCATCTGCCAAGTTTATGGTCTGAGCACATAATGGTTTAGTCTTTGGAGGGATTTGTTTTCTTCTTTGCACTGATATGGCTGCTTGCCCTTTTTCATCATGACAACATTTTCTCCCCAATCCTGCTTAACTCTAGCTTGTCTAAACCAGGGTCTTCCCAACAGCATCTTGTAGGAAGAATCTGAATCCTTCATTCTAAGTACCACAAAGTTCACAAAAAAAACCATACCTACAATTTCAATTGCTTGCTGCTTGAGAATGCCTAAAGGCTGGACTCTCCTCTGGTCTGCCATCTTCACTTGAAATGGTGATGGAGCTAATGTTCCTCCTAACTTCAATCTTCTATAAACCTCCCCAGGAAGTATATTCACCCCTGGTCCTCCATCCAAAAGCACCTCTTGAAATAGAATGCCTTGAAACATTACTGCCACCACAGGTACTACAAAATCCACATCTGCTGGATCAATCTGCTGCAGCATTACTTCAGGATTTTGGTTTGCCAACACTTGGTCTTGCTGACCCTGAAGCTTCTTCAACACTTTCTCTTTAAAGGCTGGAACTATACATAATAATTGATCTAATGACAATTGCAAGGGAGAGTTCACCAGCACCTCAAACCAATCTTTGTCTTCTTTTGTTGGCATCAAACCTGCCTTGTCAAGCTTATGCTGCTTCTTGGATACCTCCAACTCTTCATTCTTCTCTTCTGCATACTGAACCTGCTCTCTCTGCACTTTTTCATGAACCTTATCCCTCACATCTTTTTGCTCTCTCCAATCAATTAGTCCCTTAGTTTTGCTCTTGTGACTTCCAATGCTTCAGCTTCTTCCACCTGACCACATTGGTAACAATCACAATACCGTCCTTCTTCATGTTCCTTATGCTGAGCCTGATGTACTATGACCGGATGTGGTTCCTGCTGCTCCTGAATGTCCACCAAAATAACATTGGCCTGAGCTGGTTGATTATGCTGTGGTTGCTGCTGCACTCCCTGTTGGTCTGCCTGACGAGGCCTCACAATGGGCATCCCTCTTTCTCCCCTGTGTCTAACCCATAATTCAAAATTAAGACCAACCCAATGGTCTGGTGATCCACAATAGACACAAGGAATCACTCTATCTCCTCTTCTTTGATTATTGTTTTGCTCTCTCCAAGGAGGTCTTGGAGGTCTTGGTGGTCTATTAAATGGTTGTCTTTCTCTAAATAGAGCTACCTGATTTGCTGCAGCTTCAACTCTACCTCTTTTTGTATTTGGTTGCTCCCTATTCCTGGGGTTAAACTACCACCTAGAGGTGGCATGTCCTTCTTTGTCACATATTTCACAATACAACTTAGCTTTGGGTGCCAACACTGAATAACCAATGCTCTTTACTTTACTCACCAATTCCCCTTCTTGAGTTGCTTTATCCTTTTTGGACTTCTTCTTTGTGATTTTCTTCTTCTTCTTTAACTTTTCTTCAACATCACTTGACTCAGTGTCATCATCTGAATCAGCATCTTCATCAGTTTCATGGGCATCAATGGAGTCTGACTGATCATCAGAATCCTCATCCTCTTTGGACCTGCTCTTCCTTTTGGGTCTGCCAAGTCTTTTCTTGACTCTGACTGATGCATCAACTAGTGCAGCAAAACCTGGACCTATATCCACACTTGCCACAGCATTCTTTAAATCTTTCCTCAAACCTGTCAAAAAGTATCCTGCCAACATCTCATCAGTGGGTCTCTCATTGCCCTGAAGTCTCTCAACCAAAACTCTGAACTTTTGAGAAAAATCTTTAACCACCATATCCCTTTGTCTGATCACCCTGAGTTTCTTCAGAATGTCTGTAGGAGTCTTCTCCTTTCTGAATCTCTGTAAAAAAGCTGCTTTCAAAGCATTATAGGTAGAAAAATGAGCTATACCATATTGGCTAAACCAACTCATGGCTTTGCCTTCTAATGTAGCTGCAAATTGCTCCATCTTTGTTTGGTCATTATGTAAGGCTTGATAACCACTAGCCTGCCACTTTGTTTCAAACTGGGCAGCATGACAGTCTGCATCTTCTTTCAACTTTCCTCTAAATTTGGCTGCTTTCACTATATTGTTTGGATGGGCCATGGGAGGATTTCTGGGTGGTCTCCTAGGTCTTTGCCTGGTAGCCCCCTGTAGTGGGTCAAACTGAAGCCTTCTTCTTGTCCTTATAGGTCTTCCTGTCAAGGCAAGTGCTCCAACAAATTGCCTCACGTACCTCCCATATGCACTCACAAAACCCTCAGCCCCTTGATTCAATAACTCCTGTTCACTGTCACGGAACTCCTCCTCTCCATCAGAGGCATCATCTCAATGAAAAGGATCAATATCAAGCTTTCCTGCTCGTGCATGTGCCCTTGTATAATAAGCTCTGCCTACTCTCCTCTCTTGTTGTGACATACATGATTCTCCACAGATTCACAACAGCACGATCGCCAAAGTGTTGGGGTTCTTCAACACAAACAGAACTAAAGTGTTGACAACATGTCACACACACTAAAGACAGAGTAAAACAAAGGCAAATACATTCAACTCATCAGCAGTTTCATTATTCACCAACTTCGGACACAGCAGACTGCAGAACAAGCATGAAGCATAGAGCAAGAAACTACACAGTTGATTCATCTTGGTCCACAAACAACTTTCATTTCAACCCCAAAAATTACATTCTCGCGTGAACAGCAGGACCTTTAAATAAGAACTCCTAGCAGTTATAGCAGTTACATCCGATTGACCAAAATCCGACTAAGTGTTGATTGATCAAAATCCCACTTATCAAAGTCCGACTGACTAAGTGTTGATTAACTAAGACATAAGTACAGTAATGGTCTGGTGCAGGGTCAACATTGGCCTCCTCTGCAGTTTGTGGAGGATTCTTTCTCTTCTTCACCATCTTCTCTCTTAGTGCATTACTACTTTTACCCGCTGCTTTAGCTGGGGGTTGTTTGGACTTATTTGGACTCTTTTTGGGGTGGCTTTTGTGAGCTCTTTTGCGTGGCCTTCTTGGCCCTTTCCTTGTGCGCTCTTTTTTGCTTATTCTCTCTCCCTTACAAGGAGGCTAGACTCTTCCATCCTTTCCCTTCACCGTTGTTCTTCCATCCTCCTCGCATTTCCCAAGGACTTCTCATTGATTTCTTGAATAATTCTATTACAAACCTTCTCTATGAGATGAACCACCCACTCATCCCTAAGTAGTTGTAAATCCACAAATCTATGGGAAGAGATGATGCTTATGAATTTTTTGATATTTAAGAGTTTTAGGCACTTCAATCACGCATGTCTGTGATGGAAACAAATTTGGCATCACTAAATGAAAATGCTAGTAAATTATCCACTTTAGTGGTACAATTTATGCAACCGCAAGCCAAGGGCCCTGTTGACACATACATGCATGAGCACGCAAACAATCAGGGGAAGGTTCCTCTTGGTCAGGAACGAGGGGCCCTTTGGGATTCTCTGCATTCTCTCACTCTAAAGGAGGTGGATGAGTTGTTGAAAAATACAAAGCCACCAACTTTTAAGGGAGATAAACAAGAGTGCAATAAGGATGGATTGAATATCTTTCTTATCAAGTGGGATGAAATTCACAAGTTACGGTGTAGTCCGGATGTAGTCAAGGGAATGCAAACAAGTCAGACTCTAGAAGGCAAGGTCTATAAATGGTGGATGTCTCTCAAGGAAAAAACCATCATACCACAAACTTGGGCAGCTTTTGAGGTTGTATTTAGAAAAGAGTTTCTACCCACACATGAGGCAGATAGAAATTGGACGGCTTGAGACACATGTTCCATGCGCCAACATACATCGTTGCTTGAATATATCTTGCACTATTGAAATTTTATCCTCAAGTTGGAAGGGTTAGACACCTTTCAACAAGTAGGTGGGTTTATCTACTGTTTGACACGAGAGCTTAAGAAGCACATGAAGACTCAAGATTCCAAAACACTTGAGGAGGCCATAGTGCAAGCTCACATTGATGATGAACTGATGACAGGAAATCACATAGCACTCATGTGCATGTTAATACACACAATAATACACACACACACAACATGGGCACACTAAAAGAAAATTTGTAGTACCAACTCAAAGACGACTGAGAAACCCAAGGGATTTCGAGGGCCTCTCTCTATTGAGGAGTTTGAGAAGACTAAAAAAGAGAATTTATGTTTTCAATTCTTAGGAAGTGTCCATGGCAAAAAGGATTTTTCCAAGGGGAGATCTGCTACTCAGGGCAAGGAGAAAGTAGTGCACACGGTGCAATTAGTGACTCTTGAGTCTTCCTCACATTTCTCCAAGGTGGAGGTGACACACACCGAGGTAGTGCATGAATGATGTATCACAACTACCATGTGGCAACAAACCTTTGGTCCACATGAGCTAGTACGTATGCACGGATCTATTCAAGGACACAAGGTGCGTATATTGGTAGGTGATGGTGCTACTCATAATTTCATTAAGTAAAGGCAAGTGAAAAGGCTCAAATTGTCCCAAACTCCAAGTTCCCACCATTGCAAGGTAGCCTTGATGAACGGCTGTGTTGCCAAAGTGTGGGATACTCAAGTGAGAGCTATACTATTGAAAATTTAAGGATATTCCACATCCCTGGATTTCCAAGCTATGAACACAATGAGGGTAGATGTGGTACTTGGTTGAGAGTGGTTTCATAGCCTAGGACCATCACTGAAGCATACTATGAGCACAGCAGTCTGATGTTTGAATCCCATGGTGCACATGTGTTGTTGTTAGGAGCGAAGGATGTGCCTTCCTCACCATTGATATGTACAGTAGATCTTATGAATCTACAACCAACAAAGACCACCAAACATCAAGATTGCAATGCAATTACAAATTTTAAGTTTAGTAACACCCTTAATTACCAAAATAATACCAAACATCAAGATTGCAAAGCAATTACAGATTTTAAGTTTAGTAACATCTTTAATTTCCAAAATAATCCAAGAGACATATTTTTTTCTATATATTATGCCTCTAAAGCCAAAGTATATTTTTTAGTGTATACAGGTTTCAAAAAATTGTCCTTTCCAAATGGTAGAGTGGCTACCTATATCTATATCTATATATCTTGAAGGAGTTAGGCTTCACGTGGCTGTAAATCCATGTAACCACAACCTGACTCCTTCTTTTCTTCTCCATCATGTCAATGTTGGTTACCAATGGGACTTCCTCCCTTGGGCAACGGGTGGAATGGGAGTGCACTGCTAACCTTTTTTGAACTAGGCACTAAACTCTAACTTCCTTGAATGGTGGCCTACAAAGCTCTACATGGTGCATTACTTTCATTTTAATTTGCAAGAATTAGGGTTTCACCTCACCCCTCATCCCCCCCATGTCTTTGCTTTTGCCTTGAAGAATAGCCATCAACATCGTTGTGCTGCTCACAACACCTTTTGTGCTCTCAACCATAGCCAACTTTGTTGCACTTCTCATAGAACTACCTGCCCTCAACCTCCTTGCTATGTTGTTCTTGATGAGGCTAAGCAACAAAGCAATGGTTGTAGCTGAGGAGGCTCCAACAAAGAGGCAATGCAAGAGGGGCAATGGCAAGCTTAGGAGTTAGTAGCACTGTATGTACATTAGCCTTTTGTGGATGACTATCGACAAGTGTTGAGGTCCATGATGGAGACATGTGAGGCTCAGTAAAAACGGAGGGCACATTGTGCGGGGCAATCAAGTCTGAATGGAGGCCATAGAATCAGTTTTGACTGGATAAGTGAGGGTGAGGGTGACTAGAATGATTACTTTCACCCGAGAGCACATGTGATGACATTCACACTAGGTCAAGCTCATGATGAAGACTGAAATTGTTTGACGTAGTGTGTATCATTGATCTGGAGGACCTCATGCTCGAGCTCCATTAACGATGCATTTTGGAAAGGCATAGACAAGTTTTCTACTGCATGCTTTCTCATCCGGGAGGGAGAATCCCGACATTAGGACTTGTTTGGGGTCTTCTTGGGCCCACAATATTTAAGTAGTGGAGCAATAAGATAAAGCCATGTGGACTGGGTTTATCAGTCCCTAGTTTCTAGGGGTCAAACTTGGAGTTTATGCTTTTCTTTTTTGTAAATGGACATGAAATTGCAAAACCTTCAAAAATAAAAGATTTGGGCCTATTTTTTATTCTAAATACTTTTGGCTAGAGTAAATGGCCACCCTCAAAAAGTGGGCTAGCCCCAAAAACACCTCATTATCATTAATTTGACATTCAAGTCTACTTCTCCCTCCCTCCACTCACTCCTTCTCTTTCTACATACCAGATCTGACCCCTCCTCTCTCTAGAATAAAAAATATTTATTTTCACTCTCTCTCCTATTGAAAGAGTACCTTTTTGGCCTCCTCTCTCTCCAATATACCTTTTCCTTCTCTCCCAAGGCTAGTTCTGAGTTTTGGCTCCTTTTTGGCTATGGAGATCTTGTTATACAGTCCATTTTCCCCTTCATGGAGGTATTCCTCTCATGCTTGCACCCATTCTCCACTCTCATCTTGGGGGCTCACATACAACTTGTAGAGCTTAGTCGCTTTAACTTTCCAAGCTGAGGGTTTAGGGACCTTCAATTTGCAAAGCTTTAGGGTTAAAGAGGTTTAGCTTAAAAGGATTTAGGCTTTAGGAACTTTCAACTTGCAAAGATATAGGGGTAAGGGAGCTTCAGCTTGCACATTGCAAGAAGCTTGGATAGCATGTGATAGACCTCATATAAGGGTAGACTCATTATGTTGTAGCAAAGAGGACCACCACAATGTCCATTGAGTAACCATAACCTTTGTGATAGGCATGTGGGTGACAATGGAAAAAATGCTTTCCTGCTAATTGTAAGTATTTCTAGCATTTTTTGTAGCAAATGCTATGCTTTTGAATGAGGTCTCCAAAGAGGAAACTCTGTGGGCTTAGTGTTTGGCTTGTGTAGATATTTCTCTATCAACGTTTATGGAATGGGAGCCTCTAGAGGCGCTCTTCAAAACTTTTGAGTCTCACAACTTTGAGTTAGCTCATTACTATATTCTGGATGCACTGCGACAGAGCTTTTAGAATGGTCCATCTTCTTATTTCATGGAGAGTATGTAGTCCCAGCAAAAAGGAACGGCTACAAGACCTTGAAAACACTTGGTCCACCAACCCTAATGGACGTTGACTAGCAAACTCCTGACAGTAACTCTATTGTATTAACCAAGCAGCAGATTCAAAATGAAATCTACAATGCAATAAAGTGCATGTATGGGTCACATTGAGCAACATTAACATATTTTATGCCTCTGCATCTTTTTGTTTTTGGTTCAAGGTAGATGATGTTCATTGCATGCCTACCACATGGATTGCTAAGGGTGGAGCAGAATGAATTCCTTCCTTCCATCTGCTTGGGACTCAAATATTGTTCAGCACAATGGGTATGCCATAAAGAGCATGGTTGTAACATAAACATTGATCATCTCGATACCACATTGTGAAGCAGAAAATCTCCATTATATTCCCTTACCAGCGGTGGAAGCAGAGCTAGGTGAACTAGAAGCACTCGATTTGGACATCACTAATATGAATCAAGTTGAAGTGCATGTTGCAAACAGGAGGAAGTGTAGGACGTGGCCTTCAATGCTGATTGGAATATGCAAATCTAAGGGAGTACTTGGCACTTAGGTTTGATCTCAAGATGGATTATGGGTTTGTAATTGGTGGCAACCCTCTACGTAAGAGAAAGGAGAGTGTCTTTCTTTGTAAGAGCATTCCCTTCCCTAGATGTATCCATATCTCACAAGAGCACACAACCTCTTGTAGTTACTGCAAAAAATCAAGTCGTTATGTGGCCCCATGTGCCACAAAGTTACTTTTGATAGTTAGATCGGGTCAATCTGTCAAAATTCCCTCCGTGGCACATGGGGCCATAGAACAATTGGCATTAGGGAAAATTTGGACTCATAAAGAAGCCTTATAAGGAGTTTGACTTTCTCTCTCATGTCCAAAACGGGCATGCGGTAAAATTTTTGCAAATCAACTCTAAAGTTGGGGGAGATTTGGTAGTTAGAATCAACTCTTCACGCTCTTTCTACTGATATATAGCACGCCATGAGATTCCTCATTTTTGGAAAGATTTTATTTTTGATTCTTTAGATTCTAGACGGAGTTGTCACATCACAAGAGAATAAAAAATAGAATCTTTCAAAATATGAAGAATCTCATGGTGTGTTATATATCAATAGAAAGAGCTTGAAGAGTAGATTTTAACTGTCAAAACTCCGCCAAGTTTAGAGTTGATTTGCAAAAATTTTACCGCACGCCCATTTTGGACATCAGAGAGGAAGTCAAACTCTTTATAAGGCCCCTTTGTGAGTCCAAATTTTCCCTAATGCAATGTGTTTCATACAGCCCGTGGGGCTCGAAATGGGCACCACATGAGCTGTATTTTCTACTTGCCAGATAACACATTTCTTGCAAGGATAGAAACATTTGTTTTGAGCACCTTGCGGATTAAATGTGCATCACGAGCAATTTGCATACTAACATGATGTTTTCTTTCCCATCCCAATCCCCACAAGCTGTATGAACCCTTGTCGTCCTGCACGTGGAGGAATATTGAGCCGTTTCATGACCTCCTTCGCCACAAAGTAACTTTTGGCAATAGTTTCTTCATGGCACACGGGGCCATGAAACGGCTTGATATTCCTCCATGTCCACAGCGACAAGGTTCATACAGCTCGTGGGGCTTGATATGGGCCACGTTAGCCCATGTTCTACTTTCTAGCCCACACGGACCCTAAGAGTGTATTGATTTGAGAAATTGACCTAAGTAACCACTTTCAAATTGGTAACCAACATAAGCTTAAAATTTCAAACAATACATTGCAATTGCCAAACATAGATATGATAATTTCATTTTTGAAACAGTTACATGATAAAGCTAGCAATGATGTTGCTTGAGAAGTTAGAATATCTTTCTTGTCTAGGTTTACACAATTATGTCTTGAAAGAGGGATACAATGCTATCCTCCATTGCTTGTTGCAATGCACCTAGTTTCGTTACACTATCTGAGTACTCATCCATAATCTCTTTCATGAGCCACAAGGATGATGCCTTAGGGATGGTAAGTTGTGTACTCTTCTGGTACTTGAGGATTTCATGCAATGCACATCTGCCAAGCCTCTAGTGATGCTTCTTGTGGAGAGATGGTGGTGGTGGTGGAGGTTGGGCAATGCATTACCAAGAGGCAGTTTGTGGAGGATTCTTTCTCTTCTTCACCGTCTTCCCTCTTGGTGCATGACTACTTTCACCCACTGCTTTAGCTACGGGTTGTTTGGCCCTATTTGCACTCTTTTGGGGTGGCTTTTATGGGCTCTTTTGCATGGAATTCTTGGAACTTTCCTAATGTGCTCTCTTTTTTGCTTATTCTCTCTCCCTTAAAGGCATCTAGCCTCTTCCATCCTTGCCCTCCGTCGTTCTTCTTCCATCCTCCTCGCATTGCCCAAGGACTTCTCATAGATTTCTTGAATCATGCTATTACAAACTTTCTCTATGAGATCAACCACCCATTCATCCCTGATTAGTTGTAAATGTGTGTTAGATCTATGGTCACGATGTCTCTTGTACTTTGTTACGAACTCTGTGCTCAAGATCCTAGCAATCTTGTCGTGTGGGTATCGTTGCTCTTGGAGCATCTTGTAGGTCCTCATTGCATCTGCAATTAGATATCTCTATTCCACTTTGTAATACTATTGTATTCTTTTCCTCTCCATATCTTGTTGAGCCGGATCAAATTTTGCTTGCTCCTGGCGCTTTCTCTCAGCCCGCAAGCGCTCTGCCTCTTTGGTGAGTTATTGTATATCTACTCAATATCTGGTCCCTATTGTCCAAGTTCTCCGAGACGTTGTTGGTTTTTGAATTGTTGATTTACTTATTGTTTGTTTCTATGTTGTTGGTTTCCATCGGGGGGGAGGGAGAGTAGGGAGGAGGAGACGTGTGTGTGTGTGTGTGTGTGTGTGTGTGTGTGTGTGAGAGAGAGAGAGAGAGAGAGAGAGAGAGAGAGAGAGAGAGAGAGAGAGAGAGAGAGATTTCACAAACTTATAAAAGACTTTAAAAATTCACTTTGATATTTATAAGGCCCAACTTATTAAGAAATTACAATTTATTGTCGTTAATATGCTCCAAAAAGTGGAAATTAAAATGGTTACTGCATGAGAAGCCATGCATGCCCTACTCTTCATCAATTTATCCTCCAGATTGATGCTCTCTCACGACCATTTGCATGGTACCTTTTCATTTGTCAGACACTCACAACTCTCAAAATATGGTGCCTAAGAGACAAGTTTCCCCATGCACTTTGCTTGTGCCTACCGGTTAGTGCACTATAGAACCAATTGAAGATTTTGTCAAACATGTTGTTGTGATCTTGCCACCACCTTGCTGAGTGCTCTTATAATAGGAAACTTTGCCTGATAATGTGACCTTTCTATCCCTTGATGGCTCCAGAGCACAAGGGATCCATACGCATCAAGAAAGTATGGATCGTGGGAGAACAAAATATCCATGCTTTCTCCCCATGCATCGACCATTAGCTATGTGAATTTATTAATAGAAACCTTGAATGATTGTATCTCATCTTCACTAAGGTGCGGCCACTCAAGAAGCCTCATTATCTCATCGCATCCTTTCCACACATGTGCTCTCTCCAGCCCTAGTGTTGCCTCATTGCCGAGGTAAGTTGTTATGTCACACACGTGATTCCATATCTAAAATGGATTACGGCTTTCAGCCTCACCATAGTTTAAAATCATTGTATTTCCTTTGCCCCAACCATACATATCTTATTAGGGCTATCATGTGTGGTTGTTGGGTTTTTGTGATTACTGTACGGGAGTGAAGCCCCACCGATGACAAAGTTGTTTCAAGCGTGAAAATGCACTCCTCTCGCCGTACCTCTGGCTCCATGTTCCATGCATATTCTATGTAGAGTATTAGCAACTTGTCCAAAATTATAAGTCTCAAATGCAAGGAGCATGCATGCAATCGATTAAGGGGAATTTAAAGAATGGGATGCCAATCTAGATCCTCCTCTGCACGAGATAGTGGATTGCTTTGGGTGCAAGTCATGATGCCATTGAACCACATGTGCCCCCCACTTGCCTTTGGGCTCTTAGCCCCTACTTGCTTGAGGAGTTTTGATCTTCTGACCCTTGTGCCCTTTCCCAATGCATCCTTAGGCGTCTTTGCATGGCAACAAAAAATGCATGGAAATAAAGTATTTGCACCACCCTTAGTGTCCAACATGCATTTTAGGGTATTCAAGTTGCCACCAAGTTGCCACTCTATTTCAAAGTCGCCAATGTCAAGGATATGGAGGAGTTTCCCATTGCATTGTCGATCTATTGCCTCTTGAATACATGAACAATCAAATACCACCTCAAACTGTCATGGTCCTCATGTCGGAGTGCACATGCTGCTTGCCACCATATGTTCGTCTTTGATGGCACTCCATAAAAATCTTGCCTTTGTCGCCTCCTGCCAAGCGACTTGGCCACCTCTTCACATTCTCACCCCTTTCCCACCAGTGCTCTCCTCATTAGTGTGAGGCTTGTGTGCTCCACCCTTTGGCCTTTGACATCCTAACATCCATCTTATTCTAACACAAAAAATAGTTTTTCCTCTTGTTGCCTCTATTGTGATATTATAATATTGGATCATAGCTCATTGCAAGGCTTCTACTTCAACTTTAGATGCCCTGTTATGCATGTATACAATCCGTTGTACCCCTTATCCACTGATCTCAATTGAATTATAGACTATAAGCATGTTGCAAGGGGGAATAATATTTTGAAACTCCTTTAGTAGTAGTTTCAGAAGGGATTGTCGCAATGTAGAATGTGCAGGATCAGAGATCATATTCAAAATGTCTTTGTCATGAACCACGTGCCAAAATATGGACGCCTTGATCAACTCCTCGGTAATATTGCAAACTAGGATTGCTTTTGCACATTCTCTACAAAAAGAAAATAGAAAATGAGTCAATTACTAACAAATTACACTCTTACAACCTACAACTACCTTGTTTCTCACACACATCTCTTATGAGCGCCTCGAAGTTTATGAGCCCTATAGCCATGTATCTTTCTAAAACCCATAGGAAGGTGAGTAAAGTGGTCAATGCGCCATTTAAGATTCTGAGTGGAATGCCGAAGAAGCATGTAATTTTCTTCACTGACCTGATCGATGCTTTCTTTATTGTTGTCAAGCTTCACCTTCTGCTCTACAGGTTGTTTCCTTAATTCCGCTATTTGCACCATGAATTACTTTTTGTAGTCAAAGCTGATGCCCAAATTTGTTCCTTTTCAACTAAGCTTGCAACTTGCAACATGTCTAGTTTTGTTTGAATCTAATTACGTGTTGAGAGCTCTTGCAAGTACAAAGTGTAAAGCCTCTAGCAATAACCTAACAATCTGTGGTCGCCGTCACCCAAAATGAATAAGAGCTATTTGATGTTGTGAAATGGTGGAGATGCACCTATCTAAGGATCAAGGGGGTAAATTTCTCCATCCATCCAAACATCAAAGGCTTTCCTCTATTGCAATCATAGCATGTCCATTAGAATATACCCACTATCTCAATTGCTTTGCAAAGTTGAATACACTTGCTTGAAATCACAATGTAATCTCAACTTCAAAGGCTTGTTGGTGATGTCTTGCATAGCCATTGTAGTTGGATATGGAGATGGAGATAAAGATGGAAATGGAGAAGATGAAGGCACAATTAGAGATGGAGATGGAGGTACAGGTGGATCTAAAGATGGAGGTGGAGGTTGTTAGTGCCTAATGTGTCAAGGCACTTACTTTTGGATTGTAAATAAGGTCTTAGCTTTAAGCCATAGGTACTTGTTTACACAAGGAAACTATGCCTAGGTAGTTTTAAACATTTGAATGGTCATATGACATGTAGTAGTTTTTACAGGTAACCAACGGATAGTTGGCAACTGGTTCTTAGTCATGTTACTGTTTTTTGCTATTTTTGGGAATGTACTGGACATTGATGATGAATAAAGAGTAGTACAATACTTTCTCTTGCTTAGACATGGTCTCTTGTGCTCACATAGTTTGCAGTTTTCATGGTATGATGTGCAATCACATGTAGTTAATTTCTTGTATTTGATATATGGTTTGCATTGAATATCTGTTAGGGTTGTAACTCCCTAACACTTTGGTGATCGTGCAACTAGTTCGACTTTAGCCTGAACCATATGGCAATTAGGAATGCAACAAGCAACTGATATGTTGGTTGACATAGACCACCTGCAGGAATTCTCAAATTGGGTAACCCCATAGGAAGAGTCTGAGGAATATGCAATAAATTTCTTGGAGGAATTCTTCCCAAATCTGCTAGGGAAAATCAAAATTGCAATTGCTCACAAGGTAGTTACTTCATTTTTTCATTTCAAGGAATGCAATTTACCTTCATGTTATAGTTTGTATGAAAGGAAAGTGTTGGTACATTATTTAAGACAAAAAAGAAGAAACAATGCATGAGTGCATTATGGCAAGGGTCCAATTTACCACAACACGCATATGGCACAAGGCTTATAATGAGAAGAGAGTCAGCTACAACAAGAAGACAGGAAGAAGAGTCAGATAGTGATGACCAAGAAGAACATGTAAGGGGCTTGCTGCAGGAGAATAAACTATTGGGGCATGGACTGTACTGCAAGAACCTGAACACAAGCTGCACAAGACCCCACCTGCAAACCAAGGAGGCCAACAAACAACTCCTCCCACAACAAACCCATTTTTGGGACAATTTGGTTAACATACCACTAACTCAGACAATCTTAAGGACAAGAAGACAATTGCAGTTTGTACCATCAGGGATAGGTACTTTACCTTTCAATCCACTCCTAGTAAGAGTACTCAAAACACTTTTGATACCTCCAATGGTTGCACCAAATTCCAAAGTGGGCGCGGCAAAGTTCAGCGAGAAAAAGTCCCAAGACGATGACAACCATGTTGGTCAGTTTCAAACAAGGTGGTATGTATAAGACCTAAGGAACTATCATACTGGATCCACCACCCTATGTATAGACCGGCTCCGAGCCCTAGCCATTATATGGATCCCCATTCCACACTGGTCCAATCCAAGCCACTGGCTCAGGTCTTTGACCTCCTAGGCTTAGGATCCTTGTCCTGACATTACTCCCCCCTTGGAGAAGCATTTTTGTCCTCGAAAACAGAAGTGGTAGTATCTTCGTAAGAACATTGATGTTTCCCGTGTTGGGAATCCCATATGCGAGCCAACGAATGATTGATGCAGTGAGGAGGTTCAATGAAACCAAGAGCAACAACTTGATTTTCAACATTGTTGTCCTTTTGCAAGCACTTGGGTCTAAACGGTAACTCCATTCATAACTCACTTGAATACTGTAAAAGAGTAACCACAACTAAGAGTTATCCAAAGGAATAAACAGTTTTCAGATCTTCTGAAGGTATTGGAATAATGCAGGAAAACCTTGGTGCAACTTTCTATGAAGTTGTGAGCCAGATTTCCAACTCGCGTGAGTATCTCAAAAAGCTCATAGCTACTAAGAAGTAGAATAGGATGTGTCCTTATGTCAGACTTCTAAACATTTTGGAACACCCAGAACTACATGTTCACCCCTATTAAGTCCTTCAATTATGACACTATGGAAACGGTATCCAACCCCACCACAACAGGTGTTCAAAGTTGAAAACCTTACGTAAGCAAATTCTAGAATAGGGAGAGAATCACCCATTCAGAAATGCGTTGTGCTAACGTATGCTCTTAGCAGATCCTTTAGAAAAAAATACTTGTAAGTTTCCCATCCAACACTCGATGAATAGAAGCAATGAGAGTGAGGTACTATCCCCCAACCACTTACAGATAGTCTTCCACGACTGATGATAAACTATGACTCAACCAGTGAGTATTCAGCCATATACTCCATACGGAGTGGAGGCAACCAACTAGGTTTAAAGTGGTTGGAGTGGAGTAAACTCTTAGATTTTAGACCAAGCAACCAAAAATACCCATACTGAGCCATTACCTTGTATGGCAGCGTCTAAACTCATGATAACTCTGTAGTAGAAATTGCACTTGCAGTGCAAAAAGGTGCAGAGAGAATAAAGTCCATGAATTGGCATGCCGCTCCAAATAAATGAGTGTTACACACTAGGGCCCACAACACCTAGTGTGCATGCATTTAACAAAAATTTATCCAACCCGCAATTCCATGACGAGACTTTCCACGGTACGTACGTGAAAGCCTTTCAACAGAGTTGGACCATAACCGAATGTGAAAGCTCAGTCACACCTAGGTACCAACCATGAGACATTCTCAGTAAATAATCATACTGGACTATATGTATAAACGACCCTCCGTTAAGGTGGTTGCATAGCACTTGTCCTCACAACAAGTTTGTACTGAGTACCCAACAATTCCTGGCCACTGAAATTGTTCCTGATACGGTGTGCTCCAAATGGTCTAATAAACGGATGCGACCAGCACGTAGGGACGTTGTTTCGACACATCATTAAGAATTAGGCGCCAGTGTCAGTCCCAGAGACTCCTATTCTCCACATGTGGAATATTTCTCAAATAAGGATGTATGTAAAAAGAACATCCTTTAAGTACGAGAAGTACTTGTGTGTGGAGGTAACTACAAACACTCTGCGATGTGAGTGAGAGGGACCCTCCTTATCATTGCTCCACAATGGCTAAAACAAAATCCTTGAGTTCCTAGACCATGTTGTATCCCATGTAACAACATGTGCCAAAGAGAACCCTACAAAGGGGTTCGTAATAGCATAATGCAGAAATGTATATTGGACACTACGGCCCAAAATACTTTGTTCCGACATGACATGCCCTTGGCATGTCTCTAAAACATTAAATCGTATTTATACGAGTTTAAAAAATCAAACAAAGAATACAAAAAAATGGAATAACACCAAATCAATAGATGCGTACCTGGAGATTTGAACTGAATGTTCACTGACCCGTATTCAAATGCATAGGAGCACCTTGCACACCTGTGGAAAAACAAGAAACATTGCACTGGAAACCATGTGTGTTGCTTTCGTAATCCAAACCTGTTGGTTAGAATCTACGTATTCAAACCCCTTGGTAAGACCCTTTGTAGGAACTGCTCAACGAGCAGGTAACGGTAACCAACATAGTCAACCGTGTATCGAATGATTGAAATCAACTTAAAAAGTTGAATTTGTGTACTACCGCGTGGTAGATGACGGGATTATTTCCTTGAAAGTAGAACTGGGATAGATCAAACTATGATCCGCAATGCCTATGGGGAGATTTAGCAATCACCCGCCGGGTCTTTCCCAAATATAGTATGTCCGTACACAATCATTAGTGCTATAAAGGGAGTCGGAGATCCACACAAGTGAAATGTCTAGCTCTTATGGACAACCATACTGTCTCAACTGATTGTGGCATCTATAGTCCGTGGTAGAGATCAGCTGACGGGAGTTTAAGGCTATCAAAAACTCAACTCGAGCGTCGCACTGAAAACATGTAGTGCAAAATGACACTCTAAACATCTGTAATGACAAGACTCTTGCTTGTCATTAACGTCGATGTGTACTCCACTAGGTAGATCTATTCAATCTTGAGAACAATCACCCAAGGAATACCAACAATTGGGTCTTACCCTAAATTTAACAATTGCTCTTAGCCAACGTGTGTGGCTCATAGCCCTCATGGCAATTACTGTTCAATCGTCAAACCGATGAAGACTAATTTGGATGGCATCTTGCCCAATTTCTAGTTGAGAGTTAGAGAACCTTGGCTCATGTTGACTCACCATCAAAACATGTATCAAAAGCTTCTTAGAAAGTTTTCATTATCTTTAGAGAGAAAAAAGAAAGAGAGATAAGAAGAGCATGCTGGGCTGAGGAACTTTCCTTAAACGACTATGACGTGTATAGTTGATTGCCATGCTCTTGTGCATCTTATGCCTGACGTGCACCTTATCTTATAAGCGTGCAACAATTTTCTGCTATGACTCTCATCGAGAGAGGTAACCGAAAAACACAAACAAGTCACAGACTCACCCACCTACCGTTGTCAGGAGTTTTTTGGAGCAAGGGATTGCGCATATGTACATACCCATGCATGGTGCATCAAATAAAGTATTGCCCATTTTCCAGAGCCAGGTGGTTACGTGGGGCCCACATGTGTACAGGTAGGACACCATGTACATAGTGCATCGATTTTCATCGTTACTAGTACCATTGTGTTTTTCTACAATAAGGAGGAGTTGGTAGCGCGTAAAACTTCTCGAGGAAGCTATCCGCGGGCCGACGACGTGAGGTCAGCAGGTGCGTCAGATGGCATCTAGTGGCGTCAGGAGGGCGAACGAGGTCAATATTTGCACGCAGATGAGGACGGACACAACGTGGGTGTTTGCTTGTGAGAATTATGCAGAAAGGTCATCATGAGGACCTTTTTTTGGGGCCACTTCACGTGGTGGCGAGATGCATTATTGGAAAAAAGCTGAGTGCCAGGTGTGCGAATGATGCAAAAAGGTGACAACTATGCACTGCGAGGTCAGTTTTTGGCATGTTCGGGGTCTGTTTGAGGTCATCTAAAAGGCCAAGGGTGCCCAACTAATAAAGCTAAGTGTGGGAACTGAAAAACCTGAGAGAAGACCAGAAAAAACGTGGAGAAGAGAGGAGGAACAGCCGCAAGTGTGTTTTTGCCCATTTTGGAGCCTGTTTTGGCCCTAAACTGCTCATCCGAGGTCGGATTTGAGCACTTTGACATTGTAGACTGGGGTTTTGGGCCGTTCCGGACGCGATGGCGCTGTCCATTTTGCCAAATTCCTCACTCTTTTCCTTCTATTTTTCTGTGTAAGTTTCTCCTATGAGCGAAGTTTCTACTCTAGTTTGTGATTATATCTGGTATCTTTTACCCATATTGTGTGAGTTGTTTGCCCCATTGGGGTTGGCCCAAGCTCATTTGTATCTAAACATCAGAAATTCTCCTCTTTTGAGCTGAGTTTTTTGGGTGTGTGTGTGTGTATGTGTGTGTCTGTGTGGAGTGGGCAAGTGGATAGTCTCTCTCCTCTCACTCCAGAGGTGTGTTCCCTGTCTCGGCCAGGTGTGTTGTGTAAGCCGAGTGGTGCCCCATAGTGTGTGTGTGTGTATCTTCCCAAGAGTGTGTGTCGGGTCGTTATAGAGGCGCTGTGTGTGTTTTCATCCCGCTCACATTCTTTTGGCGCCCCCACGGAGGATCTTCTTCGAGTACCTTCTGCTTCGAGCTTCAAGCTTCGAGATTCGGGGTTACAGGTTACAGGTTACAGGTTACGGTTACAGGTACAGGTACAGGTACAGGTACAGGTACAGGTACAAGTACAGGTGATTCACACAGGTACAGGTAGCTGGAGTACAGTGATATACTAGCAGTGATGTCACTTGCAGTTGTTGTGGGAATGCCTATTTGAGCGCATTGTCTGTTGGATTGTACGTTACTTGTGGAAACTGCCATTGTACGCCTTTGTGGAGCCATATATGGTTTTATTTGGCAGTCCCAGCCATTTCTGAGACTTGGTCTGGAAGATAGTCATTTCTGAGACTTGACTATACGCGATTTGCATTAGCTTTCGTGTGAGGGTCGATAGCGTGAGGTTTTTATTGAGCTGGGGGATTCTCAAATGTGGAGATCCTTTCGGTGATACAGGTAGCTGGAGCACCCTTTTCGTGACCTCGCCATAGGCTATGTACTAGTGAGTCCTACTTGATGCTCGGGTTCTATTGTTGACAGTTTATGCATACATAGACAGTCTATATTTTGGGTTCCTACTGCTCTACTTCTGGGGAAACTCTGTCGAAATTTTCCCAAGTTATGATGGCTGGTTTTTTGGTATTTTGAGCCATTTATGCTGTTATGCTGCTGAAATTTTGGCAAAATCAGAGGTTGAGTCAGGTGTGCCTTCTTGGGAGCTTCATGGTTGGCTTTAATGGATGATCAAAATGGCCCTCAGTTCACTCCTTTTCATTTAACGCAAAGAATTCAGATTAATGTTCATGTGTCCAGGAAGATCTTTTTCCAGCAGCGCATAGTCTTTATGTTTGGGCCAAGAAGATTGAGAGAGATCCTGGAATGTACTTTGCCTGTTGTAATTCCGATGATCAACTATGAAAACTCATTTGATGTGCATGTGTTTGTCCTTATCTAAAGTTGAGCTCCATTGAAGTTTCTAGGGATTGGGAAGTGAAAAGTTTTGGGTTCTTGCACGTGTGTTCGAAGGGGTTCTCAAAGCATCATAATTTGGGTAGCCATGGCTTTCTCTTATCCCGAGTTTCATGGAAGAAGTGATGAAGATGTGGAAGAATTTTTGGAAAAGATGGAGGTTGCCTGCATTAGCAACCAGATTCATGACCCTACGCAAATGTTACGCCTTCTCCAAATTTGTTTGAAGAGTGATGCACGAGCTTGGTCCAAAGCATTTGAAGAGGAGTTGCGTATGGCTGATCCACCTATAAGATTGAGTTGGGACAATCTAAGGCATGGATTGGAAGTGGAGTTTGTGAAGATAGAAGACCCTGACAAAGTGTGGCAAGAAGTACAGGCTTTGGTGCAAAAGGAAGGTGAGCCAGTAGATGCGTACATACGTAAGTTTTCATTGGCATGGGAGCGAATGTGCAAGGCTTTAGCACCACAGGTACCCCCGCCTGACATGATGAAGAAGGACAGGTTCTTGGCTGGTCTTTGGGAGAATATACGTTGGAGAGTAGAGCTAAAGAAGCCTAGGACATATGAAGATGCACTAGAGGTAGCAAGGAACAAAGAGTGGAAGCTGAGGAAAATGAGCCAGTTAGGGGTGGAGTCTTTGCCAATGAGGTCTGAATTTCAGCCTATAGAGTCTTTACAAGGGCGCATGTCAGGGGTTCATCATGAACCAGTGGTTCCTGTTACTACTCAGGTTATGCCAGCAGTGGTCACTACAGCAGTGCAAGATGATGGCCTAAGGCAAGACATGAGGCAAGTGGTTGATCTGATGAAGAATCTCAGCCTAAACATGCTAGGTCAAGTGGGAAATAATCGAGGTCGAGGGCGGTTTGCAAATCAGCCAGGAGGTGAAGAAAGACCTAGGAATGGTGCTGGACAAAGTAATAGTAGGTTTTGGAGGCAGACACCCACATGTTATAATTGTGGAGAGTTGGGTCACATCAGCCCGCAATGTGATAAGCCACCAAGGATGGGGGGAGACATGTATCCATTGCCAAGACAGGTGCTAACTAGATCAAATGATTATGGCATCGAAATTAAGGGAGACGAAGGAACCAGTGGACTGACCCAGGAGGAAAAGGGAAAGACAAAAGTGCTAAGTGTAGTCACCTTGGAGAAGGCATCAAAGCTAGAGGATACATTAGTGATGCCTATTGGGAAGAGGACCACAGAGGATAAGGAAGGAAGAAGTGCCCCAGGTCCTAGTAAGAAGAAAGGAAAGAGCCATGAAGGCGAGGATGTCAAGGCCAAGAGGAAAAGGAGAGCTCGTCGAAAGTTTCATGTTTCAGATTTTCCACTAGGGGATGGGCAATTAAGCTATGACTTGAAGGAGGATCTGACGAGCAGGAAGGCAGATGTTACTTTTGGGCAGCTTATAGAGATGGTGCCTAAGCTAAAGCGACAGTGGAAGAGGATGGTTAACCCAATGGAGAAAGAGCCAGAGAGAGGTTCAGTGAAGGTGTTGGCAATGGACGAGCTACCAGACATTTGTCCAATAGTAGATGTGTGGCATAAAAGGAAAAATTTGGGACAAGGTTATGTGGATGGCGGAGCCCAAATATGCGTCATAACACACTCATGCGTTGAGAAGATGGGTCTCACAGTGGCTGGGGTGTCAGGTTTTCGGATCAGATTGGCAAACCATCAAAAAGTAAAATGCTTGGGTGTTGTAAAGAGCTTAGAAGTGGAGGCATATGATGCAAAGGCAGTGGTTGATTTTCATGTGATGCCAGCAGGGTTGGGAGCATATCCTATTATACTGGGCAGACCATGGTTACGTGCAGTGGGAGCTGTTCAAGATTGGCGACATGGTACAATTAGCCTCTATGGAAAGACAGGTACCAAGAAGCTTTATAATATGGACACAAGGAAACGATTAGAGGAGCTTTATGAAGATGAGGATGAGTCTAGTGATGAAGACTCTTCCACGGTGACAGATGAGGACAGTGATAGCACTACCAGCAGTGATGAGGATGTTGATGTTGCATTTCTTTTGATGGATAAAGAAATCCAGGAGTGTGGTTTAGTCGCATTTGCGAATGAAGTTGAAGATGAAAGTGAAGGACCTTATGAAGTGATTGAAGGGCTGATGCAAACCAAGGTTGAGTTGTCAAAAAAGCAGGAATTAATGACGCAAATGATTAGTGGAGACCTCTCAGCTATGGAGAAGGATATATTTTTGCATATGCTGGCTAGTTTTCCTGATTTGTTCATTACTTCATATGAAGAGATCAGAGGGTTCAAGGGCGAAGAGATGCATATAGAGCTGAAAGAAGGTTCTAAGCCAGTGCGGCAAAGGCTAAGAAGGATGGGTCAAGAGCAAATGGAAGCCTTGCGGGAAGAGGTGGACAAGTTATTGAAGGCAGGGTTCATAGTCCCTGTGGAGACCACAGAATGGGTCAGTCCAGTAGTAGTCAGTCCAAAGAAGGATGGGAAGTGGAGGATTTGTGTAGATTTTAACCCTTAAACGCAGCCACTAAGAAGAACCCATATCCTCTTCCATTCATCGATCAGATCTTGGATTCAGTGGCAGGTTATGAGAGGTACAGTGTGTGTGATGGTTTTTCAGGCTATTTTCAATTGAAGATTGCTCTTAAAGACCGCACAAAGACAACTTTTATTATGCCATGGGGCTGCTATTGCTACACAGTGTTGCCGTTTGGGTTGTCAAATGGACCATCTTTCTATCAAGAAAGAGCAAATTGGGTGCTGGAACCATTCATTGGTAGTTGTGTTAAGGCTTTTATGGACGACTTCTGTGTCTATAGCAGTAGGGCTGAGCATCATGAGAAGTTGCAGATGGTATTGGCTCGATATGATGAATGTGGAGGACAACTAAATCCAAAGAAATGTCATCTAGCACAGCCAAGGGTGAAGTTATTGGGCCATATGGTGTCAGAAAATGGCATTGAGGCTGATCCAGATAAGGTGAAGTCTATTATTCTTCTTCCATCACCTATGAGTACGAAGCAATTGGCAACCTTTATACACAAAGTGAAGTACATGGCACGGTTTATTCCATTGCCTTCGCAGCTTCTTTATCCATTACAACAAGTGGCAAATCATGATCCATTGCAATGGGATGACAAGTGTGAAGAAGTGTTTCAAGAGGTGAAAGAGGTGTTAGGGGGGTTGTCAGCCATGCAGGCTCCTGATTGGGAGAAAGTTTTTTATGTAAATCCATCAGTAGGGGATGATGCCATTGGAGCCATGCTATTGCAAAAGGGGAAGGGAAGACATTATATGAGGCCAGTGTATTGTGCAAGCCGAGTGAAGTTGGTAGCGGAGAGAAAGTTATCGGAAGTAGAGCTAGTGATGGCTAGTGTAATATTTGCTTGTCGACGATTTCGTCATTACTTGCTACCACGGCCTTTTGTTTTCTTGACGAGTTATGCCTTTTTGCCACAGTTAATTAATGGTATTAACATGTCAAATGTGGTGAAGAAATGGGTAATTGAGCTGCAAGAGTTTGAGTTCTCTTTTCTAGTGGAAGATAGTACAAGGGCTACCCTAGCTGATTTGTTGACCTACAAGGAGAATCCCCTTATTGTTAAGGAAGAGGTGGTGAGAAAGGTAGTTGAAGAAGTGCCACAGATCAGCAATGCACATGTGTTGTTCTTTGATGGTTCATACAGAAAGAGCCATGATGCAGCTTCAGGGGGTATAGCACTTTATGATCCAGAGGGGAAGCTAGTATGCAAGAGAGGGTTCAAATTGGATGCTCATAGTAACGATGAGGCTGAATATGCTACATTGGAAGCCGGATTACACATTTGTTTGAAGCATGGGGTTCGAAGGTTGAGCATAAAAGGTGATGCCTTGTTAGTGGTGAAGCAAGTGTTGGGTGTGTGGAAGAGCAAGAACACCTCATTGAAGGAAATGTGCTTCAGAATTAAAGGCCTGTTAAAAAAGTTTGAAGCATGGAGTATCAGACACATTGAACGTGCTCTAAATGGAGAGGCACATGAAGCAGCTCAAGGCATGATTGGGGAGCTATTTGTGTTGAGGACCACTTTACCTCTTTATCATGGCCGGGAAAGTTTGGCTCAAGAAGAGGAGTTTTTGCTAACAGGAATCATTCCAAAGGAGATTCAGAAGTCTAAGAAGTATGGCTTTGTGCGTAGAGCATACAGGTACAAATTGATTGGTGATGTCTTATACATGAAAGGGGCTGATCTCGTGTTGAGACGTGTACCTTGGAGGGAGGAGCTTTACAGAGTGTTGGAAGAGAATCACGAAGGCGCATGTGGTGGCCATTTTGCTCTAAAGATCACCTTGCATAAGATTTTGCAAGAGGGGTATGTATGGCCTAGTTTGCACAAGGATGTTCACCATTGGTGTAGGTCTTGCAATAGGTGTCAAGCATTTGGGAAGAGAGTGTTGAAGCGAGAGCTACGAAAAACCATTATGGCGTTTGATGTGTTTGAAAAGTGGGGGATTGATGCAATAGGTCCGTTACCTATCACAAGCAGGGGCAAAAGCTATATCTTGACGGCAGTGGACTATCTCTCTAGATGGGCAGAGGCTATAGCAGTAAAACAAATCACTGCAAAGGATGTGGCAAAATTTGTGTATGATGAAATATGTTGCAAGTTTGGGGTGCCACTGGAGTTACTTTCAGATAAGGGGCCTGGCTTTAGAGCTAAACTGCTAGATTTTTTATGTGCAAAGATGAAGATTAGGCACCAGCATACCACTCCTTATTACCCGCAGTGTAATGGCTTGAATATAAGATTCAATGGTGAGTTGGTACAGATTCTTTCGAAAGTGACAGAGCACCAAGGAAAGAATTGGGATTTGGAATTGCCTAGTGCATTATGGGCTTACCGTACTTCGGTGAAGACAGGTACAGGGTTTACTCCATTTCATTTGGTGTATGGAAAGGAAGCACTATTGCCTGTGGAGGTAGAGTTTCCTGCGGTCAAGATGTTAGAGAAGTTACTTGGGCCGCCTAGTGATGCATTCAAAGAGAGGCTCTTGCAGTTACAAGAGGTCCAGTTGGATAGGATGAGCGCTTTGGAGCATTATGGGCAGAGGCAGGATAAGGCTTTGACAAAGCTAAATGAAAAGGTCAAAAGTAAGGGTATCAAGCAACATGACTTGGTTTTGCGCTACAACAGTAAGCTGGACAACACCTTCCAAAAGAAGTTTCAAATTAAGTGGGAAGGCCCTTTCAAGGTAGTAGAGTGTTTTCCAAATGGCACATATCAGCTGGCTAACCTGGATGGTGTTCTACATAAGTCAAGGGTAAATGGATTGCGTCTTAAATTGTATCATGCTAGATTGATGATGGTGGAACAAGATGAGTTGTCGGTGGAGCAAGAAATGTTGGTGAAGGATGAGGAGACTTGTGATGCGGCGAGTCTCATATCTCTCTTTGCTGCTGCTGATCATGAATGATCTAGCAGGCTAGGGGATGGGCAAATTATGTCAGGAGTTTTTTGGAGCAAGGGATTGCGCATATGTACATACCCATGCATGGTGCATCAAATAAAGTATTGCCCATTTTCCAGAGCCAGGTGGTTACGTGGGGCCCACATGTGTACAGGTAGGACACCATGTACATAGTGCATTGATTTTCATCGTTACTAGTACCATTGTGTTTTTCTACAATAAGGAGGAGTTGGTAGCACGTAAAACTTCTCGAGGAAGCTATCCGCGGGCCGACGACGTGAGGTCAGCAGGTGCGTCAGATGGCATCTAGTGGCGTCAGGAGGGCGAACGAGGTCAATATTTGCACGCAGATGAGGACGGACACAACGTGGGTGTTTGCTTGTGAGAATTATGCAGAAAGGTCATCATGAGGACCTTTTTTTGGGGCCACTTCACGTGGTGGCGAGATGCATTATTGGAAAAAAGCTGAGTGCCAGGTGTGCGAATGATGCAAAAAGGTGACAACTATGCACTGCGAGGTCAGTTTTTGGCATGTTCGGGGTCCGTTTGAGGTCATCTAAAAGGCCAAGGGTGCCCAACTAATAAAGCTAAGTGTGGGAACTGAAAAAACTGAGAGAAGACCAGAAAAAACGTGGAGAAGAGAGGAGGAACAGCCGCAGGTGTGTTTTTGCCCATTTTGGAGCCTGTTTTGGCCCTAAACTGCTCATCCGAGGTCGGATTTGAGCACTTTGACATTGTAGACTGGGGTTTTGGGCCGTTCCGGACGCGATGGCGCTGTCCATTTTGCCAATTTCCTCACTCTTTTCCTGCTGTTTTTCTGTGTAAGTTTCTCCTATGAGCGAAGTTTCTGCTCTAGTTTGTGATTGTATCTGGTATCTTTTACCCATATTGTGTGAGCTGTTTGCCCCATTGGTGTTGGCCCAAGCTCATTTGTATCTAAACATCAGAAATTCTCCTCTTTTGAGCTGAGTTTTTTGGGTGTGTGTGTGTGTATGTGTGTGTCTGTGTGGAGTGGGCAAGTGGATAGTCTCTCTCCTCTCACTCCAGAGGTGTGTTCCCTGTCTCGGCCAGGTGTGTTGTGTAAGCCGAGTGGTGCCCCATAGTGTGTGTGTGTATCTTCCCAAGAGTGTGTGTCGGGTCGTTATAGAGGCGCTGTGTGTGTTTTCATCCCGCTCACACCGTGTATGTGGTTGTGAATACACCAGTGTGACTTAATGATAGAACTTTGCCTTTGAATTAAGCTTGAGTTTTAGGTTCGTTTTAGTGTTGTTGTTTTTGACAACGACCAAAAATCATGTTAAACAATCTAGAACTTATCTTGTCCTTGACAAAGTGTCTGGTGTTATAGCGAAAGCGTGTTTCACAAAGCGGTAGAATTAAATCCACCTAGCTAGCATGCCGTGCATACATAATTTTAAGCCCTTGGCAAAAGTGATGGTCTCAAACGTGAGAACCAAAACCAGCAGTGCCTTGCATAGCCGAAACTGGTAGGCATTTGGTGAGTGATACTCCCATTTTGCCAGTTTCCTAAATTTTTGTGCCATTATCCGTGATGCCAAGTCATTGGGTAGTACCTTGGCACAAGGGAGAAGCCTTGCTTTATGTAAAATTGGCGAATCACTCTAAACATGGAGAAATAAACAATACTGAACATGGTCTAACCTGGTCATCCTGCTATAACCCGTTGTCAGGAGATGTCGAGGAAAAACAAACTCGCTCAAATGTTGATCATAACCATCTCTGTGACGCGAAAGAAAGGTGGTCTAAAAAATATTGCAGGCATATGGATAAATTCTCCAAAGGCATGTGCTCAGAGCATGCCCCAAACGGGAAAAATCTCAACATATAGGCCTGTATATAGCCCCTATACGGCATGTGTATCCGTCGGCCCTTGCATGACCATAATGTGACCTATATCATGCAACATATATGCAATAGGCCTTGCCTGAATACTGTGACATTTGTGTGTGACAAATATGGCTTGGAACAAGCTCCCCCTCCACCATAAGTCATGGTTGCAAAACTTGCTTATACCCATGCAAAAAATTGTTGCAAAAGAAACTCACAAAAAAAAATTAGCTGTGAAATAAAGCTGCAGCCTATCGACCTTGTCGAGCAATTTCAACGGAAATTAGCCAATACTGTGGGGCAAGCATCCTCTGTGAGATTCTAAAAATAGTGACAAAGATTCGGCCATGCCGAGCAACGTGTCCCCTACATCAAGTCTAGCAATAGGATGCGTCAATCTCCTTGAGAGTCTAAAACATAGAAAATATGGTATACGTCTACAGCAAATCTAAGGACTGGCAAGCCATGCTTCAGATCAGGGTGGTAGGTACTCAAGCCATGCTTGAATCCAAGTTGGCAGGTGCAGCATTGTTTCAATGTCAAAAAAATTGTAATGCTTAAAACAACTATCACAAGCCGTGCTTGTGCTTGGAGTGCCTAAATTGCACTCATACATGTTGCATGTAAAGATTATCTTGCGATTCTCATACCTTAATTTCTCCAGAGATACAACAAGTAATTGTAGATCAAGTTGTGCAGATAACAATGGAGTAAAACCATTGTAATGCATCGACAACGCGTACCTAATATTGTCTGTCGAAGCATGTAAAAGCTATGTGAAAATCCAGATTACTGCGGCTAGAAACATTGAGCATTCCGCATAAGATTGTGCATCAAGCTTCCCCTGTCGAAGACTTTGAAAAATTTGGTCACGGCCTAAACCGTGGTCTTACCAGGTAGGTTCCGTCGCGTACTAGAGAGTGCTGATTTTTCGTCACCAATTGCATTGGCAAGTGATGCTTACCAGAGCGAAAAAATCAAAAAAATTTGTCATGACCATGCAATCCGGGGATGCATGGTTGCATGCCATGCATGAGGCCGTGGGTTCCGGTTCTTATCAAAGGTGGGTGCCCCAAAATAGGGCGCCCATGTTAGATTCAACATGTGAATTTATTCACTGGCTATGGCGTCTCAAATCGAAGGCGATGCAGTAGACGAAGAAACGCTCACGGCGCGCAGTCAAGCCCTCAGTTTAATCTGCTGCAGTGTCAAAAACGCCTCAGAAGGCCAGGGTGAAACGTTTTGGTACCATAAACGCTTCCTTCTACCGACCTCCAAGCTGCCTTCCCTTACTGCTAAAGTATCTTCACGCACGGCCATGCCAACCTTGCTTGGCTCTGCAGGAGTCGTTTCCTGCGATCGTGGGGGGGGGAGAGAGAGAGAGAGAGAAAGAGAGAGAGAGAGTGAAAGACCATGCATGACGATTTCCTTCTTCCAAAAAGGCCATACCGATCTTCTTCTTCCCTCCTCCATCCCTGAGCTCTCATACCAATATAAGACCTAGGAAACCATTGTCGTGTTGTGACACGTACATAGTGGGAACGCATGCTACAAGAGTTATCTTGTAATTTTTTAGATCCATAATTATCTTTTCTATAATGTACATATGCATATTTAAGTATAATAATAAGCCTTCTATCTCATCCTATTATTTTTCTTAAGGGTAACCTATTTTTACTTTACCATCAGAAAATACTATGGGAAAAGCATCAATAGCTCCGCCTCTTTAACTTGGGGCATAAAGCATTGATTCTTTATTTCTACTATTTCATTATCATCTCACACCCTAGCTAGATCCTATATCTAGGGTAAATTCCAATATATATATATATTCTATGTATTTTTTATACTTTTCTTATATTTCTTTTTAAATAGCTACTAAGAGAGAATCAAATCCTAGTGGGACACTAGGTGGCATGATTTCAAAGATACACTTATTTTAATGCATTATTGCAAGCATGATTACAAAACTTTGTCAAGGAGCAATGTCATGCTTTCATATGGCATGAGGTGTCCTTTGGAATTAAATGAAAGTCTAGGCTAAGGAGACCACATGAAGACTTTTGCTGCCATAAATGGACCCTATTTTGATGAATTTTTTACACAAGGTTCCAATCCGAATTGGAAAACAATTTTAAAATGAAAATCGTAGCTAATGAGCTGAATTTTCTGCCCATATTTTTACTTTTTTATTTGGAGCTACGGTTGAGGAGATACAATCAAAATACTGGACCCAGTCTGCCCACATCATGCAGGGATAGCTCATTTCCAACTTTTCCAATTCCTGTTCACACTGGCTCCTCTCTTCTTGTGTAAACCGTTGGGGGTTCCCTTCACCTATAAAAGGGGACCTCTTCTTCCTTGGAAGGAACTCAAGCATTCAAGCCATTGATGAGAGGAATTCTCGAGGGAGTGAGTAGTAATGCCTAATTGTACTTAACCATTAACATAAGCCCAAGCCTACACTTTCTTCTAGAGGGAGACTAGCCATTCTTGCAACAAGCTAACCTTGGAAGATCAACTCTAATCAAAGAAGGTCTTGCACTTAGTTTATCAATCAAAGTGGAATTATCCACTCTTCTTCTCTCTCCCATCAATAATGGTGCCGAAGGGTTTCAAGTAAGATGTGTTCTATATTGATGTTTTCTTGATTTCTTGTTGTTCCAACATATATATATATATATATATATATATATATATATATATATATATATATATATATATATATATATATATATATATATATATATATATATATATATATATATATATATATATATATATATATATATGTGTATCTAATCTCATCTCTTTAACCAAACCTATCTCTCTCATTCTTAGTAATTCATCCTCTCTAGGTTCTCTTGCTACAGGTACATCTCTCCCCGCAGTATCCTTATTGCCTACGGGCAAGAATAGGGCTTGGGAGGTAAACTTCTCATCTCTTCACTTCTCTCATATCTACATTTCTCACATACTATCCTAGATGAATAACCCACATGATGATCATTTCTATCACTTTCACTCTGTACGATCTATTAGAATTAACGTATGGATTAGCCGTAAAATACACTTTCAACAACGTATAGTGTTTCTCTTCGGCCCTGAAAGGCTCAATGAAATACTTCTATCACCGGATCCCATCATACTTCCTCTCATAGACTATAATTTTTCTTTTGATGTAAGCGTAGTTATCTTGCTATGAACCAATAGGATTTGTACACACAATTAATCCCAATCACTAGACAAAATATATATATTATGGTAAGCACAAAACTACAATTCCAAAGAACAATTTGTAGCCTATTTGGTCAACCAAGATTGAATGCCATTAACGCATCCATTAACCCTTTCATATTACCCATGATACGATATGACCATAGCCTTGATGTTTTCATCTTCGTATTGTTTCGACATTCTCTTTAGCGTTCTTTCTTTGTGTGTGTGAGTGCAAGAGAGAATGGGTGGGCTTCTTTGATTGTACTTCGTTCCAAACCCTAGTCTTCATGGTATCTATGGTTTAACTCCTTCATATAGTGATAGCCGTTTTTCGGCTCTTTGTAATTGCCACAGTGAGTTACCTCACCCTACCAAAATCACCCAAACACTATGGCTATCCCTACCATTTCACTGCAAATAGGCGTGTGTGAGTTAGGGGGCTTTTCCTATATTTTCTTAAAAAACCCTCAGCTAGCTAGTCACTGGGCTAGGTGAGCCAAAAAAAATAAAAAAAATAAAAAATAAAAGTATATTATGGCCTCTTTGTGTGTAAATATTTCATTGTATATATGGCCTAAATATAGGATTTTTTTATAATTATTTTGGTATTTTATTTAAATATTTCTACTTAGGTGTGTGTTTTATTAAACCTATGTACACCTTCTTTCATCCTCTTACACCATAATTATATTTTTTTTGCCAATATGTACATACTCTAACCTCATATTTTTCCTTTATACAAATCACTCCCACATTTTCACCTTCACCCTCGTGAAAACAAAAAATTGATTTCTACTCATTGGTCAAGTTTATTATATTATTTACTTGCATACCTTTTCCTCTTTCACCCAAAATAATTCAAAGAGGGACCATATCATATGATTCCAATATCTTTCCATATCCATAACTCCTCCATATTTTTATTATTATTTTTACTCATTATTCTAACACCATGTGCTCATTGAGCTAAAGTCCATGAATAGTCCATACACTAGTCCCACCATGTATATATTTCTTTATTCACCAATAATCCTCCTCCATGCATGTGTCAAGGGCAACTTGGATGCTTTGTATTATGATATGACAAAGGAGGGGCTCACTCTTGGATGCATTGTACAAATTCAACAAAGGAGGGGTCCACTAAAAGACTTTTGCAAGCATAAAAACAGGCTTTTTGGTGAGAATTTTGGCACCTATCTCCACTCCGAATTTGGAGCAGTGGTCAAAAGAGAAAATGTAGCCCACGCTTTGAATAATCACCTCAAAGTTTTTCATGATTTTTGGAGCTACACACACACACACACACACACATTTCTCTCAATCCCTCACTCAAACCTGCACCTTCAATGGTTTCTCTCACCTTCTTCACGATTAACCTCCCCACTTACTCCCATAGCTCTCATATGAGCTCTCCATGTACATACACCATCTCTATGCCTCTCTCTATTATCTCCAAAGTACAATTCCATCTTACTCCTTATATATATACATAAATTCAGCATGTGTACCATGCTTAACCTCTGCAAATCAAAAGATCTCATCAACGGAATTACCACTTTCATCACGATGATCAACCGTGGCGGCGGCGTAAAGAAGCGAAGAAGAAGAAGAAGACCAGCGGTCATTTTTTCCACAATCTACACAAGGGTGAGTTCAAGCTTCTTCAAAGCTTCACCATCTCAATGATTCTCTTTTAATTCACCCCTCTTCCTTCATCAAATCAAATCACTCTACCCATTGTAAATGTAACATTAACTTTCTAGTGAACACTAACCACTAACATACTAACACAAAATAGCCATTGACCTAACCATAAAAGACACCTCACCTCAAGACATGTGTATAGTAACTCTCTCTCTCTCTCTCTCTCTCTCTCTCTCTCTCTCTCTCTCTCTCTCTCTCTCTCTCCTTACTTACTTTCACCTTATCTACCATCAATAATGCTCTCTTTTGAGCCCACACCCATGACTCAAGCAGACAAAGAAGGCCCGCAATGTTTTGATATTCAAAAAAATCATAATCTTGATTTGTTAGCTTGTAAATTAGGATTTCTAATAATCTTAATGAGGGGTCTCCAACCTATAAATAGGCCCCTCTCCTTCTTGTAAAACAAGCTCCAACATCTCACATAGCACCCCAACACTCTATGCGTGAGGAGAGACTTAGGTGTAGCAACCACTTGTGAGCTTCACTCTTGGTGTGAGAGAAGCCTTCAAGCTACACATTGCAAGTGAGAGAGCGTGAGTTCCACAAATCTCAAAACCACTATTTTACATGCTCCTTCATCATCAATAAATTGAGGTTTGGTGCATCAAAGGCGTGATTCGACGTTTAAATCTTCGTCCTTCCATTTGTGCAATACGGTTTGGTAAATTCAAGGTGACTTGTGTATTTTGAGTTTTATCGGTTGATCTTGATTTTAGAAAGTGTTTTAGTGTGTTTTCCATTGCCAGTTTTGTGTCCATTGTAAGAGGGTATTGTGGTGAGAGGTCTCCCACACCCTAAGACAGTGTGTGTGTGTTTTGGCAATGATTAGCAATCACTAAGCATTGAGTGAGTTTTGTACAAGTTCTACGATAGCATCATAACGAACCATCTCCATTTGCAAGTCACAAACAAGGTATTACGCAAGATCCTTCCCTCTCTCTCTTCCCTTTGCTCTGGCTCTCTCTGGTCCATTTCATGTGTGTCTTGGTGTGAGGTTGTTTGTGTGTGTTTTGTGGTGCATCTTCTTGGTTGTGCCAAAATCTCTCTTGCGTCCTAGTTCGCATACCATAACTAGGTGGTGCCCCTATCTTGTTTTGGTTTGGTTGTGGGTTTGTTGTTGTGTTGTGCTTGTGGTTGCCCCAGCCCCAATTGAGCAGCACGGGAGCCTTGAGGGGTGTTTAGAGGTCGCCTCTCTTGTTGCCCGCCCCGGACCGCCTCAATAGTTTTTGTTGAGTTCTCTCACAAACTTTCACAGCCATAAGCCCGGTGCTTTCCTGGCAAGACCGCAAATTTCTCGACATATTTTTGGTGAACCCGACGCGAAACAAGCCGGGGTGAGAGTACATAAAGATGGTTAGCAAAGTGGGGCAGCTATATGCTGAAATGAAAGAGCTTGAAGACAAATGCAAATGGCTTGAAGAAGAAGACCGGATTCAAAAAGCGATTGAAAGCGCTATGCAATCCGTATATAATGAGCTTAATATATTCGAAGGCTATGATCCAGAAGGATATCTTGAGTGCTATGTGACAGAGATGAGGCTTCAAGCAATTCCAGAAGCTCGGATGATTTCAGCATTTGTTGAACTTGTGAGTGATGATTTCAAGCACCAAGTTCAAGACTATGCAAGTGTATATGCAAGCAACTGGGGTGAGTTTTCTATAGCTATAACACAGGTATGCTTGGAACATCAAGACCAAGAGATGGAGCAGAGTGGAAGTGGATGTGAACAGCTAGAGTTGGTGTCTCATGTAAGCCATGCAAGTGTCAACACATCCATACAGGCCAATTTAGAAGCAGTAATAGATGCATATCTTTTGCAAGATGAAAATTTATTGTATGCAGATGAAGCAGACATAGTGCAAGCTATTTATGCACGTTTGGGTCTTGTAACCTTTTTATCTCAAGATAATGACTTTCATGATGCTATCCAAGCGCCTCAAACGGCTCAAAGCGACTTAGAGGATGATGCAAACTCGTCGGCTATGATAGATGATTTGGACGCTCCTTTTGATTCGTTTGAAGATGCACATGAGTGTATATACAAGGATGAGGATGCTATGGTTTTGACAGAGGATGTGAAGGGAAAACAGGTGGAAGACGGCTATATTAGTAATGTGCTACAATCTACTTTTGAGTTGATCCAGGAACTTTTACCAAGTTTAGAAGAGCCGGATGCCTATATTGAAGACATATACCAGGATGAAGAAGCCAGTATCAATGCTTTCCTATGCGAGTTTGATGCATGTGGTACTACCCAAATGGATATGCCTAGCTGAAAAAGTGCTAATTTAGAGGGGGTGACTGAAAATCTCTTCCTTTGTGAGTATAGCTCTGCTAGTAGCATTGCGGATTGTGAAGTACCTCAGTTAGACGAGGTGGAAGAAGAGGAGTGCATTGACAAAGTAATATGTATGTCTTGTATATATGGAGTAGCAAATGTGATGCAAATGACTCATGAAATTGTGCCTTATTTAGAGCTAGATGCAGTAAGCTTTCACAATTCCATGGTAGAGGAAGGAATGAAAGATGCAGATTCTCTGCATGAGGATTGGGGTTCTGCAGTTGAAGCTATGAATCTTCAAGATTCACAAATCAAAGATAGAAAAGTGTTTGGTTATGCTATACAGGTTGAAGTGACATTAGAGGATAGAGTAGAAGATCAAGAAACCTCTTCGGATATGGTATGTGATGGGGGTGATATTTCTTATCTGTGTGAAGATGCAAATAAAGATGCTTGCCATAAAGCGCCTACTATACAGGGTTCTAAGAAATTCGGTTTCCTGCAGGTATGCAAACAATATCTGAGGCATAAAAGGGATTTAGGTCTTGTGTCACAGGGTATAAATTGCAAGCAGGTTTGTGAGCATCTATCTGCTATGGATAGGAAGGGTATACAAGGTGATTCCTTGAAGCAAGAAGAGGATGCTAGCTCTATGTTGACACCAGAGTCATGTAATGAAGAAGGGTTCTCCCTAGATGAGTGGAGACATGATTCAGTTGAAGATAATTTAGCGATGAGTCCAAAAGGAAGAAGGGGTGAAGATATTGTGTCAGAGACTAACTCCAAGGAGGTTTTTGAGCAGTCGGTTACAAGTGACCGGGAGCATACCTACCAGGATGATTTGGAAAGGGAATTAGACACCATATTTGAGAGGTATGCAAAGTTTTATGCTATAAAGCTGGAGAGGTATTTGGTAAAAGGTGAGAGAATTGATGAGAGGTTTACCATGCACATTTCTGAGGTTTCTCTTGATGTTGAGAAAGGCTATCTAGAGGATTCTTTTGAGAATTAAGATGCAGATTCAGACTTCTATGCGAAAGAGGTACATATGGATTTACAGGTTGGTCAGAAGGTTGAAGTGCAGTTTCAAAAATCTTTCAAGTATATTACAGGAAGCCTGGAAGTGTTTTTTGAAGAGGAAGATGAGGAACTTATGTCTCTACGTCATGAAGATTTTGCGCATAATGGAGATTTGTTACAGATGTTTTGGAGACAGATGTATATAACAATTCCTTCTGATCTGAGAGGAATTCAAATATGCGGAGACTCTCAATGCTTAGTACAATACAAGTTTTTGAGTTGCCCATATGATCCTGGAGGAGGTCATGGGATGACAGGGGATACAATTGCTTTCACAAGTTACCATGAGGTTGGCACATGCCGGAGGATGTGCAGGTTTAGAGGGGGTGGATGTCGTGCTGTGACACGTACATAGTGGGAACGCATGCTACAAGAGTTATCTTGTAATTTTTTAGATCCATAATTATCTTTTCTATAATGTACATATGCATATTTAAGTATAATAATAAGCCTTCTATCTCATCCTATTATTTTTCTCAAGGGTAACCTATTTTTACTTTACCATCAGAAAATACTATGGGAAAAGCATCAATAGCTCCGCCTCTTTAACTTGGGGCAAAAAGCATTGATTCTTTATTTCTACTATTTCATTATCATCTCACACCCTAGCTAGATCCTATATCTAGGGTAAACTCCAATATATATATATTCTATGTATTTTTTATACTTTTCTTATATTTCTTTTTAAATAGCTACTAGGAGAGAATCAAATCCTAGTGGAACACTAGGTGGCATGATTTCAAATATACACTTATTTTAATGCATTATTGCAAGCATGATTACAAAACTTTGTCAAGGAGCAATGTCATGCTTTCATATGGCATGAGGTGTCCTTTGGAATTAAATGAAAGTCTAGGCTAAGGAGACCACATGAAGACTTTTGCTGCCATAAATGGACCCTATTTTGATGAATCTTTTACACAAGGTTCCAATCCGAATTGGAAAACGATTTTAAAATGAAAATCGTAGCTAATGAGCTGAATCTTTTGCCCATATTTTTAGTTTTTTATTTGGAGCTACGGTTGAGGAGATACGATCAAAATACTGGACCCCAGTCTGCCCACATCATGCAGGGACAGCTCATTTCCAACTTTTCCAATTCCTGTTCACACTGGCTCCTCTCTTCTTGTGTAAACCCTTGTGGGTTCCCTTCACCTATAAAAGGGGACCTCTTCTTCCTTGGAAGGAACTCAAGCATTCAAGCCATTGATGAGAGGAATTCTCGAGGGAGTGAGTAGTAATGCCTAATTGTACTTAGCCATTAACATAAGCCCAAGCCTACACTTTCTTCTAGAGGGAGACTAGCCATTCTTGCAACAAGCTAACCTTGGAAGATCAACTCTAATCAAAGAAGGTCTTGCAATTGGTGTATCAATCAAAGTGGAATTATCCACTCTTCTTCTCTCTCCCATCAATAATGGTGCCGAAGGGTTTCAAGTAAGATGTGTTCTATATTGATGTTTTCTTGATTTCTTGTTGTTTTCATTTTCATCTCTAATCCAACATATATATATATATATATATATATATATATATATATATATATATATATATATATATATATATATATATATATATATATATATATATATATATATATATATATATATATATATATGTATCTAATCTCATCTCTTTAACCAAACCTATCTCTCTCATTCTTAGTAATTCATCCTCTCTAGGTTCTCTTGCTACAGGTACATCTCTCCCCGCAGTATCCTTATTGCCTACGGGCAAGAATAGGGCTTGGGAGGGAAACTTCTCATCTCTTCACTTCTCTCATATCTACATTTCTCACATACTATCCTAGATGAATAACCCACATGATGATCATTTCTATCGCTTTCACTCTGTACGATCTATTAGAATTAACGTATGGATTAGCCGTAAAATACACTTTCAACAACGTATAGTGTTTCTCTTCGGCCCTGAAAGGCTCAATGAAATACTTCTATCATCGGATCCCATCATACTACCTCTCATAGACTATAATTTTTCTTTTGATGTAAGCGTAGTTATCTTGCTATGAGCCAAGAGGATTTGTACACACAATTAATCCCAATCACTAGACAAAATATATATATTATGGTAAGCACAAAACTACAATTCCAAAGAACAATTTGTAGCCTATTTGGTCAGCCAAGATTGAATGCCATTAACGCATCCATTAACCCTTTCATATTACCCATGATATGATATAACCATAGCCTTGATGTTTTCATCTTCGTATTTTTTTGACATTCTCTTTTGCGTTCTTTCTTTGTGTGTGTTAGTGCAAGAGAGAATGGGTGGGCTTCTTTGATTGTACTTCTTTCAAAACCCTAGTCTTCATGGCATCTATGGTTTAACTACTTCATATAGTTTTTGTTGAGTTCTCTCACAAACTCTCACAGCCATAAGCCCGGTGCTTTCCTGGCAAGACCGCAAATTTCTCGACACCGTCATACTGGATCCACCGCCCTACCACCCTAGGTATAGACCAGCTCCGAGCCCTAGCCATTATATGGATCCCCATTCCACATTGGTCTACTCCAAGCCCCTGGCTCAGCTCCCTAACCCCCTAGGCTTAGGATCCTTGACCTGATAGTATGCAAGTGGTTATGAGGCGCTATATCTAGATGTAGTGAAGAAAGAGCATTTTGCAGACATCAACACTGCAAGGTAAGGCCATGGATTTGGTTCTTGTAGTATGGCATGGTTTTTTTTTGGAGATTATAATGATTTGAGGCAGAGATTTTTATCAAGCTTCAGGGAGGATAAAACACTTAAAGACATTTTGAAGAAGTTGAAGAAATTTAAGCAAAAATATTTGTTGATCGCAGATCATGCACAAAAATTTAGGAATTTGAATAATAGACGGGAGGCAACACAACAATCTTCTATGGAGCAATTTAGAGACTACTTTTGTAAGGGACTCAGAAACGAGTTCAAAAGTGTAGTATTAGGGAGATCCCCATTAGGAAAATGCACATGATTTACTAATTTGGTGTAAGTAGCTGCAAGAGCTGAAAGAAGATATGGAGGTAAGGGAGACCTAAAGGAAAAGAAGAAGAAGAAGACTGAGGATTCAGACTCAGAGTCAGAAGATGAAGATTCAAATCAAGATACTGAGGAGGAAACTGATATCGAGGAGAAAGATTGGTCTGAAAAGAAGAAGGAAAAGAAGAAGCAGAAGAAAGATAAGGGTAAGTAGAAGAATAAAAATAAGAAGGGAAAGGAAGTAGTGAATGTAGATATAGGCAACAAAATCATTCATGAAAAATTGTAGTGACAATTGGAATGAGCCAGTTTGGAACGTTAGGAAAACCATATTGTCAGGTTTGCAAAGATTTGGTCATGAATATGAAAATTGTTAGTATAATCGAGATTTCATGCAAAGATTCCTAAGTATATTACTCAAAACAAATGAGGGAGACAGCTACAACTGTGGTAACTCCTCAGGTTGCTAACAAGAGATATCAGGGACCTACACCTCAAAGAAGGTTTCAGAACCAAGATAATTGGGGATACAAGAACAGAGGTCAAAATAATATGCAAGAGTTGCAATGTAATTATTGTGGAGCAATAGGACATGGACAGGGTCTTGATTGTGAACAGTGGTCTAGACATAGAAATGATAGAGGCATTCCTATCATCAAACACATTAATAACAATAACAACAATATTAGCTGGCATCAGGAACAAAATCAACAACCTCCACATTAGAAGCAACAGAGACCTCTAGGTGAGGCTAATTTGGTAGTGCTAGAGGAAGTGATTGAAGAAGAATGAATTCACGACAGGGTACAGTTCCATTAGGAGAAAAAGAAACCTATTTAGAAAGTACAAGACTGCTAGTATACTACGGAATAAGTAAGCATTACAACTGTTATTGTACAACATGTATCCAAATTGAGGATATTCATGAAAGTAGTGGGTGCACCGATGTCATGGTTGTAGCAAGATCAAAATCAAATCCAGGAAAGAAAATCCTGAAGAAAAAAGGAGATAAGGACACTGTAAATTGGAAGAAGCAGAAAGAAGTAAGAACAAAAGCACTCAAGGAAGCACGAGAGTCCCATGGTGGAAATATGCTATCTAAAGAATGGGAGTTTGATGCAAGATCCTTGGTTGATTAGGGGAAACGTACATTAGATAAAAGTAGGACCCCACTAAAAGAGGAGGGCAGTCGTGATGAATGTTATGGAGCTTTGTTGTCAGCTCCAATAGCATTGACTCTAAAGCAGATGTTGAGGTTGGTACCTACATTTTCCCAACCGTTGCTGAAAAGATTAACTAATGAAGTAAAAAGTACAAATCAGGAAATAGGTAGCGGAAATGAAGAATTTTTTTGTGGATAAGCATGTGCAGTCCTACCAATGGACATGGATTACAAGGGATCAATAGTGGGGGTATCTATTGGAAAGGTGTTCAACCTTTGGGAATTTTGAGAAATTTTGCAAATCTCAATTGGGGAATGCAGTTTGTGACCAACTTCGCGGTTCTCAGGTTGGAAGAATCTACTTTCTCTTATCCAATGATGTTGGGGAGGCTCTGATTAAGAGCAGTAAGAGTAAAGCAGCTATGGGGAGCAGACTCTATAGTGATCAAAATAGGAAAGAAGAAAGTAGGAATGCAAATGGATGCAGAAATGGTGATACCACCTAGTTTCAGGGCACTGCATATAGAAGGACTAAATATGGTAGAAGAAATTGGAGAGGATACAGAAGAAGAATTTCTTAGAGCTAATTCAGTAGTTGTATACCTATTTTTGAAGTGGATGTGCAAAAAATAGCATTCAAATATGTGCCACAACCAGAAGATGATGGAATACAATTAATGACTCAAAAATCAGTAATTACTCAGGATAGTAACCTATCAAATAACAAGATGGGCAATGAGCTGAAGAACCTAAAGATTGAAAATAGAGAAGAGGAGCAATCTATGAAGCACTGAAGCAAGCAGAGAGAGCCTTTGAACATCAAATGGCAAGAATTGCTAAAGTGACTCAGGATGAACTGCACGAACTAAATGTGCATACCCAGGAGGAACCAGCGATAGTGAAGGTATCAACAAATATGGATAAGCAGTTTAAACTGAAACTGAAGAAATTGTTTCTAGAAATTAAATATGATTTTGCATGGAAATACACATATATGAAAGGAGTAGATACTAGCTTTTGTCAACACAAAACTAATTTGAGAGCAGATGCATTTCCAGTTGTACAACAAAGGTTCATGACGAATCCTAACTATGTGAAACAGGTTAAAGAAGAGATTGACAAACTATTGGCTCTATTGGTTTCATTTATCCTTTGGAGGAAGTTAATTGGTTGTCACCGATTGTTGTAGCTCCAAAGAAGAATGGAAAGATCGGGGTGTGTATGGATTACAAGAAATTGAATGTTGTTATAGTAACTAATGCATTTCCCTTACCTTTTTGTGATACACTACTGGATGCAGTATCTGGACATGAGCTTTATAGTTTTTTGTATGGTTTAAGTGGTTACAACCAAATCTCAATTGCATTTGAAGACAAGAAAAAAACTGATTTTGTGATTGAATGGGGAGTTTATGCTAGCAATGTGATGAAATTTGGCTTGAAAAATGCTCCACTAACATTTCAGAAAGCAATACAACATGTGTTTTTTGAATTCCTTACAACTTTTATGAGGGTCTTCTTGGATGATATTAGTGTTTTTGGAAAGAAGCAGGAGCATCTCGAACACTTGAGGTTGTGTTTTCAGAAATGCAGGGAATTCAGGTTGTCATTAAGTCTATCCAAATGTGCTTTTGCAGTGAAAAGAGAAGTTCTTTTAGGGCATGTGATTTCTAAAGAAGAGGTTTCTGTTGATCCAAGAAAGGTGGAAGCTATTAGAAAGGTATCGAAACGAATAACAATTAAACAATTGAGCAGATTTTTGGGACAAGTCAAGTGGCATAACAGATTCTTGAGGTACTTGGTTTATGTGTGCACACCATTAACAAAGCTTACAAGGAAGGATAATGTATTTGAATGGGGAGAAGAGCAGCACAAGGCATTTAGGATTTTGAAGAACATGTTGACTGTATGGAAGTAAGCTGTCTTGAAATGAAACAAAAACCATGCTAGACCATTTTGTCCACCTCATCTTTCCTACAAAATGGACTATTTCTTTTCAAAATGAAAATGGTGAACAAGTTTTAGTGCAAGGTAGAGCAAGACAACCTCCCTTGAAAGTACTCGGACCACTGAGATTTTGTAACAAATTTTTGTAACAAAATCAAATGTTAATAAGACCATTTTGGAAATTATGATTCTGAAGGGACAAAGAAACAAAAAAATGAAAGAAGATTGTTCAAGATAAGTTCAAATCTAATTAACTCATTAAGAGGCTGCAACTTGAGGCTCGGCCTGTGGGTAAGGAGTTGAGAACTTTGTGCCATCAAGCTTGACTTTTGTGATCTTTGGTGGACAAACACGTAGCAGAGTAGCACCACCAGGAAAATTTGAAGACATTGGAATAATAAGGGATTGATTTTGCAAGGTAATACAAGTACTTCTTGTACAATATTAAGTATGATCACCTAATGCTTTGACACCATGTAAGAAATGCATAACAAATTATGACCTTGTAGCAAGGATATTAGAGAGAAACATGATGCAGACTAGATTATTGTAGAATAAAAATTTAGATTATTACTATTACAAAGTCATGGAATAATCCACCCACGTGATCTCGAGGTAGAGCATATATGGTGATATAGACAACTAGAGCTATTAGGTAGGAATATAAGGGGCTGATTATCTTTAATATGGATGCCTTGGTTCATGGAGATGGCCTCCTTATATAGATGTAAAGCAACCTCTATGGGTTTTCCTCTCATAAAAGATAGTCTTCCATATCCATGCGTAGCCAGTTCCACCTAGAGAATTGACAACTAGCCATTGAATGCTCCCAGCCGCCATTGGCCATTGACTATTGACTTCCTACCATAGTCCATTGATTGCTAGCCACCAGTTGGCATTTGGAAAATATATTCCAGTAAGAATTGTGCAACATACATTATGGTGGGAAAAACTAGTAGGTAGGCATTGCAGATATACTACCACAATCTGGGGTAAAAAGAAATTAGAGATCACATATGCGTGAAATTTAATTAAAGTGTGGAAGTGCATATCCCTAGATTTAAAAATCCATAAAGATAATTAAAAGTAGAATATTGAACGCGACGTATTTTATAGGAAAATGAATGAAGTTATAAATCATGAGCTCAAAGTAAAGCTTTATTAGCCTGCTACTAGTATTCCCCCTCCTGATTTAGGTTGTCTCCACACAAGTACCATATTGCAAGGTAGTGCTTCGGAATTTGTGCCTTATGCTACTTTTGGAGTGCTTTAAGAGCTTCATAGTACTTCATTTGTAGCTTCTATCTCCATCAATAAGGAATTGGATATCAATAAGTCTTTTGAGTTCCTAGTAGAGTAGCCACTAAATCTAGCATGGAGATTTTCAATGACAAGGCCAAAGATTTTAGTCCTGAAAGTGAAAAACCTTATGTAGAAGGCCACTTAAAATGCTCGGGGAGGGGGGCACTATGTATAAAAAAAATTATATCACATGCATTCAAGGAGTAGATCTAAAACTCAAATCTCTGACAAATAAGGAGTTTTAGAACTACTTCTTGAACGTACATGATAGTCCCTTAGACACCCTAGGTTTTTAGAACTAGTCCTTGAACTCATGTGACAGTCCAGTAGTAAGTGATAATTTTTTCTTATTCTCCATTTTATGGTACCTTTCTGTATGTGAAAATGTGAGAAAAAGTAAAATTTTATAACCCCTTCTGCTACACTCACGTGAGTCCCATAATTATCAAGTGACCTCCTAAGTTCAAATGTTTGTATATAATAGGATGGTAAGAAGGTTACTTATGAGTAGATTTTGTAGAGGACTTCATCAAGAGGTTAATCTGACAAGTCATAGCACAAGCCTTGATTGCCCTATCAAGAAAAGGTGCATGTGCCTACTTAGCTTGATGGAAAGTTGCATGAAGGGTAGGAGTGTCTTTGCATACCTTTGGTTTTATTGAGGAGATTGTGTCTAAATAATGACATATGGAGGATGCCTCTTTAGAGCAAATTTTCCACAAGGAAGATGTGGCTCCACCCGATCTACAAAGCAATCTCTCTTTGATCTTTATCACCTCATACTTTGCCAGTGGGTATGGAAAAGATTGTTGATTCCATGTGTCAATTTTTTTGTTCAGAGCTAAGATAATCAACATTGACAAAGTTTATTATATGATCCTCCCATGCCCATTTCCATGACTTCCTTCCATACATCTTTAGTCTCTTGTTCAATATTGACTTTTTGGCCTCTGTTGTAAAGCTGTGTAGGGCCTAGTTTCCTCTTATTGGTTAAGTGGTACTATGTCAAGGAGGGAAATAGCTCCCTTTGTCTCCTCCATGCATTGCAAGAACTATACTAAGGCTTCTATGTCCTTGGCTCGGGGGGCGGGGGGGGGGGGGGGGGGGGGGGGGGGGGATCACTTTATAATTAAGTGACTATCACATGAGTACAACATAAGCGATTATTACATTTTATTTTTTCTCACATTTTCACATACCGAAGGGTACCATGAAATGGAAATGAAAAAAAAATATGGATTGAATTAAAAAGGGGTGTATTTTATTTGTCAAAAATTCATATATAAGGAGTTTTTAAAATACTCCTTGAACACGCACGTGATATACACTATTTATACAGAGTGAAGAGTTTTGAGATGTTCTCTTCTGCAATTGTCTGATAGAGGTGTCCTCTTCTACAACTGATTCATTGCCTTTTACTTGGATTTTTGCAGTTTGTAGATCTTGCTGGAGCTTATATTTTGATATTCCTCTTCTTGGTGCATGAAGCTAGATAAAGCTCTCTCCTGTGCATCTACACTAGCTTCACCTCTACCTCCAAATCCTTGCTTCTTTTTTCCATATCTTGGTAGGCTAAATCTAATCCATGGAATGTGAGGATTGAGAGGTCCTTGGCGACTAGTTTAGAGGTGTTCTTTTCTGGAATTGTCTGATAGAGGTGTCCTTTTCTACGACTCAGTGTTGCCTTTCAGCTGAATTTGTGCGGTTTGTAGATCTTGTTGGAGCTTATATTTTAATATTCCTTTTCTTGGTGCATGAAGCTTAGATAAAGCTCTCTCCTTTGCATCTGCACTAGCTTCACCTCTACCTCCAAATCCTTGCTTCTTTTTTCCATAGCCTGGTAGGCTAAATCTAATCCATGGATTGTGAGGACTGTAGAGCTAGCTCATAGCTAGTCTAGAAGCAACTTGGATGTTTGTGAAATCCAATTGCATTTATATCCACAGATCATGAACATACTGGCACTAGTTGTGTTCAAGTCTTGAATCTTCTTTTCTTGGTCCTTGCTTGTAGAGGAAAGTCGTTTCAAAATCATAGACATATTTGTCATTTCTTCGAGCTATTTACCATTGGCAATTTGTATTAAAAACAATTACACCTAAGACTAATTATGTAGGCTATTGAACTTGTCTAGAAAATCATTTCCCACTTCTATGGGAGTTTTGAGATGGTGACTACCTTCATATTCTTGGATCTTGTTTTGGTGAGATTACACCTCTTGGTTCATCTTTTCCATGATGTGATGGAAAAATTGAGTGAAGTCTTCTATCTCTTTCACTTTGGTTACACTAGAGGTGCTAGCTTCTACTTTCTTCACCTTCTCCTCCTCTTTGTTTTCATCCTTTTGTTCTTCTTCTGAGTCCTCCCATTGCTTCTTCTTTGTCTCATCTTTAGTTTGTTCTAGAGAAATATCTATTATATTATCTTTCATATCGTCTTTTTATTGATCTTCAATATGTTCTTTGACTTGTACACTCTCCATCACTTTTGGTTCAATATTGGGAAGCTCTTGAGATGCTTCCTCTAGCATGTTTTCCTCATAAGATGTTTCTTGTATTGAGAAGTGCAGCTTTGATGTAGCCATGGGAACTGGCAAAGCTGCTAAGGTGCCTTTCACTTAAGTGTTGATTGTTGATTGCTTTACTTTCTTGCATTCTTTCTCATTGTTCTTGGCCATAGTGAAACTCCAAATTTATGAGGGGATCCTCACCTTGAACAGTACAAGGGGATTTTATTGTGGAGCTTTCCTGGGCTAGGATCTCCAAATTCTTCAAAATATCCTTGGAGGCCCCTTTCTCTTTCATTTTGTCATTTTCATCTTGTAGCTCTTTGGGCGAGCTCTTCCATTCTTCCTTCTTCTCTCTACCTGAAGCCTTCCACGCCATGTTTCCTCCCCGTTTTCTCTAGAGCCCTGTTTCTGCTCTATCGATCTTGCTCTACTGGTGCACATCCTTTTCCCCAAGCCTTCTCTTGCTCTTGACAGAGTTTGCCACAGGGAACATCGTTAACCCTTTTCCATTCCTTCTAGCTACTACTGTTACTTATCGATGAAGGTTTTGACCAACCCTTTCTCTTCTGCCTATTGCACACATCAAGAGATTTAAGCCCCTACATAGCCTGCAAAGCTTTACCTCTTCCCCTTGCGCACATCAAGAGCTTGAAGCCCTTACGCTGCTTGCAAAGCTTTATCTTCAACACCTACAAATCTTTACCTTCCAACACGTGCAAATCATGTCCGAGCTGGCACGAATGTTTCTTGTGATGGGCCGATTTGAATAGGAAAACAGGCCAACAGCAAGCAAAAGGTTCATGCTAAAGAAGATTTGTCATCGTAGAAGCTTGTCGAGTAAGGTGAGAGATTCCTCTTTTGATTTCGCCTTCGTTCAAGTATCTGCTTGACAGGTTTTTTCTACTGTCCATGAGATCTCTACAACTTTTTCATGTGCGATCCACTAGTGGTGAGGGCTAGCCATCAGCTTCCCCTTCTATCTACTACCCAGCTATGAAGCCGTTATCCAACCTTCTCCAGCAAACAAACAGACATAAATGCCTCTTCATCACCCATAGTTACCCCTTGTCACTTTCATCACGGGCTGTATCCCATTCCAGCTACTACACATGGTGATGGTGATTCCGTCAGATGCACTCAAGCTTTCAGTAATGACCATGGCTACACCTCCAATATTGTTCTCAGAGTTCCTGCCTAGGTGTATCCATGCATTGAGGCTTGAAACTCACCCCTTAGATCACACCACTCTACACTTCAATCTCATTACTTTACCGAATGTCTTTGCTAAAGCTCCTCCGTGGCTTGAGAACTTTTAGTCATGGATCTCTCCTTTGCCTCACGATGCTAAACTTCCTCCCTGCCTCGAGAACTTTTAAACATGGATCTCTCCCTTGCCTCATACTACCTAGTAGTTGCTAAAGATTGCTAACATGGATAGCTCTCAACAAACCCTTCCTTCATATTAACCTTTTTCAACAAATCAACCCTTATATTTCTCCGATGGCTACAGCCCCTTGTCCTAAATGGTAGCAATTGATAAAGATTTTCCTAATTGGCTACAACTCCGGCATGCCTTGAGAACTTTTAGTCATGGATCTCTCCTTTGCCTCTAGACTCTAAACCTCCTCCCTGCCTCGAGAACTTTTAACCATGGATCTCTCCCTTGCCTCATACTACCTAGTAGTTGCTAAATCTTGCTAACATTGGTAGCTCTCAACAAACCCCCCTTCATATTAACCTTTCCAACAAATCAACCCTAATATCTCTCCGATGGCTACAGCCCGTTTTCCTAAATGGTATCAATTGATGAAGATTTTTTGCAGGAAGAAACACATAATTGACTGGCGGCCCACTATCCAGCCTCTAGGTATTAACCCTTTACTCCCCTTTTCCTTCTAGCAAGTGTTCATGTCTAATGAATACCACTAATGGCTAGCTGGCACTCTCCTTACTGCATGCCAGTCACCTCCTAGGCCCCAAGAAAGGACTAGGTTGTAGCTTTTGGCTTGGATCCTGAGCCACAACTTCCTTTTGCTACTATTTAAGAACATGCCAAAAATGAATGTAGCCATGTCAAGTAAATGCTTCATCAATAGTGTTTCTATCTTGGCATCAACACGAAGTACCTTCTATACTGATGCATCCTAACTTGGAAAATACATAGCCACCTTACTTGGCACTCTTAAAACCCTCTTCCCTTCCATTACTATGCCAAATGCCTCCGATAATGCTCCCTTCATGCATAGGATATTTTGCAGGAGAACTTTCCCTGGCTTAATAGCATGGGGAAACACTACAAACACCGATTTTTGACTTCATCCTTGATCCCATTGTAGCGTTGAGAATATTAATCCTTCTAATTTAACCCCTCCCGGTCTTTTCATTTTCTCCTCAACCCCTTGAGTAAAACAGGGGTTACTTGGAATGACTGCTACAAGTAGCTTATAAGATAACTTATGACCAAAATATGGAGGTTGTGATAATCTTGCAATGTTGAGTGTAATCTAAACAAATTGGTGGCTTGGAAAAGGAAGACCCCAATCATCTTACCCTTGTCATGAACCCCCAAGGAATGCACTTGATTTCTATTGAACATCCAAAACCTTCCGCATTCAATGATTGAGGCTCCCTGCTCCCTTGGACATCTAGCTTGACAATCCTTGCCCATGATACATCAAGCTAGACCCAATATGTGCCAAAAATCTAGTCTATCAAGATAATCGAGTGCCATTAGATCAAGAAATCTTATTGCAATTTGGGTAATATAGTTCTACCCCTAATTATCAATCCCCTTGCCCTCCTTGGTTGTAAGTTCCATAGTATTGGTCAGTCGCTTTTGATCCTTCAAAGTTGCAACTCCTCTTAAATTTTAAATTTCTCTACCACATGTTTCTCAAAAGGAGCTGCCTTCGCCATCACCCCTATGGATGCACATAACGCATATGTTGTTCAAGCATTTTTTGTGGTCTTCATTCTAGTCCTTTTTTTCCTTATCACTAACCAAAAATACCTTTTCTTTTGCAAGTCCCCTAGCCATTGGCATCTTAACTATCCATTACTACCAGCCTTCAAAGAATATCTCTATAAGCCTCATGGACTCTCCCCTTTCACACAATGTATACAAACCATTCTCCTGGTTTTAGATTCTTTTGCTTGTATCCGGACATACAAATATACCCATTGGTGAACCTCCCTGTGCATTCAAAAATATAGTTTTTCCAAATGTGTATCAACCTAACCTCACGAAGACTGGCTTGACAATAAAGCCCTATGTGATTGGACCAATAATGGCCATGTAAGCAATAACCCAAAACCTTAATGCAACATCCTAACCTTGTACATCCCCTTACCTATCCCAAAAACCTTTTATCAAATACCAAATGCCAATTGTATACACCTACCACTTTCCTTCCTCCTATTTTAACCTAACCTTCAGTTTGGGTAACCTTGTACATCCATTGCACTCCTTGCCTCATAAATATGTTGTAACTTGACCTAAGATAACGTTGTCCTCATATAGCCTTAATCTTAACTGAAGCAAACTTTCCAAATACCTCAAACATTTATCAAGAAAATCATGTGTTCAATGTGACCTTTTCCCTAGAGCTAACCTTGTCCACATAATTTCTTCATGCTTAACCTTCGTTAAAATTTTCACCTGATTTGACCATATACACTTACCACTTTCCTTCCTCCTACTTTAACCTAACCTTAAGTTTGGGTAACCTTGTACATCCATTGCACTCTTTGCCCCATAAATGTGTTGTAACTACCAAAGAAACTCACCCTGTGACTTACTTAATAACACTTATCTAAGCCTTACAACACTTTTTTTTCTTATCTCTAGCCCACCTTACCTCTACTAGATTCATACCTTCAACTCTTGCTCTCTCACTCTCTCTCAAGCCCCCAAGGTAAAAGTCACCCAATCTTCCAATTTCCATGTTGCAAAGAAGAGTATACCATGCTCTTCTTGGCTCCCTACACTCCTTTAGAAGTAATTCCAACAAGTCACACCTTCCACCCTTCTAACCTTGAGGTTGGTCTTAAACAATAAAATCCTTTGTAAAAAATCCATCATGTATGGTAACCTTTGCCAAACCTAGAAATCTTTAGGTTGCAACATCAAGATGGACCTTTTTGAAAATTCATATCTTATACCTTACATATATGGTCCACATCCTTATTCAATGTCTACATTGAATTTTTCATTCCCAAGAAATAGCACTCTCTTTCAAGAATCTATTGTACACATGCAATATGATTCATAAAGCTCATGTCAAGTCTAGCAATTGCCCCACCTAACCAATTTTCCCTCCATAAGTCCTTATAAAACCATGTTCCTCAAGAGAGAGTTTCTAAAACCATGGAATGCCCCGAGGAGACTTTGTAAGTCGAAACGTGTTGCAAATGCCATGTTTAATGAAATCTCTCTTTTTCTTTTTGCACCTCTTTTCCACCCAATTTTGCCTATGTGAAGTACTCGCACGCTTGGTTTGTTTAATCCATAGAGTTTTGAGATGTTCTCTTCTGCAATTGTCTGATAGAGGTGTCCTCTTCTACAACTGATTCATTGCCTTTTACTTGGATTTTTGCAGTTTGTAGATCTTGCTGGAGCTTATATTTTGATATTCCTCTTCTTGGTGCATGAAGCTAGATAAAGCTCTCTCCTGTGCATCTACACTAGCTTCACCTCTACCTCCAAATCCTTGCTTCTTTTTTCCATATCTTGGTAGGCTAAATCTAATCCATGGAATGTGAGGATTGAGAGGTCCTTGGCGACTAGTTTAGAGGTGTTCTTTTCTGGAATTGTCTGATAGAGGTGTCCTTTTCTACGACTCAGTGTTGCCTTTCAGCTGAATTTGTGCGGTTTGTAGATCTTGTTGGAGCTTATATTTTAATATTCCTTTTCTTGGTGCATGAAGCTTAGATAAAGCTCTCTCCTTTGCATCTGCACTAGCTTCACCTCTACCTCCAAATCCTTGCTTCTTTTTTCCATAGCCTGGTAGGCTAAATCTAATCCATGGATTGTGAGGACTGTAGAGCTAGCTCATAGCTAGTCTAGAAGCAACTTGGATGTTTGTGAAATCCAATTGCATTTATATCCACAGATCATGAACATACTGGCACTAGTTGTGTTCAAGTCTTGAATCTTCTTTTCTTGGTCCTTGCTTGTAGAGGAAAGTCGTTTCAAAATCATAGACATTGATAGCCGTTTTTCGGCTCTTTGTAATTACCACAGTGAGTTACCTCACCCTACCAAAATCACCCAAACACTGTGGCTATCCCTACCATTTCACTGTACATAGGCGTGCGTGAGTCACGGGACTTTTCCCATATCTTCTTAAAAAACCCTCAATTAGCTAGTCATTGGGCTAGTTGAGCCAAAAAAATAAAAAATAAAAAATAAAAAAAATAAGAGTATATTATGGCCCATGCGTATGTAAATATTTCTTTATATATAGGGCCTAAATAAAAGATTTTTTCATAATTATTTTGGTATTTATTTAAATATTTTTACTTAGGTGTGTGTTATTTATGCTCTGTACATTGCCTCACCATTACCACAATTTTTTCTTACCATTTTTCATACTCTTTATTCCATATAGAAATATTTTCATGTAAGCTTCTCTTATATTTGGTGTAACTCCACCCCAACAAAAATCCAAAAAAACTAGTTTTATTTATGTGTATATTTTTTCACTATTTTGATTTTTCCCTTCCTACATCTATTTTGTTTTTTTCTAAAAAAATTAGAACACCAAAAATATTTATCTTTTTATGGTAGACTCATAATGAGAGAGATTTCTTTTGACCCCTTTATATTTTTTCCACTTATATTATTTATATTTGACATGTACATATTTTTTAGACCCCTCAATATTTGATTTTCTTAGTTGTACTATTCACTTATATCCTAATCTCAACAATATCTTCAATTATAGACCTACCAAATAAGGTCAAGGGTAGGTGGCATGCATACATGCACTATGGAGGGCTCACTCTTGGAGGTATTCAAAAGAATCATCCAAAGAAGGACCCCACAAGGACCTTTGCAGTGGAAAAAAATGGTCGGTTTTGCTGAATTTTTAAAATTCACTTGCTCTCCGAATTTGAAAAGTTGATACAAACAAAAGTTGTAGCTCGTGGGCTGAACTTTTGCCTCAAATTTTTTCATATTTTTTTGAGCTACGAGCTGTGAGCTATGATTTTTTTAGTGGAACTCAATTTTCCCATGCTATGCAGCCACACTCTCTCTTCCACTTTATCATTTTCCTCTTTCACACACACTTCTCCACTCATCATCCCCATCTCTCTCACCACTCCTCTCTGCACACTACTCACCTTCTCCTCAACCTTGAAGAATAAGAGAAACCATGGTGAACTCATACCTGCCACACACAATTCCATTCCAAAATTGACCACCTAGTCTCATTTTTCCTCCTCCAAATTACCCATATCTATAAAAAAAAACACAAAATTCAGCCTCTTCTCTTAAAAGACAGCATCATGGTGGTTGATTACTCAGCCTTAATTACCTTGTCTCTCAAGGAAGGTCAAGAGTGGAGAAAAAATGTACCGTCAAAGCTAGTGGACCGTCAACAAGCGTCAAAATCGGCCCTACTCAAGACACTTGGAGCATCAACCTTGTAAGAAATCCACCTTTTCTTACCTCTTAAGAGTTTTTCTTCCTTATTTGTATCCTACATGGATACTCCCATTGTAAATATCCAATTCCATTTGTAAATTAATACTAACTCTACTAACACTAACCCACTATGAAAAGTCCTATCACCTCCATTTCTCTCCTCTCTCTTTCCCCACCAACTTCTTGATAATTCCAAGCAAAAGAAATTAGATAAATTGCTGAAAATCTAACCCAACCATGGTTAGAGGAGTAACCCTAGCCTTCAAAATTGCTATAAAAGGAGGGTGTAGCTAGCACAAAAGGGGGGAGCCATAAGCAAGAGCACTATGCTATAGCTTGAGAAGCCAAGCTCAACCTCTCTAGAAGGAGCTCTTGAGTGGAAGCTTATTGTCTTATGCATGTGCATGTGTTGTAATAGGGGATTAGCAAGGGAACTCTATGCCATTGTAAGAGAGAGAGTGATCATTCAATTGAGAGTAGGAAATCTATCATTTCTCCTACTAGTGTAAGCCCAACATTTGCTGAATCAAGGAGGGTGGATTTGGACTAAGCTTGGATACTTTGTCTCCCTTCCAACGTGAAGTAATGGAAAACAATGATGCGTAAGTGTCTTGTTGTTTTTTGTTAAGTTCTTGATAGCTTGTCTCTGGTGTTGTCATCAATCTAGCCATAAATCCCACATACTGTAAGAGGGCGACAGGGTGGAGAGGACTCCCATGGCTTTAAGACAGTGATTGGGGTGGCTTTTCTTGTGATGTGTTGTGGTGAAATTTACTTGAGCTATGTTGAACAAATACTAATCTCACTTTGATTTGTCATGACAGATTTGTAAGAAGGTATTAATGCAACAAGCACCCCCTCTCCCTTTCTCTCTCTTTCTTAAATATATAGTTGTGTTTGCTTGATCATTAACGATACACTTCAAAGCAGCCCGAGCACCATCTCTCTCCCTCTCTCTCTCTCTCTCTCTCTCTCTCTCTCTCTCTCTCTCTCTCTCTCTCGTGTTTTAGTGTGTGAGAGTGTTCCATTGGTGTTAGGGTTAGTGTAAATTCCTTGCTTGTTTGTGGGTTGCTCTAACGATTCTCCTCTTTTGCGTCCTAGTTCGCTCTTAAACTAGGTGGTGCCCCTTGTGTAGTTGGGATTTGGCTGGGGGTTTGTTGTTTTGTTTTGTGTTGTGTTGTGCCCCAGCCCCATTGAGCAGCACGGGAGCCTTGAAGGGTGTCTAGAGGTTTCTCTTCTTGTTGCCCGCCCCGGACCGCCTCAACATATTTGTCATTTCTTCGAGCTATTTACATTGGCAATTTGTATTAAAAACAATTACACCTAAGACTAATTATGTAGGCTATTGAACTTGTCTAGAAAATCATTTCCCACTTCTATGGGAGTTTTGAGATGGTGACTACCTTCATATTCTTGGATCTTGTTTTGGTGAGATTACACCTCTTGGTTCATCTTTTCCATGATGTGATGGAAAAATTGAGTGAAGTCTTCTATCTCTTTCACTTTGGTTACACTAGAGGTGCTAGCTTCTACTTTCTTCACCTTCTCCTCCTCTTTGTTTTCATCCTTTTGTTCTTCTTCTGAGTCCTCCCATTGCTCCTTCTTTGTCTCATCTTTAGTTTGTTCTAGAGAAATATCTATTATATTATCTTTCATATCGTATTTTTATTGATCTTCAATATGTTCTTTGACTTGTACACTCTCCATCACTTTTGGTTCAATATTGAGAAGCTCTTGAGATGCTTCCTCTAGCATGTTTTCCTCATAAGATGTTTCTAGCTTGTATTGAGAAGAGCAGCTTTGATGTAGCCATGGGAACTGGCGAAGCTGCTAAGGTGCCTTTCACTTAAGTGTTGATTGTTGATTGTTTTACTTTCTTGCATTCTTTCTCATTGTTATTGGCCATGGTGAAACTCCAAATTTACGAGGGGATCCTCACCTTGAGCAGTACAAGGGGATTTTTTTGTGGAGCTTTCCTGGGCTAGGATCTCCAAATTCTTCAAAATATCCTTGGAGGCCCCTTTCTCTTTCATTTTGTCATTCTAATCTTGTAGCTCTTTGGGCGAGCTCTTCTATTATGAATAGCGGTGACACCTTAAGGTGTTTAGAACTTCACTCGCCCATGTTTTGTTTTCCCTTTGTAGCTCTTTTCCTTTCTTCCTCGATATCCAAGTGTTACAAAGCGCTTCCCATAGGTGTTTGGTCTTTAAAACTTGGCTCCTCCATAGAAACTTTTTCACTTTCTTCTTCTCTATCTTTAAAGTGCTGCAATAAATTTATTTTCTATCTTCTAGTTTCCAATTCTTCTTCTTCTTATTCCTCATAATTTTTTACCTTGTCTATTAGCCATGCATTTTGATCTAGGGCAGGTGTCCACCATACCCACAACGTGGTAGTCTATTCATGTAAGAGCTTCAAGAGGTCCTAAATATAAGATTCCATCACTCTTATTAGTGCTCTTTAGTGTGTTGAGAACGTACAAATCATCAGTAATTGGCATTCGTATCCCAGTCTTCAGATCTATAATAAATGTAGATGATGTATCATGGTTGGGGTTAGTACATCTTCGTTTAAGAAAAAATGGAAATGTTGTTGATAGAGCCATGTAGGACCCTCTGCCAACTTGTAGATCATATATGTAAAGGTAGATATAGCATTGCTCTTGGTAAAGATTCCCATTATTTTCTTCTCTTTTGATTGCATTGATTCACCTTCCATTGCCAATCTTTAGTGCTTCTACTACTATATCTTTGGATGTGTTCATCTCAATCACTTGCTTCCTCGAGTAAGTGATATGGGTCATGCCATCTTTTTCAATGAAGATGAGGGCATTGATTACATTGATTCACCTTCCATTGCCAATCTTTAGTGCTTCTACTACTATATCCTTGGCTGTGTTTATCTCAATCACTTGCTTCGTGGAGTAAGTGATATGGGTCATGCCATCTTTTTCAATGAAGATGAGGACTTCATAAGCCCTTTGGAGTTCCATCCCACATGGCTCCGTCTCATATAGGGGGAGCAAGCCTAGCCTTTCATTTGACTATTTTACCTTTGGACCTTTAGCCACATGATACATTTATTTTGGGAGTGGATAGAGCTTGCATTCTTGACTGTCTTCACTTCTTAATCCTCCATAAAAGACTGCATCATAGTCCCAATGTGGTTTCTCCATCATATTCTTCTTTGCTACTCAAATAGATTATTCCTTCAATTTGTATGGGGGAAGGTCTTGTAAATTCTACTTTGTGCTCTTCTTCTCTGCTACTACTTGTGAGCTTTGCATCGATCTTGTAGGCAACACATATAATTTCACAAGTCAAGTACATCTCAGAGTTGAACTCTTTTGAAGCCCAAATTGAGCTAGAAAAGACCAAATTCCAGTTTTATGCAAAAATGTTTCTACTAGTATAAGTCATTAAAAGAGAATGAAACCAATCAAGACTATTTTTGAACAAAAATTCACAATTGAGCTAGTAAGCACAATTATTATCTTGGGTAAGATTCTGACATGAATGCTAGCTTAGGATCATTTTTTGCATGAAGGGATTTTGAAAATGACTAATTGTGGGTAGAAATGCTTTGGGTATCCAAATTTTTCCAAAGTTGGTGTGTGGGGATTTGATAAAATACTAGATCTATGGGTGACAGGAAATTATAAAAATGGGATCATTTTGGCACAATAGATGATAAGCGCGGTTATTGCCTAGGGATAGTTCTTTTTTTTACATGATAGATTGTGTGACCATGATGTGACTTTTTATTTGTGAAGTGTCCCCTTAGGCCCAATTTTAAAAAATGGAATTTCTTTTGTGTTTTTTGAGATGGGGGTAATGTGAAGATGATTTTGTTTGCACTTTTCATGGGTGTATAAAGTTGAACACAATATGTGCAAGCCATCTATGAGATAAAAACGTGCAAAAAGGGTCATTTTGGGTTGCAACAACAATATGCGTGATTATTTTATGGGTGTTTGGATTGAATGAAAAACGTGCAAGCCATTTGTGATAAAAATGTGAAAAAAAGTCATTTTCGGGTACGAAGATAATAAACGTTGGATAGGGGAAAGGGAAACACACCCGACAACAAATTGTAAGCCTCTATAGCCCAGAATAATCACTACACCCCAATCCGCTGGAGTTTACCTTCGAAACTCCCACAATTCGTCTACAAACCTTGCACACAACTGTGCATACACAGCCTGCACACTTAGCACAAACTACTGTCAGGCGCCACTCAACCCAAACCACTATCTCTCTCTCTCTCTCTCTCTCTCTCTCTCTCTCTCTCTCTCTTCCACAACACAAGTCCAGTGAGGCACACACTTCTCAATCGAAACCACACAATTAGGACAGAGCAAAGACGAGAAGGGGGGAAAAATACGCAAAGAGATGACACCAAATGTGGCTATGGCTCTCTTCGATTAATGGCAAAAAGAATCACCACAACTCTGGTAATCTCTTGCTAACACACGACGTAGCAATCTCCAATGCGATGAACAACACAAAGCTTGGGGGAAAAACATTGGTGCCCCCTCGCCCTGGCCTTCTTCTTGGGGATGCACGTGAAAAGACCTCCCGTCCTGTGTTCTGCAAGCTCCGCTCTCCTTCCTCCTTCTTCCCCAAGCAATCCTCACATTCATCTTCAAAACAAACTCTCCAACTGCCAAAAAATGGGATCTTGGGCGTGTTTCCTAACCCCCCCAAATTAGCAGCTCTTTTCTTCTCGGCCCTCATGCATGTGATCCCCCACCTTTGCTATGTCGGGCTCGATCTTGCTTGCATCCCAAGTTACCAGCTGTGGGATCTCTTTCTTAGTCCGGGCATCGACGGTGCCGTCGGTGCTCCCATGTTTGTCTTCAAAAGTGTTGTGCCCTCATGGGTGTGGGAATCATCCACACTGCGCATGGTGCCACCCAGAGCCGCTGGTGGACGCCGAACGCGCCACCGGAGCAGCACCCCCGCTCGGACACCATAACAAGCGATCTCCACAAGCTCCCATGCCTTCATACACTCAAATGGGCACATGGTCCCGCCCATATACCCCTGTTGCCTAGATTTCAAACGCGCATGTGGGATGATGCCCAACCACCTGGCGGTCTTAGGGTGATCCATCCTCTTAAGCCCTTCAAGCTCTCCAAAAGGTGCACTACCAAAAAGATTTTGCATGTGTTTTCAGCCCCCGGCCATTTATTGCCCATTATTCTGATTTCTGATCTATAAAATCCCTACCAAAGACTTGGCTTCCAATTTCAACCCGTGCAAGCTATATCCCATTCCGGCCATGCCTGACATTTCAACCGATGCAGTAAAAATGGCAAAAACTGGAAAAGGGGGCTAACTAAGGAAAAACATGTCCAAAGTTGAAAATATTTCACTAGTATACTAGGAAAACCTATAGGAACAAATGTGCACAAGAACTGTATCAAAACTCTATCCAACATGGATCGCGATCCATGTACCTTTCTACCCAATATAAGTAAAAACCATGCCATTTGATTCAGTATGTTCAAGAAAGCCAAGCCATGGAGTTTCAAGCCATTTGAATCCCAAAATCCACTTCAAAATGCCAAAAATCTCTAAGTCTGCAAAAGGTTTCCAAAATTTGGCCTAACTGTCAAACCAATGATCCAAATCCCAAAAAATTTGGACTAAGGCATAATCTAGATGAACCCTACCAGATGGTATCATCAGATTTCCAAATTGTTGCCCAACATGGATTGGGATCCATGTACCTTCAACCCTAAATCTAGAGAAAATGGCTCAGTAGCATCCCCATATGCCCATGAATAACTTCCCAAAGTTAGAATTTCAAAATGCATCCCAACATGGATCACGATCCATGTTCCTTTTTGCCAAAATTCATCTGTTACATTACAATCTTGTGCCTATAGTAATCCTAGATGCACTGGTGAAATTTGGAGTAGTTTTGATAAAGTTATGCTCATTTTTCATTATATGGTCGAGTTTACACTTTGCGACAGTTCTGATCATTGGCTAAAACCTATTTTCATTGCTAAAATTAACAACAGGATTCCTCAAAGGAAAGCACAAAGGGAGTAGAACGCAACACCTATGAGATAACCAATATCTCCTGGAATGAGAAAGCTCACCTCACTGAACAGATGCTTGAAGCCATTCTAGCTAACATCTTCATCGAAAGGTTTCAGGCAGCAGACGGAGAAATAGTCAAGGCCACAATTTTTCCACAAGAAATGTAGACTTTGCAGCAAAAGCCAGAAGTGCAAGCAGGGGGCATGTGCCTACAGCAAGACAACTTCTTACAACTTCCTCCTTGGGGTACGGACTTCAGACGAGCTCATGAGCTCATAAGTTCAATTCAGTACAATGGGGAAGCAACTCTGACGAACAAGGATGGGGTAGTCGTCAAGTTAAAGATCACATTAGAAATTATCAATGAAGCCCTCCACATGTCACAAGGGACACACAATCTCTTGCAGAAGACAAAGGCAATAGACAATGATAAATCCTTTTTGAAGCAACGAGGCCACAAGCTGGCGTATCAAGACCTGATATACTCAGAAACTGAACTGCCATTGTGCCTTATATCGCAGCATTTCAAGGTGCAGAAGCCGCCTAGATATACTGAACCTTTGTTGCACATGGCCGTGGTAATGGCAATGGGCTTGGTTGAAGGTAGGGTGGTCAGCTGCGACTTTGGTAACTATCTTCTTGACACTATTGTGGAAGCAAACCTGAAAGGGAGTTAAAGAAGTAAAGCTTAAATGAATGGACGCGATTTTTGGGCGATCAATTTCTGACGAGTGCTTTTTAGGAATCGGGCGAGCGGACTCCCAAAAGAAGGGACAATCTACCCATCTCTCTCTCTCTCTCTCTCTCTCTCTCTCTCTCTCTCTCTCTCTCTCTCTCTCTCTCTCTCTCTCTCTTCAACTAAAATTTGATTGTCATTTCACGACCAGCTTACATTTAAACAAAAAACACCATGGAATCATTCAATACACTATTAATAAGAGAAATAGAAGTTCCTTACACACAATTATGGTCTAGTTCAAACAGCAAACCCCAAATCTATGTGTTCCATTGCATCAAAAGTAAATACATATGGGGAGTGATACATCATGGGTGACGTGGAGGAAAGAAGGGCGGTGGCGGGCCATATGCTCTGGGAGGAAACAAAGGTCGTGCCAACGGGGGCAGTGCACCAAATAGTGGGGGAACTCCTCCAAATGACAGAGGGTACAAACTATATGTGAGGGGGGGCTGTAGCTAGTGAAAGAGGCAATGGATCAACCCCGGGTGGGGCCTCAGATGTGGAGGCAATGAATGTACTGGGAGACGGTCCAGTTGCACGCCATGCCAAAACTGGGGCCGTGAAAGTGGGATATGGTGCTACTATTGCCCCGCCCTGACTGTTGAGAGGTGTCTGGAATGGTGGGTCAAGCGGATGAAGCTGCTCAGACACCTGCTTCAGTTGCTCAGTTACCTGAGCTCTAACACTAACATCAATGCCGAGCCTAAATTGGAAGGTAGGCGCTGAGCTGGCTGCAAACAAGCACTGAAAACTGCCCAATCCTTCTCACAACTAATGCAATGTCTACGTAGTAGTAAACATTGTGCTGCCAATTCCCCAACTCCTGTAAAACAATCCAACACAGCATCTCCCATGTCTATGAAGGTACCTAGTAGCCATGTACAAAAAAAAAGTAACCTTTATATTTATACCTATAATTTTATAGGAACAATAAAAAAAACTACCAAAAAGTTTCTACCACCTGGAAAACGCTGGACTCCTCTCAACACCTCTACGATAAGGCCGGACCATACGAGCAAGCGTCCACTGTGTGGAATGTGATCCTGGTAGCTTCTCCCACAACATGTCGTCATCTGCAGAGAAGCCACGTACATTTGCTGCAATCTCTCCATCCGCTCGATCATACCTCGGAAGCCGACACCCACCAGTTCTAGGGGGTGAAAAAATGGCCAGCAAGAAAGTACCAACCTACGGGGAGCAAGTAAAACATTATTTTTTGACCCGCAAACATCGAAGTTACTATTCATTATCAACAAAAAAAAACATACCCCCTCTAAAGAGTCCGGAATAGTTGTACAACTAGCCTTCAGTAGCCGTAAGTACAATATCCTCAACAACTGGAAACCAGTTCCCTCTGCCTTCGAAGTGACAATGAAAAGATGTTATGCACGACATGTCGCCACAATCATGCCATCAACCAAAAGAAACTCGGATGCCAGAAGGAATGCAGCATCCACAAGGTCACTATCCCATTGGTTCCATGAAGGAACCCCACCCGTGCTAGCTACATGTGACCTAGTGTGTAAGGGAAAGGCCATGTTCACCAAACGTACGCCACCCAATCTCAAGTTGGGGTTCATCTGCCCTGTTCTTGATAAGAGCCCAAGAATCTACGTAGTGACTGCATAGAACTGCATGCAATCTTTGTTAGCACTAAAATTCTGCACATAGCTATGATTGTAAATAAGCGTGGCTTACCTGTCATTGCAAAACACATCTAGAATAGCTTTTGCCAACTCTTTGGCACTAGCATGCAGTGCAAGGTGGCGTGGCTCTACATGCATATCTGTATGTAGCGACATAAGATCAAATTAACATTGACAGGTTTCGGAGGTCAGTATCTATTTTACGTAGAGGGGTTGACAAAGAATCTTTTGGCATTGATGCACTCCTCAAACTGAAGCAAGACTGCACATATGAGTTTTTCCATGGAAGCCCGTTTCCTGGTCAAGGTATGGAGGGGGAGAAATGTTATGTCTTCAAAATGTCCACAATTGGTCCAGCATCCGGTGTGGACCTAGTGAACCGAATGAGACAAGATCGGGATGGCGATCTTCAATGTGCGTGGATCCAGTTTGATCACACCAGACGTGTTAACGATTGGGTGACTATGGCCTATCATGTCTATGATCCAAGGAACATGGTGCACCTTAAGAGCTTTGTGGCTTGCCTTTTACTCTCTCTAAAACAATTTGTTGCAGCATGCACGACCTTTTGACTATTTCAACTTGTAAAATGAAACAGGAAGACATGGAAACGCAATGTTTGTTTTGGGAGTGCCTCAATGATGTGATGATGTCATGTGGGTGTGACAAAGCTAATTTCTTTGGCTACATGGCAGATGAAGCTCAAGCAAATTGGAATGCAGTTCGAATTGTTTTCAATGGTGGTGACAGGACCAATACAATGAGCGGCCAAGAGCGTTCTTGTCTTCTCCATTGGAAGCAAAGCTTGAATCAACACACAATGAAGTATGTGGTGTAAGCTTCTCAACACACACACAAAGAAATGTGTGAGATGTGGAGGCAAGCACCAACAAAAGAGGCTGCAGCAGTAGAGGCTCGCCTGATACGCCAATGGTGACATAATGGTCATTGCATAGACCGTAACATTCCATACATGGATTCATGGCTTAGTTGGTGGGAAATTCGTATTGCACATTGGGGTGGCATTATGACATGCGTAGAAAGTAGCTCTGATGAACCAAACACTCCATGCAATAACGCTCGCTAAGAGTCATTATCAAATCTCGGGTATGACCCAACTGTTGGCATTCCTTGGGTGATTGTTCTTAAGATTGAACAGATCTACCCAGTGAAGTATACCACAAAGTTACTGGACAAGCAAGAGTCTGGTCGTTACGGATGTTTAGGGTGTCATTTTTGCATGACATGTTTTTAGAGAGACTCTCTAGTTGAAATTTTGATAACCATAAACTCAACTCAGCCATTCTCTACCACGGATTTTAGATGCAACATACCGTTTGCAACATCACGGCTATCCGTAAGAGCTAGGCTTTCCACTTGTGTGGATCTCCTGCTCTCTCTATAGCACTACGAGTGTCTATGGACGCATTGTTTTGGGTAAGACCCCGCGGGTGCTTCCTAAATCACCCCATAAGCATTGAGCATCATAGTTTGATCTATTCTCGTTGTACTTTCAAGAAAGGAAGTCCGCAATCTACCAGGGGGTAGTGGACAACTTCAACTTTTCAAGTTGAATCTCATCATTTTGTACACGATTGACTATGTTGGTTACCATTACCTGCTAGTTGAGAAATTTCTACAAAGGGTCTTACCAAGGGGTTGACTACGTACATTGTACCCAACGGGTTTGGATTGCGAAGGCAACACCCAAGGTTTCCAGTGCAATGTTTCTTGGTTTTTCACAGGTGGGAGACGTACTCCTGTGCATTTGAATACGGGTAACTAAACTTTTAGTTCAATCCCTATGCCAAGGGCATGTCCAAACGCATATTTTGGGACGTAGTGTCCAATGTACATTATATTCTTATGAATCCATTTGTAGGATTGGATTTGGCTCATGTTGTCAGATGGGATACAGCATGGTCTAGGGACTCAAGGAGTTTCGTTTAGCCAGTGTGGAGCAATGAATGAGGGTCCCTCTCACTCTTGTCGTAGAGTGTTTAGAGTTACCTCCACACACAAGTACATCTTGTACTTGAAGGATGCTTTTTTTTCAGGCATCCTTATTTGAGACATATTCCACATGTGGAGAATATGAGTCTCTAGGATAGACACTGGCATACCCTATTTCAAATATGTGTCACGGCAAAGTCCCCTAGGTGCTAGTCCAATCTGTTTTCTAGACCATTTTTCAGCACGACGTATCAGGAGAAATTTCAGTGGCCAAAAATTGTTGGATACATAGAATGACTTGTTAAGGTACAAGTGCTGCTAAACAACATTACAGATAGTTGTTTTATATATAGAAAGACTATGAGTTGTTAATGAAAAAGTTTCATTGTTTGTACCTAGAAGTGATCACTGTTTCACCTTCTATTATGGTTCTGTCGTTTCAGCAAGTCTTGCAAAAGATTGCAACTGAAAATATTTAGTTTCTTTTCAAAACTATTTACATTCCTCTTTAATGTGTGCTAGGCGCATCACATTTTCCATAAGTATTGGCAAGAATCACCATGGATATACAGGTTCGGATCTATTTTTTGCTAAATGCATGCACACTAGGTGTTATGGGCCCTAATGTTTAGCAAAGGATGATTTGGAACGTCATGCGGATTCGTCAAGTTGTTGTTTATGAAGCATTTTTGCACTCTATGTGCAATATCTCTATGAAATTACTTTTGGGTCTACTAATCACCAATAGAGGTCCTGGCTCGGTTTGGGTGTTTGTGGATTTTTCAAGTGAACCACAATGGTTATTCCGGACATTGTTGATTCCTCAACAATGTTACACGATATTGTGATTCCCATTTACGAGTCATCTCAGAAGACTGTCTGTAAACCGTGAGGGAAAACACACCTCAGTACTGTCAGTTATCCAAGGGGATGGGCAGATTACAAAGTGTAATCTTCTGCTGAAGGATATGCAAAGTACGTACGTTAGCACCAAGCGATCCAATCAGTAAGCATTTATTGCTCTACTTGGAGTTTGCTTACCATAAGTTAAAGCATGTTTGCAATTAGGTGTAGTCTCTTCATGTATAAATCAAGTTCTCAACCTCGAACACTAGTTATGGTGGGGTTGTTTACTTCTAGAATTGGAAAACAAGTCAAGGACTTAAACTTGGATGATGAATTATGTTAGCAAGTTACTTTCATGGAAAGTGAATAGAGGTACTCTTTAGGGTACATCTTTGCGTGATAACTCGTTTTGCAGACTCATGTATGTTCTAAATGGAGTTCACACACTATGATTGAATAGGAATCGAAAACACAAGACGGTTGCAAATGGACAACAACTTAAAAAATCAAGATGTTACTCTTGGTTTCATTGAACCTTCAATTGAACCGTGTTCCGGTCAACAAACAGTTGGATCCTTGAAGGATTCCACTATAGAAAACACTAGTGTATCATCACTCTTGTTTTCGAGGACAAAAACACTTCTCCAAGGGGGGAGTAATGTCATGCCAAGGCTAGGACCAGGCACGGCCAAGGGCCAGGACGGACATGCAGTCAAGGGGGTCCCTATATTTATAAGGCCAAGGGCCTATATAGGGCATGGCTAGGTGGTGATGAGCATGTTCCAATTCCCTTGTCCTTTCACCTCTCTACTTCTCTAATTCTACACCCTTGTAAGAGGCCGGATGGCCATGGGAAAGCCCCCTTAACTTTTAAAATGGTTGTTTTTTGATGTTTTCACTATGGAGAAGTGTTTTTATGCTTAAGGAGGACCTTTTCGAGTCCTTCTGTTTTAGTTTCTGCATTTTTTTGTGATGGATCGTGATTTATGTACCTTCCCAGATGGTGACAGAACTTGGTAGGATTGATCCCTTCAGTGTTGTGATACCTCTCCTGACGTTTCGTTGCATTCTGGATTCGTTTGGATGCCGAAAAGGCGTGATGATCTAGAGTGGTGAGATTGGACGCATACTAATTGTCTGACTAGGAAGTGGTTGATTTGCTTTTGACGTAGAATGAGTAGCCCCCTGAGTTCACTTTGGTGAGATTGACACTCTCATTAAGTCTCCGTGCCCCATCTTGAGTTGCTTTCTTGCATATTGACATTATGTTAGTACAAAAGAGCTATGCTGCAGACGTTTGTCGCAGCGACCTGCTAATAGTGTGTCTGAGCTTAGGCTTAAGCCGATTGATAATCAAGATTATCTGGTTGCAAGGGATGGTAAATGGGAAAAAACCTGATAAAATATACTAGAAAATAGTTCGAATATTTTGCAAATTTGAAAATTTCCTACTAGTATTTCCAGTTTGTATTTGTATAAGGAGGAAACTTGCCGCTTAGACAACAAGACTTTCTCGAAGATTGTATCTCATATGATCAAACTCCTATGAATATTTTGTTTAATATTTTGATCTCTAAAGTCAATTTTAAGCATGCAGACAAAGTAAATGTTGCCTTGGAGAATAGCTTTCTATTCACAAGACTTTTGAATCCCTTAGGGACACTTGTCTCTCAAAGAAGGTGTAAGGAAACAATTGAATGGACAACAAAGTTATTTTACAAAGACCCTTGCCATGTGGCACACATCCAGCCAAAGATTCCAACGATCTCGGTGTTGTAACAACCTTGCACAATGAACCCTATGGCCTTCCACATGCCAAAAACTTGGGTGCACAATAAAATTTTCACAAATAATATCAAATTTTGTTGGAGTACGTACATTTGGATTCCTTGTTTCAGGAGCTTTCTATTGATAAATTATACTTCATAGTAGATCTTAGAGATCTAATTGGTGTTATTGTTCTAGTTAGCATATGTCAAAATTGTGCTGGCTAACATTGTCCATGACAGTTAAAAGCATGTCACATTAACATGCTTTCACCCACATACAATTCACACAAAGTGTAACATCCACACTTTTTTCTGAGTTTCCAAACCTAATAATACGACAAGGATTGGCCATATTGATGCTTTTTACAATAAAGCATTGATTCCCAATAGGGAGGTTCATAACATTTAGTCATGAGGCTAGGGGGGGAGGTCATCGGAGGTGTGACTTTGGTATGTCCTAAGAAGATTTCCAACATAGTGATCAATTGTAGGTAATAATCTGAATGCAAAATAGTATAAAGAGGGTAGGACACACTTTGTTCCACCACGGAATATGTTCTTGATGTGAAGACACTCTCACATTACAATGTCAATAGCGAAAAATTTCAATAATGAAAACATGAAAGAATATTGCTAGGGATTGGTTAGGCAAGCGAACCTTGAGCGTATAGAAGCAAGCACAACATTGCCAAGGTCCATATTTGTTAATTGTGCATTGAAGAGTAACAAGTGCTCAAGTTTGTTGGATCTATAGAAGAGTCACCTTTGCATATAGTGCTAGAAAGTGAGATGTTGTCATTGTAGAGTGACTAAGTTCTCAAAGTGTAGTCCATCTCCACAATTGAACTCATTGGAGTTGGTTCTGTAACCACCACCCCCCCGCCTCTCTCTATGTGTGGATAGATCTTTGAGGTTCCTTGGAATTGCTCCTATCTATACTATATATGAAGGAGACAGGCTTTCCGATGGCCACGTGGCTGAAAATGAAGTCGTCTGCCTGAGTGACGTGATACCAACAGACCCCCGACGATATGAAGGAGATAGGCTTTCCGATGGCAACGTGGCTAAAAATGAAGTCGTCTGCCTGAGTGATGTGATACCAACAGATCCCCGGCGAGTGTGCTCTGAGTTGACAGTGAGGACAGTGCGCGCAGCTAGACAAGTGACACTGACGGCATCCGAGCATTCTCTCTCTCTCTCACACACACACACACACATGCGCAAGCAGAGGACTCCACTGACGCTGGGCAGCATATTCTCTCTCTCTCTCTCTCTCTCTCTCTCTCTCTCTCTCTCTCTCTCTCTCTCATGCGCAGACAAAACTAAGAACTTAGAAGAGTCCATGGCCCGCAAAACACTCCCAATATTTTGTCACAATTCCCAAAATGCCCTTCAATTTTTCCAACACGCCCAAAATACCCCTGGTCGTGGGATTAAATTTCTTGAAAGAGAATTTAGCTTTTCATATGAAGACTTGATTGTCTATCAAGTCAAGATGCTAAAACTAGAATTTGACTCCATTAAGTAGGCTCTCTAGATGAATTGATTCATTACTTTTAGACATAATATTTCTCCTTTTTTGCGACGTAATTTGTGACTAATTACATGCTAAGAACTCAAATTCGGATCTTATTTGTCAATCAAAAAGAAATAAAGATTAGGAAAATAATACAAGGGTATTTTGGTACCCTTTTAAATTTGGGGGATATTTTGGGAATTTTCACAAATTAGAGGGGGTATTTTGGTTTGGTAATTTCCCCAAAAAAATACAATCAGACATTTGCTTTGGAGTAGTTTCAAAGAGAATTTTTTTCAAGATAGAAGATTTTTTTAACAATTTAACTCTATTTTCTTAAATTTTCCAAACGGACTTTCTCCTTCTCCCCGTCTCTTCAACCGGCTATTTTGATTGTTCAATTCAACTGCTCAAGACTTAGTTGACACACTTTTCTCTGTGTCTCTCAAGTCAACCCGGCTAAACAGCGAGGGCGACACGCCACTGAATGCGACGTCCTCATGCTCTGCAATGAACGCTTTAAAGTGAACTTCACGAGAGAGAGAGAGAGAGAGAGAGAGAGAGAGAGAGAGAGAGAGAGAGAGAGAGAGAGAGAGAGACTGACTTTGACGATGAGGTTTGCAGGGTAGAGCCACCACAGACCCAACTCCATGTCTGTGTGTGCGAGAGAGAGAGAGAGAGAGAGAGAGAGAGAGAGAGAGAGAAAATACCCCCTCTCTGTGTGCGCGCATGAGAAAGGTGTGTGTGATGGGAAAGAAATGAAATGATATGTTAACGTCAAGATTGAGGCCAAAACTTCAAGAGGCCGTCCAAAATAAACAGCTAAAATTACCAAAATACCCGTCTACTTTGTGGATTCCAAAATACCCCTCAAATTTCAAAAATTCCCAAAGTCGTGGTTGTGAAATTAAATCTCTCCAGAAATAAATTTTTTTGTAGCTTTTCATAAGAAGATTGATTGTCTATCAATACAAGATGCTATAACAAAAATTTGAGTTGGTTATGTAGGCTTTGGAGATGAATTGCTTCATTATTTTCAAACATAATTGCCCTTTTTGAAGGAATATAATTTGTGACAAATTAATGCTATGTACTCAAAAACAGGATCTCAATTGTCAAAAAAGGATCTAATGATTAGAGATCTTGATCAATCCGGTCAAAATAGTACAACGGGTGTTTGGAGCTTTTCATAAGAAGATTGATTGTCTATCAATACAAGATGCTATAACAAAAATTTGAGTTGGTTATGTAGGCTTTGGAGATGAATTGCTTCATTATTTTCAAACATAATTGCCCTTTTTGAAGGATAATTTGTGACAAATTACATGCTAAGTACTCAAAAACAGATCTCAATTGTCAAAAAAGGATAATGATTAGAAGATCTTGATCAATCCGGTCAAAATAGATAAAAGGGTGTTCTGGGGATTTTTGAAATTTCAGGGGTATTTTGGAAATTTCTACAAATTAGAGGGGTATTTTGGTAATTTTTCCAATAATATATTAACGTCTTCAAGAGGCCAAAATGACCTATGATACACAATTTAGTGAATCTCATACCATGTTTTGGTACGAAAGAAATATAAAATGAAACAAAAAGTGCTTCTAGCTGAGAGAGAGAGAGAGAGAGAGAGAGAGAGAGAGAGAGAGAGAGGGCAAAGAGCAGCAAGACAAAGCGCACGAGACCAGAGACAGATTGCACTAAGAGAGAGAGAGAGAGAGAGAGAGAGAGAGAGAGAGAGAGAGAGAGAGAGGGAGAGACAAGTCGTGACTACAGACGCGCGTGTGCGCACATTTATAGGGTCCATGTTCGTGATCTATATGAAGAAAGTCGTGAACTGGGTTGCTGCTTGGAGGATATCGAGTTTGGACTTTGTAGAAGTTGTACACATGTTCCAGATTGTGAATTGGGCAACAGGACGGGGTCATGTCTCTCTTAGAGAGATAGGGTATCAACGGCCCATAAATGCACTACCTTCTTTTCAATTTGAAGCAGGGAATTGGAAACTGAGAATGTATGTTGTCGATGATACTCCAAGGCGGCTTGGACGAAGTGTGCGATACATTGGGCCCTGGGTGTTATGAGTGCGAACCCGTGTCTCTTACAAGCTTCGTTTTAAACCTAAATGATGCCTTCTACAATGGGTTTGGTTTGATGGTGATTTCTATTTGGGCTTGAGATTCCTTATGTTTTATCCCTTATGTTTCTGATGATTACTCTCTTATCAAGAAGCCTCTTTTTTGTAACAAAACGATTGGCTCCTATCTGGAATGAAAACTATGTTGCACTCTTTGTGTGTGTGTGTGTGTGTGTGTGTGTGAGAGAGAGAGAGAGAGAGAGAGAGAGAGAGAGAGAGAGAGAAAAAAAAAACTAATTAAGATCATACAAACACAACTTATGAATACCATGTGTGTATTAATTTAATTTGTGTCATAGTAAGAGCGAACGAGACCCGTCGATAGACGGATCGTGCAAGCTAATGACGATAAAACTTATATTCTCTCTCTCTCTCTCTCTCTCTCTCTCTCTCTCTCTCCATGTGTGAGTTTTCTTACAGAAATTCGAAGCTACGACGTTACTTCGCGAGCCAGTCAACACGACTCGCTTCGCACGACTAAAGGGAAACAAAATTCGCAGCACTTCCTCTCGATTCTCCATTGAAGTATAATAAAAAGACAGGAAGCGGAACCATACTCATTGCTTTCGGTTGCGCAAGATGTTCTCTTTCTTGCGCAAGAAGAAGGCCAAGCAGGGCCGCCCTATCGTGCCCATTCATCATGATGATAGCTGCTCTTCCTCCAAGCAGGCTTTACAACCTGCTCACAATAAGCAGCAAGAGAAGCAAAGTCCCAACAGAATGAGCTCTTTCACACGCCATTTCTACTGCTGCAACTCTATGGATGATGCTGACGCTGGTGCCAGTGTCGTCGAATTCGATGCTACCATGCCTCCCACTGCGATCATACACAGCAAGCATGATGATGATGATGGTGATGTCCGCAGCTTTGTCCTGAACCTTTTGGGTCCATTGACAGCGGATGAAGCACGTGCAATATATCGTATGCAGTCGCTCACAGATTCACAGTGGGCAATTGTGATGGAGAACTGCGGTCTCAGAATGGGCGTTTCCGAGAGAGTCACAAGCATGGCAGAGATGGTGAAGATAGTGATGGAATGGAGAAGGGAGAGAGGGGACTTTCGGAGGGACGAGAATGAGGAGAAGGAAGAGCAGTGGCATGAATTTGAGGGTGCCGTGGGAGTGCCAAGGCTCTCTGATGACATGCAAGAAGCCAATGAAGCTATGTTAAAATTGGTCTTCCTCAAGACTGATTTGCAGGTGGAGTGCCTGCTAAGAGGCATTTCCTACAAAGGCGGTGACACGAAGGAGCAACTCATCTCGATGCTCATGCATCACAAGCAATCCCTGTTGCTAAATTCAGGCAATTCCTTCCAAGTCTTGGCAGAGCAGAGCAGTGCCTGATTGCAGTAGTGTATGTACAATGTACATATGGATCATATGTCTCCCTTCATTCACATGTGTGTATGCAGATACAGAGAGGTACTCACTTTATCTGTTTGTCCTTTGCTAATATACTCATTTTTCAGTTTGCTCGATTTATATCACCAAGTGTGGTAAATTGCTTATCCCTTTCCCCTATGGAGAAACACGTTTTGAGTTCAAGGCTCAATGATAGATATATTGTGAGGTCACTTGGGAATGTCTCTCGGTGTCATAAAGAGTTACACGGTTTATCTTTTAGCCTTAATGGAATGCATGATTGTAAATGCGTTGAGAGGCCCTACGTTGTTGATATGTGTCCATGGAGCCTCCCCTTTAGCATCTTCACCACGGTTCATTGGCCAATGACCAGATGGCGGGAGGTGGGTGCTTCTCTTATACCCCTTTAATCACACGTCGGGGTTTATGTATGGAGGCATGCCCCTGTTGATTTGTTCATCTTCATTTCTTAACCGATGGTGTCCCCATCCAGGCACAATCGTGATTGGTGTTGAAGTCAACAATTTTGCAAAGGCCTAATGAGCCACTTGATGTCACAATGGACAATGCCATTCTCTTGAAGCTAGTTTAATCCCTCTAAAATGGAGTGAGTGTAGCGAGCCGCGAGGATTTCATAGCTGAGTTTGCTACCTGAATGGTGCAACAGGAGGTCGCCAAGGCCACCATTGTCCATGTATTCAAGAAATAGGACAGGGAGTAGTCACTCACGTATTGCTTGCCAAGGTAACAAAAGATAAAGGGAGAGCAGAGGGACCGGAGGATATGCCATTGGTCCTGCATCCTCTCATTGTCGTGATGCATCTCCCCAACCCCATCTGCACTATGTCATATGTGGTACTCATTTTACATCATGATTGTGTCAGACGTATCCTCTTCTATTGGTATCATCGTACTACACCCATCCTCCTTTGCTAATCAGACCTTCCCATGTACGACTTGGACAACACCACCTTCCTTGGTTTCCTTGAGTGCCACCCAGCTTGTTGCCATCAGTATACCACTCATATTAATAGGATCTTGAACCTTCTTCGGTAGTGATGACCCAATCACAATTGAGTAGTCATTCTTGTGGCATCGGTTCAGGCACCTTTGGTGTACCAAGCAACTAATTTTATAAGATCCCACTACCAGCATGGCATGAATGCATTTTTATGGAGCTTTTACACTCACCATCTTTTCGTGTAGCATGCTAACCTGCATGTAGTCAACTTTCACTAACCACCATTGGAACAAATACTGTGTTAATATGCCTTTTTTCTGTTTAATACGTCTCTTTTAGAGTTTTTGATACGTTTTGAATTTAGAAATGCACCAACTCAAAAGACACCAATATATGACCGGGTCACTTATAAAAATGTACATATAGCATGTGAGCTCAAAATAAAGGGTTCTTTATTGGGATAACAAAAATGTAGCAGAATTACATCTACAAAAAGGGCTCTCGTTGCATTTTGGTAAAGAATCCCATAGAACCTGTATCACCTTAGAGAATGTAAGTAAAGGGTATTTCTTTCACGCATGTGATATAGATCACTTCTTTAATTGGGTGAAACACCCCCTCCCCCCCCCCCCTTCCTTTTTCTAGTGCCACTACGAGTGCAAACATCCTCATAGAACTCCTCTAATTCATATGGGAAGTTGATATCTTAGACCCGAGGAGTCCACTATGTAACAATTTCATATAGCACTGTGAACAAGGGGTATTTGAATAATCCCTTACCGGCATATTTTCAAGTATTACATGTATCCCTTATATATGCATTTTTGTAAAAAAATATAGCCTTTATGTATGAAAACTTTTAATGTTTTAACTAAAAAACACCTTACGTAAGTAAATTTTTTTGTGAATGTATCTAATTATAATTTCCTAATTTTATTCGCACATGCTATCTTACATATTTCTTAGTTGACGCATCGAGATCTTAGAATCTCCACTATCATACGTGAATTCTTTTCTTTGTGATTCTTGGTACCCAACCTTTGGCCGTTAGAGAAGGAGCAATTGAAACTTTCAGAGTCTCAATATATAAGCTTGGAATCTTCATAAAATCCCTCTAGGAAACAATCATTGTTCTTAGGGTCACATCATTGGCTTATTGTGGCTCTATGATGTGATGTTGTCCCATCAATTAAGTTTTCATTTTGGCCATTTACCATAAGAATGGTCTACTTAAATAATTATGGCATTACAAGGTGCTCAGTTGATTAGAATGGAACCTTTAATCAAAAGTGTGGTGGTTTTTTTCCTTAAGTAGTGCAAGGGAGCCTTCTAATTTATATAATTTGGAACCTATGATGCTACGCTACCTTGCTTGTAGAGGAAGTCATATTGCGTGATAGTCATGTAGGGAGGAAAATTTGATAAGCACACTTTGAGTAGCTATCGGCACCATTAAAATATCATTGTCAATCCACACTTACGATCTCACACAAATGCCTATGGAAGATCACACAATTTGCGTCAAAACAAGGTGTGGAATTTTTTTTTGTGTTTTTTTAGCTTAATTAGTGAGGCGGTCCAGGGCGGACAACAAGAGAGGCGACCTCTAAACACCCCTCAAGGCTCCCGTGCTGCCCAATTGGGGCTGGGGTAACCACAAGCACAACACAACAACAAACCCACAGCCAAACCCGAACAAGATAGGGGCACCACCTACTTATGGTATGCAAACTAGGATGCAAGAGAGATTTTGTCACAACCAAAAAGATGCACCACAAAACACACACAAGCAACCACACACCAAAACACACACAAAATGGACTAGAGAGAGCTAAAAAAAAGGAAAGAGAGAGAGAGGAATGGAACTACGAAATACCTTGTCTGTGACTTGCAAATGGAGCTGGTTCGTTATGATACTATCATAGAGCTTGTACAAAGTTAACTTAATGCTTAGTAAATGCTAAACATTGTCAAAACACACACACACACACACACTCTCTTAGGGTGAAAGCATGAATAGGTGGAATGATATTTAAGCTATTAGATAACATATCACAAAAACAATCTTGTGGAAAAAAGAATACAAACTAAATAAAATTTATAAGTGATTGCACTTATACGTTTTATTCTTAAAATTCTATCCATTGACATATATCATGATAGAAATTTTATGTGAGCTCATGTCTAATTGTAGGCCAAAGTTTTTGATAGTAGGTGTCCATGGACACAGCTATTTGAGCCACCATTCTATGCTTTCACCCCTTAGGGTTTGGGAGACCTCTCACCAAAATACCCTCTTACGATGGACACAAAATTGATAATGGTAACACATTAAAACAATTTCTCAAACAAGATCAAATGATAGAAACTTAAAATACACAAGTCACCTTAAATTCACCAGACCGTATTGTACAAATGGAAGGACGAAGATTTGAACGTCGATTTACGTCTTTGATACTCCAAACCTGAATTTATTGATGATGAAGGAACATATACAATAATGGTTTTGAGATTTTGAACTCACGCTCTCTCACTTGTAATGTGTAGCTTGAAAACTTCTCTCATACCAAAAGTGAAGCTCACAAAGTGGTTGTTATACTTAAGTTTCTCCTCACACATAGAATGTTGGGGTGCTATGTGAGATATTGCAGGTTGTTTTACAAGAAGGAGAAGGACTTATTTATAGTTTGGAGACCCCTTATTTAAATTATAAAAATCCTAATTTACAAGCTAACAAATCAGAATTATGATTTTTTTTGAATATCAAAACATTGCGGGCCTTGTTTTTCTGCTTGAATCATAGATGTGGGCTCAGAAAAGAGCATTATTGATGGTAAATAAGATGAAAGTAGAGTTTGAAGGAAGGAGAGAGAGAGTTACTATGCACATGTCTTGAGAGGAGGTGTCTTTTATGGTTAGGTCAATGGCAATTTTGTGTTAGTATGTTAGGGGTTAGTGTTACTAATCACTAGAAAGTTAATGATATATGTAGAATGAGATGGATGGTTGAAGGAAGATGGTTGAATGAAGCGAAAAAATCCTTGTGATGGTGAAGCTTGAAGAAGTTTTGGACTTACTTGTGTAGGTTCTCAAAATGACTATCGATCCTCTTCTTCGTCTTCTCTTCTTTACGTCACCGCTGCCAAGGTTGATTATCGCGACGAAAATGGCAATTCAGTTAATGATATCTCTTAATTTGTAGAGGTTAAGCATGGTTTACATGCTGAATTTTATGTATATAGAGAATGCTTAGGATGAAATTGTACTTTGTAAGTAATAGAGAGAAGCATATATAGAGATGGTGTATGTACATGGAGAGCTCATATGAGAGCTATAGGAGTAAGAGGGGAGGTTAATGGTGAAGAAGGTGAGAGAAACCATGAAATGTGCATGTTTGAGTGAGGAATTGAGAGGAATGAGAGTATGTGTGTGTGTGTGTGTGTAGAAGTGTAGACAGAGGTGAGAGAAGACTATGGGCTACTTGTGAGAAAAGTGGGCAGACTGGGGTCCACTAAAAAAATCATAGCTCACCAGTGGTGGTTGCTCAAAAAATCACCAAAGTTTTGAGATCATTCTTTAGCTCTTGGTCCACATTTTCTCTTTTGACCACCGCTTCAAATTCGGAGTGGAGATGGATATAAAAAATCCCATCAAAATACCTGTTTTTCTTTACAAAAAAGTCTTCAGTGATCCCCCCTTTTGTTGAATTTGCATATGGCTCCAATAGTGAGCTCGTCCTTGCATGAGAGCATAACCTAATTGATTCTTAGGGGTTTGAAAATATGCATGGTTGTAAATTATGCATAAATATAATATATGGATATGATGAAAAAAAAACAGGTTAGTGTATAAACAATTCGTAGAATCTAGAATAGTGTTACCTATATATAAATATAAAATAAAAAAAGAGATATATGAAAATATAAGGAATCAAATGAAGGGACCCTCATTTGTTTTTATTGAAGTATGTTTATTTACAAGAGATAAAAAAAAATACCTCTAAAAAATAGAAATTTAGTGAAAGGCAATGACTGATGGTCAAAGGTATTTTTGAAGTTTTTCTTTGGAGTGGATTCACACCAAAAATTAGAGAAGTTTGCATAAAAATATATTAATATGGACTTAACAGTATGCAAAATGGTAAGAAAAATTATGGTAACGATGAATCAATGTACATAGCATACATAGGTAAATAACGCACACCTAAGTAGAAATATTTAAAGAAATACCAAAATAATTATGAAAAATTCTTCTATTTAGGCCCTAGTTACAATGCAATATTTACACATAAATGGGTCATAATTTTAAAAAAAAAAAATTTGGTTATTTTTTTGGCTCAACTACCCTAGTGATTAGTTAGCTGAGGGTTTTAAGAAGATACGAGAAAAATCCGCTAACTCACACACGCCTATGTACAATGAAAAAGTAAGAATAGCTAGGTGATTTTGGTAGGGTGAGGTAACTCACTATGGAAATTACGAAGAGCCAAAAAACGGTTATCATTAGCAAGTACACATACATATAGTGCAAGTCGCTCTTGACATAGCTAGTAGATAGATTGTCGTAAGTGTCGGTTAGTGTGTTTGACTTGTAGATAACTTAAAATCATGTAAAAACATAAACAGTATTATCAGAATATCAAAAAACTTTAGGTTTTGGGACTTTTTGGCTCTCTCATTTTTATGCAATTTGTTTGCATTAGACTAGCCTTTCCTACGTGTAGTTGTACAATGGTAGCTTGTTGTTTGTCCCAATTTTGTACATAGTAGTCAATAGATGTAGAAATTTGGTGTCTTGAAAATTTTTATTTTAGAAATTTTAGAGAATTTTTTAGGCTTGAAAACGTCCTTTTTGGAGTTATGGTTTGGGTGATACAATCTATTTCTCATACTGCATCCCCCACCCAAACAAAATTTGCATACCACAGAAAAAAATGAAAGAACATTTTGCATATCGTCCAAAATAAAAATAAAAATTTTGACGCTTCTTCATGCCCTAAGTAAAAAAATCTCAAGCAAACGATATCTGTGCATAAAGAATGCTCCATACGCAAACAAAATATTCTGCTCATATGAGCAACTAATGCAAATTATAAAATGCAACAAACTCTTCACATACTTGTAATTTATGATGTGGCTTATGTAATGAGTGGTGTTGCTCTCACCGCAAGCTAGATGAATACGTTGGTAAATTTCACCAACACTACTTAAAAATGATCGGTGTTTCTCCTCTACTATGATCATAAGTTCCATCAGCTTGACCATTTTGTCAAAGGTTGCACATATTTACTTTTGCTTGTTTGTAAGCTTAGAATTTGAGCCACCGCCAAGTATGAATTTGCATAATTTCTTTCAAAGATTTCAAAAGGTTAGCTACACTATGGTTGGTACTATCTTAAGCTTCCTCTTTGCAGAATTTTCCAAATCAACTTTCTTCAAGAAGTGTTTTGCTTTTTTTCCACCGATTGACACTTGTTGGGAGCATTTTCATGGGCCTTGCTTGTCTTCTTTGCACCAACAATTGAAAAACTTGCATTATGACATCTAGTTGAGTTGAGAAGCTCCTCCACCATGGTAATCATCTCCTACAACTTCTACAAAGGCTTCACTGTAAAAACATAGTCAGTGTGGCACATGAAGGTATGCAATGTACGTAAATGCACATTTGATAGAAAAAATGGAAAGATGGAGTTCTATCTCTTTTCATTCAATTAACAATCCAGCGCATTGAGTTTTGAGATGTCAAGCTCAGCATGTACAACTCTTGGATGACTAACACTAGCAGGCATCATCATTGACATGCCTTAGTGGATATGTGTATCTCCATTAGTGATACTACAACTAGATTACCATGACTTGGTCTACCTACGAAACTGATGGCACACAATTGATATGTCTCACTCACTAGAACTCTACACTAGACCATTGTACTAGTTCTCTCCTAAGTTATGTTTTCTCTTTTATACACTATAAACTTGTGAACTTGAACTAGATGAAGAAGAATAACACACATATTTAGGAATTTTGGAAAAAATGCACAATTTTGGGACAAATCTTTGTTAACCAAACTCTTGAGTGATGGTTACAATGTACTAGGTTGCACTATTTTCAACCATTGGTGTCAATTTCTAAAGTGAAATTTGCATTGTGTAGGGATGCCTTGCTGTAAAACATCGGTGGCGACTTCTAGAGCAAATGTTGCATTGTTGTCAACAATTGGGTGTCAAGTTCTAGGGAGACTTGGAGAAGTTTCATTGTGGTATGGACAAAGAGTGTACAAAGAACTTGTAGAAATTTAATTAAATTTCATGTTTTTAAATTGGAGACTTTTCTCGTGCTCACAACAAGCCACGAACTTCAGTTACAACCAATAGTGACATATAAGATCCCAAACAGAACCATCAGATACAAAAAAAGACCAAACTTCACTAAGAAGATTCCACCAACTCCACACAGATTGCCATCCCGATGGAAGGGTAGCCTCAAGATGAAAAAACCAATAGATACAATAGATACTGAGAGTACCAAACATCATACCAAGAGAAGAGTGAAATTTGTAGCAAAGAGTAAAATTTGTAGCAGGAAGAGTCCATAGCCTCCATTACCTCGCACTAGTAATCCAAAGAAGAGAAAGCACAAAAACAAAAAAAATCACATGAATCATTGTACCATAGAACCAGTAAGCATGGTCATGATGGACCTGCACGGAGCCACCATGCAGTCAAAGACTGCCACCGCAACATGCCGTAGTAGAGCTGACACCGACCACAATGCTCACCACATCCAAAAAAGATATCAGACCCCTTAAGGTGGGACAAGCACCATACACCTCGCCAGGACTTCCATGATAGAAACGAACCCTACCACTGTTAGCAACTGTCTCCCTTACCTCTAAAGGTGGAACAAGCACCATACACCTCGCCTGGGACTTCCACAAAAGAAACCAACCTTTCCACCATTAGCAACTGTATCCCCAGGCATGAATCAACATGTTGCTAAAGGGATGCCACCCTTTAGCTACATGTTGCAACAAAGTTGATGCCAACCACAACGCTCACCAGATTTGATAAAGAGATCAGATCATTAAAGGTGGGCCAAGCACCATACACCTCGCAAGGGGTGCCATGACAAAAACCAACTCATCCACCATTACCAAATGTCTCCCTAGGCATGAATCAACACTAAATACATCTTTGGTTGATGCTCTTTTCATAGCAAGGGGGAGTGCCTCCACCCGTTCCGCAAAGGAAGAAAATAGATAGAGAGTGTGGATCCACTCGACCTCTCACACCCAAGATGGGCGCCTTCCAGAGGCCCCCCATCTACCTTCTTCAGCAAGAAAGATCTGAACCCGTCACTCCACAACACCAACTTTGAGCCTCACTGGTCCCTGGCCTCTTAGGCTGTAGGGCATGGATGCTTCTTGCTCTAGTGAACCCTAGAAGAACTTAAATTCAATTTGAGCTAAAAGTTTTGTTGGGAAATTTTCACAGTAAACAAAGCTCAATCTATAGCTCAAGCCATCAAGAACCACATAGAGCCTACAAGGTTGGAGCTCTAGTTTGATACTTGAGAAACCACCTAGAGCCTGGATTATCTCTATCAAATTTATCAAAAACATTAGAAACCTCATCAAACTTAGCCCAAGTTTATATGAGATGGTGGAAGATCTTATAGATCCATGTTGGCGCAGGCCCACATTTTTGACCCACCAAGAGCTAGGTGACACCCCTCCCCTCGGTAAATATGCATTATCGGGCTCTTTGCAACTTGAGTTGCGGACATCGTACTTGAACATGGATGACAAGATTGTGAGGGAAAGCCTCGATCACTGTTAACCCTCACGACACACGGACACCCTATGATCTATAAACGTTGTATTGTTTAGAGTCAGGTACCGGGCTTGTCGGACCAATAGGAACAGGCTAAGGGTGATCGCCAATGACAGGCGCACTCTAACTGGAATATTCAAGGAGTTAGTTGGCTAAGTATGGGTGCCCAAGTGTGAATGGGGTGAGCTCATATAAAAGCCACTAAACCTAATTTTTACTCATTCTCTCATTGTGCAATAGAAGCCGCTCTTGCTCCATCTCCACCTTCTCCTTCACCATCTCCTTTTGTGTGTGTGTGTACGTGTGAGAGAGAGTGTGAGAGTGTGTGTGTGATCGAGCGTTGCGCCGGCACGACGGCGGCAAGGCGGTTGAGCGCGGCGTAGCGGCGTCTCCCTCTTCTTCGCGGCACGGGAATCCTTCATTCGCAACTACGCAGGAAGGTGAGTGACACACCATTCTTCCTTGTGAGCTTGTCTGTTGTATGACTGTGTGCTAGGAGCCTTTGTGGCTCGCACACGGCGCATAGCAAGTCCCTAGTCGTGACATTTTTGGCGCCGCTGCCGGGGAGCTGCTGCGCGTGAAGCTCCAATGGCGACTTGTAAATTGTATTGAAGCTATTTTTTATGTAGGAAAGGCGCGGCTTAAGTTTGATTATTGTTGTTATGCAAAAACAGTAGAGAAAGACACAATGTTGTTGACTGCATTCAAGTTTTCTGTGTTCTGTTAAGCTCTTTTTTGTTAGTTCTATTAAGCTCAGATTTCAGCTTACACAGTTAGCATTTCTTGCGTTTCTGCGTTTTCTGCATTTTCTGGTTTGCACTGCACAGTTCTGTCAAGTTTTAATTTTCTGCATTTTTTGTGTTTTCTGGTTTGTGCACAGTTAGGCGCACAGTTAGTTAATTAAGTAGGTTAGTAATTAGGTGAACCACTGATTAGCAGGTTAGTAGGTAGGTGAGACAGTAAATAGTTAGGTGAGGTCAACATGCACCAAAACGCGTACCAAATAATATCCCAAAAAAAATTTATTTTTTTTTTTAAAAAAAAATTCGAAAAATAAAAACGAACGGGTTGGGTTGTATAAAAGTGAGATCGGGATCGTTTGACCCAATCCCAATCCCAAGCTCAGTCTCAGTCTTATGATATAGGGTAGTCTCACTCCTATATATATAGGCTAGACTCACAAGGAGGGAGTGAGGAATGTGGGATAAGTCCTACACTCTCCTCTCCTTCATTGCACACTAGTACTTGCTATTTGGAGCCTAGTTCCCCAGCTAGGAAAAGACTGTTTTGAGCTTTTCTGGAGCAAAATAGAACAAAACGGTGGCCTGTAAAGCACAGCGCGTCCCTCCTAGCAATACGCTTGTTTCGAGCTATCACACGTCCCATTCCACGACACGCTCTAAAAAATCTAGCAAAAAGCCAAACAAAAAACACGCAAAAAACTAGTCACAAGGCCTCCTAGAGCAGCTTTTTGACACCTTAGGGTATCAAAAGCACATGCACTTACGCTCTGGGCGGGTGCTAGAACACGAGCATATTGAGGGTGCCTCTGTTCATACGGACACCCATTACCCATCCACGATAGGCTCTAGACCCTCAGCGGGGACACAAGGTAGCACCACCCAAGACCCTAAAATAGCCGCTAGTGATTCCTCCTCTGACTCAGAAATCATGGAAGCATACCCTACCCAAAACACTGAGAGAGAAGGCCATGCACCTCCAAAAGCTCCACAGCCTAGTACTAGTATGTTTAGCCGTTTCATGGAAACATTAGGTAGAGCTACTCGCTCGGAACCTGATGCAAATGAAGCACACGAAGGGGGTGGGGAAGTGGACTCTCCTTTCACATCGCATGTGGACCCCACACCCCCAAAGAGTGTCCATGTGGATATCCTGCCAACTTCTTACCAAGAAGGCCCTGCTGAGCTGCCTCCTTCAGAAGTTCCCTTTAGAGTACCGTTGGTGACAAGTAAAACCACGGGGAGCAATATTGCTTCTACCTCACAAGAAACCGTTAGCACGTCGACTCTAGAAGGATTGTTCATTAATGATCATTGGACATACGACCTCCACACTGAGGTGTTGACGGATCTACACTCTGGCCACGCCTACCATGTAAGATGGATAGAGATTGTACAATCCACCTCTAGTGCCACGAGCATCGAAGATCAATAGAAAATGATCTATAATGTTATCCATGGCGTTATTCAATCAGAAAGGCAAAACCAAGGGGTAAATATACTCTCAACTGGCCCCATGAGATTTCTGGATACGGGCAAGGCTCAACAGCCTACTCTATCACAAATGGAGACTCCTCTAATGAGTCCCATGGACCCATCTTACGTCATTTCACCTGGGGTCTCTATGCAATCTGAGCCTCCGAGCGACAACTTTAGCTTCCCTAACTTGGCTCAACCCTCTATTAAGGAAAACACAGTGCTCACTCCAGGGATAGGCTTGACAGAGAATGTACCGATGACATCTACGGTTAGCGCAGTGCCACTACCTAGTGTCGTAGTACCTAATATGGGGCCTCGACCGTATGTGCCTCTAGCCCCTTATGCACACATGGCCTCCACACCTCCAATTGTACCACTTGTTTATGCTCCTCGAGTGCCGCTCCCTAGCCCTTATCCGAGTGGACCTATGCCCGGTTATGTTCCATATCCTGCATCATCCACACATATACCAAGACCGGTACCCGTCCCTCTCCCACATATGATTCCAAGAGTACCTCCACCGGCCCTGCCTCCTCACATAGGTGACTTGGTAGCGTTTGCTCAAACCATAGGTCGATCTATCGCGGAAAATATGCGTCATGCATCTGATAGAAAGCCTAGAAGTAAGGTAGTACAAATTGCCAAACTCACGCAAAAATTCAATGGGGAGGAAGATGCTAGAAAACACATTGAAGTGTTTGAACAAGTATGTGATTCCTTAGGGGAACGCAATGAACTACATAAGTGCAATGCCTTAAGCTTGACATTAAGTGGGAAGGCTCGAGATTGGTATAGAACCCTAAGGGTGGACAAGAAAACAATCTACCCTACCCTTCGAAGGTTGTTTCTAAAGGAGTACATACGAGAAGGTGTGCTTTGGGGTGTAGCATCTCAGCTACAGAAGGCCGAACGTAAGGAAGGAGAGTCAGTAAGGGACTTCATTAGTCGTCTAAAGCACTTAAACTCTCGCTGCCCTGTAAATGAGCGCTTCAACAATAACCAACTGCTTGATCGATTCATTCGAGGGTTGAGGAATGAAGGAATCTATAATGGACTAGTGATTAGAGGTATCACAACCTGGGAAGATGTCACTGCCAATGCAATCCAATTAGAGGACAACTTGATGATAGCAGTCATGAGGGTGTCTACTGACACAAGATCCACTAGCTCACAAGCCATTGAGTATGAACCCATGACTGCAAAGCCCATTGCCAATGAGCCAAAGGTATTTGAGACATTCTTGACAGACCTCACCAAGGCAATCCAAGAGTCTCTTAAGGATAATCGACCCCCTCAAAATAGTCACATGTATCCAAGAAGGGAGCAACAATGGTGTTCCATTTGCTTAGGTCCACATAGCACTAGTGACTGCCCTACGTTTAGAGTAAAATTTAATGGAACTTGCAACGCATGTGGTAGGTATGGTCACCAAGCTAAGGATTGTTTAATGATCAAACGTATGATGGCAAATAGACCACCTGTAGCTGGATGGATTGTGGCATAGATCACTTGATTTCCCAATGCCCCTATAACCCAAATGCGCCTAAAATCACACCCCTAAATTTGGTCGAAATTGCTAGTGTGACATCGCCAATACCACCTGTCGCACCCGCTTATGCGATTACATGGTCCATGCTTCAAGGGCCATGCCATATCCTCGAAGAGAGATACCGCGTCAGTTATCCAAGCAAAGAAAAAGAAGACACGAAGGAAGAGGTCGCAGAATACGGGAAATTCAAAGCCAAGTTCCAAAACAAACATAGGAACAGGAGATGACCCCGTGTATATGAATGACCTCAAGGATGATTCAGATTCAATCGAGACAATGGAGACTAGAACCAATACCACAAAGGGAAAGACCGACAAGGAAAACCGTAACATGGAACCAAATGAAAACCGAATAAGAGAAAACCATAAAGAGCCTCTGAAAACACCACAAGTGTTTCCAAATCCAATCCAAGACCCCCAAGATAAACCGCAGGGGCAAAAAGGGAAGAATCGTAAAAAGAAGATCGGGACGTACCCAAACCCAGTAGACGAGATTGAGCAGGTGAAACATCTAAGAGGTTTAGTGGAGGATACTCAAAGGAAACTAGAACCAGAACCCATGCATGTCAAAATTCATGACACAGTGTTTCCCACGCAAGTTCATCCACCCCACATGAACCATAGACCGTTAGCCATATCTAGTATCATCCAAGAAGGGAGTGAGGACGGGACATCAGAAAGTGAGCATACACCTTTCTTGTTGGAAAGGATGTTTAACGAAGGAATACCTGATCCCATTGAGGAATATGAGATTCCATCCTCACCAGTTCCTAGTCAAGGACCTACACCCTGCAAAATGCCAATGAATGTTGCCAAACTAGTGGACTTCATGTCTTCTGAGCTCCGAACCACGATCATAGCAAAGCTGTTTGGAGATCCTGAGCTATTCTTTGCACTTCAAGCATTCCTTAACAGAGAGCTACAAACGGGATTACCGCAGTTTGCGCAACCAAATAGGCCTGACTCGATTATGATTGATGAGGAAAATCATGTGCAATCACTTGACTTAGATGGACACGAGTTTGTGATCGAGGTACCCCTTAACGAATTAGGGCAGTATTTTGAAGGCGACGAGTCTAATGCGACCCTACCCATCACTACCAAGGGATTAACTATAAAGGGAATTCTTGATGGTGGTGCGGGAGTTAGCATCGTTACGAAAGATTGTTGGGAATCCATGGGAAAACCCCGCCTCAGTGTTACTAACATTGTCGTAAAGATGGCAAATGGAACCATAGCCAAACCTATGGGGATGCTCAAGGATCTTAAGATCAAAGTTCTAGGACACAAGGTACGACATACGCTCATTGTAATGGATTTCTCTAAACACCTTATGTCATATGAAATGATTTTAGGACGACCATTCACGAGGGAAGCACAAATGGTTCATGATTGGTTTAAAAATCATGTCTATTTGCAATTCCAAGACTCTGTCCTTAGAGTGGATTTGGTGACTGGTAAGGTACACCCCTTAGGGAGTAAAACCATTATTGATCATCGCTCTGACACCACAGTTCACTCGGCCCCACTACAATATTGTTACACTTGTAAGAAGGATAGAGACATTGGCCAAGATTCTCCTTACATGGATGTGTTACCGGGTATGACAGAATCAGACAACGTAGACTGGGTACACCTAGCTGCAACCATAGATACCTGGGGAAATAGAGGAACCACTTGGGTCACACCAGAGGGGGAAGAGGTACCACAAATTGCATCTCTGAACATGATAAGTGCCATCCATGCATCTTCTAAGGGCAAGGCAATTGTAGACCAATCTGACAGTGACACCGATAGCTCAATAGAAGACTTTGACCAACACGACTCAGACACGGACTCCTAGAGTGAAACGGATTTTGAATCTCATGAATTAGAGAGTGGAGCAAGTTCAGAGTCAAAACATTCGGAAGGACCGAGCACATCAACCGATGATAGCTCCTCCCAGAGTGAAGAGGACACCAACGAGGACTCCTTTAGTGAGCCAGATCTAAATGCAAATCAAAAGCAGGTCTCAAATAAGAAAAAGAAAAACTTTAAGAGGCATCAATATCGAGCCAATGTACGTGCCAGGATAAAAAAGAAGAGATCCTCAGCAGAATGGCTCAGTTATATAGGAGCATGTGATGCTCATCGAAAATTGGTAGTGATTGAGGTGAATATCTCCAAAATGTTATGTGGTGTAGACCACGACCCCATGACATAGCCCAATTAGAGATCATAGACAAGCCAAAGTTGAGCCGCACTGCAAGGAGGCGTCAAAACCAAGAGTTAGCTCGACAACACAAGAAAGCAGAAATAGAAGCACAGACCAAAGCACAACCAGAATCCACAGACTTGCATCCTGCACCAGAATATTTCAAATCTTACACCACAGGGGAAGCCAAGGTTATGTACACAAAAGCCCAAAGAATACCTATCGATGGGAATAATGGAATCTATGATGGTCCGGCAATAGTTAAAGAAATGGAATTAGCCGACCCCGGTGAAGAATCAAAACCTGTTTTTATTGCCCAAGACCTCACAAAAGTTGAAGAGGCGGTCCTCAAAGAGCTTCTCAAGGAATTCAAGGACATATTCGCTTGGACATACCATGATATGAAAGGTGTTCCACCTTCTGTGGTACAACATACGATCCCTATGATTAGCACTGCGAAGCCCGTACAACAAAGACCCTACCCGATGAATCCTAAGTACGCAAAGATCATTCAAGAAGAACTAGAAAAGATTATCAAATGTGGGTTCATATATCCTATTGAACACTCTGAATGGGTGTCTCCAATAGTTATCGTGCCAAAAAAGAATGGGAAACTTAGGGTGTGCGTGGACCTCAAAAAAGTTAATGCAGCTACTAGAAGAGACCATTACCCCCTACCATATTCCGAACATGTACTCGAAAGAGTTGTAGGCAAGGAATATTATAGCTTTCTAGATGAGTACTCAGGCTACAACCAAATCACGATAGCGCTAGAGGACCAAGCTAAAACTGCCTTCATCACAGAATTTGGCGTGTTTGCATTTCGTGTGATGGCTTTTGGCTTAACAAATGCCCCTGCTACATTCCAACGATTAATAAACACTGCTTTTAAAGAATATTTGAGAGAGTTTTGTGAAGCTTTCTTAGACGACCTTTGTGTTTACTCTTCTTGGAAAGAACATCTATCATGTTTGCGGAAGGTGTTTGAAAAGTGTAGTTTATATCGTATCTCATTGAACGCGTTCAAATGCCAATTTTGGGTCAAGCATGGAGTTATTTTAGGGCATATAGTATCTAAGAATGGTATCTCAACCGATGAGAGCAAAATTAAAGTGATTCTAGAGTTACCACCACCAACCAATTACAAGGGAGTTCAAAGGTTCATGGGACACGTGGGTTATTATCGACGGTTTATTTTATTTTTCGCTGAGATAGCACATCCTTTGTACAAGCTTCTCATTGAATTTAAATGGACTGAAGAGTGTGACCAAGCCTATGAACAATTGAAGAAAACACTAGCAAGTGCTCCGATTTTAAGGACACCTAACTGGGATGTCATTTTCCATGTGCATATTGATGCATCAAACTTTGCTATTGAGTGTGTTCTCACTCAACCAAGAGAACATAAATTGGACTATCCCATTAGCTTTGCAAGCCGTCAATTGAACGATGCTGGAAGGAACTACACCACTACAGAGCGAGAAGGTTTAGCAATGGTTTATGCAGTAAAGAAATTTCGCTACTACCTTCTGGCAAACAAGTTTGTATTTTATGTGGATCATCAAGCGTTGATGTATCTGGTAAACAAGCCATGCTCCACAGGAAGAATCACACGATGGTTGTTAATTCTTCTGGAGTTTGATTTCACGATTGTAGTGAGACCCGGTAAAAGGCATGTCATGGCTGATCATTTGTCTCGCATACCCAATGGTGAAGCCCCTACAGGAGTTCATGATGAGTTACCCGATACTTCCCTATTCATAGTTGAGACTATGCCTGAATGGAGTGAGAACATTTTTAACTTTTTAGTTAATGGTTTTTCACCCAAGGAACTTCGTAAGGATATCGCTCGAAGGCTAGTAAAAGAATGTGAACCCTATTGTTTGATTTTCGGAACTCTGTATAGACTAGGCAAGGACGATATTCTTAGGCGTTGTGCCCGCGAGGATGAATATTTGTATATCTTGCAAGAAGCACATATGGGCATAGCAGGAGGACATTTTTCAGGAGACCTGACTGCTAGAAAGGTGCTACAATCAGGCTATTGGTGGCCAACTTTATTTAAGGATGCATCACTTTTTACAAAAGGGTGTGATGAGTGCCAGAAAGGTGCTACAATCAGGCTATTGGTGGCCAACTTTATTTAAGGATGCATCACTTTTTACAAAAGGGTGTGATGAGTGCCAACGTTACAAGACCACACAGCGCAAAGACAGAATGCCCTTACATCCTATTAAAGTAACCCAACCATTTGAAAAATGGGGCTTAGACTTTGTAGGTCCAATTAGTCCCGCAGCTTGCAACACTCAATCTCGATATATTCTAGTTGCTACGGACTATGTAACAAAGTCGGCTGAAGCTAAGGCTTCACAAAAAGCTGACGCGAGGACAACAGCTAAGTTTCTTTTTGAGAACATTATCACAAGATTTGGTTGCCCTTTTGAAATTGTTAGTGATAATGGTACCCATTTTATAAATGAGGTAATAAGAGAGCTTACCACGACCTTTATGATATCCCACCATAAGTCTATACCTTATTACCCGCAAGCTAATGGACAAGCCAAGAGCACCAACAAGACTCTAATCTCTATTTTAACCAAGACGGTAGAAGCTCATCGCACTGATTGGGATTTGAAGTTGACATCTGCTCTATGGGCTTATCGTACTGCTTATAAAGTGGCTATTAATTGTACTCCATTCAAAATGGTATACGGCCAAGAAGCGGTTATGCCTTGGGAGTTTGTCATTCCTAGTCTTAGGGTAGCTTCGCAAGAAGGATGGAATTGTAACCCCTTAACCGAGCGTTTGTATATCTTAGAAAAACTAGACGAAGAGAGACAGTTGGCTGTGCAAAATGCTCTTGTGGAAAAGGATAGGAGAAAGAAGTGGTTTGATCGCCATGTGAAGGACAAGGACATCAAAGTTGGTGATAAAGTCCTTATGTATGTAGTACGTAAAGAGAAGAAAAAGTTGAAATATGCTGGTAAAGGACCATATAGAGTATGTGAAATTACCCCACAAGGTACCCTTCATGTGGAAACTCTTGATGGAGTTGAAACCATTGGATTCCTCAATGGGAGTAAATTCAAAAGATATTATGATCCTTTAAGCCAAGAAGAACTACGGGCCATTCATCAAAAGAAGGCCTCCAAAGCACAAACCGAGTTAAAGAAGATACAAGCTCAAGTTGAGGCTAAGGAGCGACAACAACGTATAAGACAAAAACGAGAAGCTAACCTTGGAGTCACAAATGCATTCCACGTGGAAATCGAAGAGGATTGGTTGGACTCTGACACACCTCTACGATACCCTATTGAGTTAAATAGTGCCTATGGAAAAGTTCTATATAACGCCTTATTGGACACGGGTGCTAAATATAATCTGCTATCCTATGGGGTGTGGTGTCAGTTAGGGAAGCCACCTCTATCTAAGAGTATTATCCAAATCAAGGGGGTCAACAAGAAAAAAACTACGGTTTTTGGAATCTGGCACACTTCTGTCAGTAATGACAATGGAAGTGTAGCTCAAGACTTTTTGGTCATGCCTACTGGAACTATGGAGGGTAATATAAACCTAGGACGCACGTGGATGATAGCCACCAAATGCACTATTGATTGGGGGACTGGGGGTGTCACTACGCAAAAACCAACTCTTATCCCTACCACTCAAGCCATAGTCCCTGAGATATTGCCTAAGGAAATAAAACCCAAGACATTGCATGTCCAGGAGGTTGAACCATACGTCCCCATAGCCCAACTCTCTAGATCTTCAACTGATGTAGTTGAAAGAAAGCTTGAGACACACAAGAACCATCCTAATATAACAAAGAAAGCATTTAAGTGGGTCCCTAAAGCTTCTTTAGTAACCATGGCTGATGCTAAAAAATGGAAGCCTCGTAAGAAACGTCCCACTCGCTCCAAGAAATGTAAGAAAACGTGGCGCTGGATTCCTAAACGACTATTAAAAGCCCAAGGATACTATAAAGGAAATGATCAAATCTGGGTGCCCAAACGTAAATTGTACTCTTACCTGTCACCTAGCCCATGTAAACCAAATCCTGTGGCTCCAAAACAAATTGAAAATCGTGGAAAGGAAAAAATCACGGAATGCGACACACCTGCTCCAGAGCTAGTTTGGGTACCAAAGAAAGAACGATTTGTTCCACCTAGCTCAGGAACAGGAAAAGCAAATGAAGCTTCTTGCTCTTCATGTAGTTCCTATACGGAAATAGAAGCTTCGACACAACCTCCACCTACCATTGTACATATCCATACAAGCAAGAAAGAGTTTGCACCTCCCGTTGTAGATTCACCACCTCCAACAATGTTGCAAATAAAATCATGGGAGAGTACCTTACCACCCTTGCAACTAGATGAAACACATAGGGTGATCGAAAACTATTGGTTAAAGCCTTTACCCATAACAACTTGGAACAATTGGTTTCAAAAGGTGACGACGTCATTCCAAAAAGTATGATCTACCCAAGGAAGGGGGGAGTGTTTGCTGACATCCGTCATTCACTTGCTTCCCTCTCAACCTTCCTCCCTGACCTCATAACTCCAATCTTAGGGAATGTATATATAAAGCCTTATACTCACAAAAACAAGATAAAAAAGTAAAAGAGCAAGAGCCATAACGCAAAATAATAAAAACAAATTATGCACAAGAACACGACCCTTGTAATATTTTCACTCTAACCATCATCTATTTGCGTGTACAGATATGGCTAGTACGCTAAAGTCATCCACTCCTGCCTTAGGTGAGAGGTACCCTCGTTACTTTTCACAAATGTTTCACATGGTCTTTCCAGTGCTTGCATGTGAATGGGATTTGATAGGTACACTAGCATGTGAGAGGAATTTTGAGGAGTTAGAATGGCTGATACGTCTCTTGACCACGTCTGATCCATACTTAGTAGAGAGTGTTTCTCCCATCGCACAAGCCTACCCTTTTGACCAAGATGACTATAGGCGTCTAGTGACGTTCTTAGTAAACATGGGCACCTATGATGAAGAAGAAAATTTACATGACTACACGGATGGCACATATGGTCTCATGGATGATGACTTTGTTTATCTCGACGACGAGGATAGGGGTTTAGCCTTAGGGTTTCCCCCCAACCTCTACAATATCCTATTCCCTTGACTCTTTAGGGGGAGTGCAAATAATTAGGTTAGGGCTCCTTATGTTTTTTGTTGTGTTCAATAAGTGTTGGTACCTTTTCTCACTAATGTGCCTCCTGGAGGTATTCCTTTTGTTTCCTAGTGTGTACAGGAGCGTGTTGCTATTGATAGGATTTGGACCTTCATGGAACCTTTCTCTCGTTCACACTTCAAATCAAGCACGACCATCAACACAAACAGGTGTTTTATGTCCATTAACATTGCCCTTATCTTTTTGCATCCATGTTTGTCTGCTTTGATTATGATTGGTAGCATAATATTCAGCGCATTTGCTTAGTATCAAACATTTAATTCAATGTAATGTTTTGTCATAATCACTTGTCTAGGTTTAAAAATCAAGCAGTCCGACTAAGCTAGTTTGACCAAGCTAGGTATTAGAAATCTTCTCTTAATACCATGGGGAATGCCTTCCTAATACGCAATGGTTACTTAGGTTCTTAATCCGATTTAGGCAGCATTGTGAGAAATGTACTAGGGCTTTCTAGTGGGCTTAACTCTATTGACCTTTATCTTAAGTATTATAAAGGGAGTTTACTAATGTGATGAGCCTGGGGAGGGTAACAGTGTTAAAAGAAGTAAGATGCTCTCTGTGAAAACCACAGAAATCAAACTTCCATTGGATGTCAGTAACTTCACTGAGAAGCATGCTCAGATGATGTTGCCTGCTGTGCCTGACTTCAGGATTGCAGACAGGACCTATATCTTCTTACATGATGTGCAAAGTGTCTTTTATTTAAGGGAGGATTTCTCCCTGGCTATTATTTCCAGAGTCCAAGAGGAGAGGAGTGGATTTGTTTCAGAGGATAGTAGTGATGATGAGGCAATGGAAACATCCAGCAATCCAATGGAATGCCTTCGAAGATGCTTTGAGAAAGCTGAAAAATACAAGGAGACACTACCTGATGAAGCCACCTTCCAAGCAATAAGACAAAGCCTAAGACCATCAACAAGTAACAAAGAAGTGGAGGATTGGTTTAACCATTCAGGTCAGGGGTCAACTACATCTGTAGACCTGTGGCAAGAAAACCTCTTTCTGCAGGATGAGAGCTTCATGGTAACTCTCTCTCTCTCTCTCTCTCTCTCTCTCTCTCTCTCTCTCTCTCTCTCTCTCTCTCTCTCTCTCTCTCTCTCTTTGTGTCACTTCTGACATGGTATGTGCAATCTTGGATTGCTCACAAGGATGACTTCCTTCGGCGCCGGACAAGAGAGTATCGAGGAAGGGATGCGGCCCTAGCACAGTACCTTTCAAAGCTTTGCGAGTCGCCAATAGTAGTTTTTCACAATTCCATGTCACAAGAGGGTTCAATAGAAACTTACACATTCAAGACAGTATCACGCTTCTTGGGTGGACCGGTGCTGCCCAAAAGTGCAGATAAAGTCATTCTTGTGGACAAAGTGTTTGCTAGAGATTGTTTTGGTTACTGCCCAGGCTATACAGGTGGTCGGGCAGCGTATTACTACACCTACACAACAATGGCACTAGCTCTTGGTAGACAAAACCCAGATGAACTTTTAGAGTATGGCAAACATCTCATGATTCGTTACAAGGGTGACGTGCCAAAAAACAAAATTGAACCTTCAAAATCTTGATACACTTCAAGTAGCAATTGTATAAGATCATGTATTACATAAATTTTGTACAATGTCATCCACTCAGAGTATCTTTCTCCACTTGTGATTCACATACACCATTGTCTCTCTCCACCTTCGTTGACTTTCACGAGCTCCGGAGTTGTTGTATGTCATTGATCTTTTAACTTTTTGTTGTTGTAAATGTCTGATGGCTTGTGCTGTTGCTGAATTTGCCAAGACTTCTTTTGCCTGCATACGATGAATGATTCTACGATAGAACCATTCAAATAGTTCTCTCAAACTGTTAGCCTTGATTCGAGAGCCACCATGTCGTGTGTGCCTGAAATAAGCATTTCTCGCTATGTAATGAGACTTTTCCATCCCTTGGGTATTCCATATTGCCGGGTTCCCATACTTCTGTATAAAATATGGCAAATGATTGAAGATGATGTGCTGGATATGAAAATAGATTAGTTAGAATGTTTTACAGTCACATATTTGCACATAAGAGAGAAAGAAATACATGATAATACCATGTAGTGAGTAATCTGGGTGTCTGTCCATGCTGTCTTGAATGATTTTTTCAGAAGGTTGAGATTTTCCTTGAACTTGTTCATATCACCTTGTGACCAGTCATCTTTGTCGCACATCAAAAATAGGATGTCTATTGATCGCCAAACCTCAACCTTCGCATTACGAGTAGTTGGTTTGTGGTCTTTGACTACAATATGTAGCTTTTTCCAGCTCTGATACTCTACCTTGCTAACATAAGATGTGTTATATATTTTTCCATGTTTTGTTAGCTTTAGATCTCTTGTACCTTGGGGCTTAGATAAAAACCTCCGTGCCTTCACCCCACCGATGGATGGTTTGCATGGGACATCCTTCTCAACAGTTGATCTCTTTTCATCCCGCTGGATTTTGACATTGTTACCATGAAGCCCCATATCCGACAGTACCATTTCTAAGCACTGCAGGGCTACTTGTCGTTCTGCGGAGTTCTTAATCTTCCAAGCAAACCCGATGTATAAGTAGACCAATTTCTCCACAATTCTACAAAGGGCATGCATTGTAAAAATGTGGACATTCACAAGTGGTATTTTCAAAACCGGTCGAAAAGCAGGATCCTCAATGTGACGTGTTGGAGCTTTTCTCCACCACTTTGGGTCCATGACCTTTGCAGGCTCCATGCAGAACAAACACGGTGACTTTGCCATTGCACCCATTCCACAATTATACATACACTCTAATGTTTTGAGGTCACCTGCAAGATGCCACTGAACTTCAAAGTCTCCCCTTCTATCTAGACGTAGTACCTCTCCCTGGTTAGTCTATCGATCAATCACCTCCGGAATATTAGTTCGATGGAACACCCAATATAGAATCTCATGATCTTCTTTCTTTACCTGCAACACAAAATAAATGAGACTTAAGTAGATCTGAACATTTGAGCTTACCTGAGAATCTCACTTACCTCAAACGCACCAAGCCACCATATGTTAGATTCTGATTGAGCACTAAAATATAAAGGATCATCACTGGGACACTTTGAGAGGGCTCTACACATTAAAGTAATAGTAGCACGCTCTAGCTTTTTCTCTTTAACAAGCTCACACTCATCCAGTTTTAACACAAAATGTAATACCCCACGTGACTCTTCAAATGTGATGTTGTAAAACTCCACCATTCTCTTCTGTAATATCCGCAGGTCCATAAAAATATTGTTGAACTCATCATATGCCATGTTTGCTCCATGGCCACTGTAAGTTGCTTTAATATGAAAGGGATGTCCAAGATAGTCTCCCTGTGCCTCGTTAAGTTGAAGCCTCTGGATAGCCGAATATCCTCTTTTGCTTACACCAAGTGAATCAAGTGTGCCTTGTATCTCTTTTGCAGGCACTGAATTCTCTGAAATAAAGCGGTCCACTACATTTCGTTGTAGGACCTTAAACTTCTTGTCATGTACTATATCTGCTGCCAGGCTTCTACTTATAAGTGGCTTCAATCTCTTTCCTATATTGGCTTTGGGGTCAATGTTTTCCTTGTCAGGATAGATTGAATCTCTACATGAAGACAATGCATAAGTAAATAACAGAAAATTTGCTTCACTAACACTGTTTAGGCACATGAAAACAATGCATAACAAGAAAAAACAAAAAGATTACTTAACTAAGACAATGTAGCCAACCAAGAAGCATCACCTTAATGCTCGGATTCTTTTCTTGAGACCTCCTGATGCAACCTGCAATGTTTCAAGATTGCGCAATTTCTTCTTTCGGATACGACCACCCAAGATGGTGTCCTTCATTTGACAACTTTGCACCTTTCCTTTCAGTTCTTGTACCTCTGTTTTATGCTGCAAAATGGTAACCTGATCTGTAGAATGTAAATGTGAAAGGCGAACAATCTCACATTGTTGAGCTTGGAGAATGCTCTTGTAAGTTTCAGCTTCTCTTGTAAGTGATTTACAATAACCCAGAAGGCCCTTTTCTCCATCACCAGCAAAGTTCAATAAGCTTGTAGGATTGACAAACGGTGGAGACGCATTAGTCATTGGATTCTTAGGGTAGAGAGAGCCTCTCGTCCAGATATCTATGTGTTTAGCTCCTTGAGCTCTGAGCGTGTCTATGGAAGCGGAAGGTATATGTGTGTTTGTTTTACTGCGCTTAATCAATGGTTGGTACTCATTGTCCAAATCAATGTGAAGGTGATATTTGGCTCGTTTCTGGGTAACATTTGTGCCATTTGAGGAGTGCGCCATTAGCCAAATGTGCAGGTTTAATGGAAAGTGAATAGCGGCTGCGGATTCGTCCCTCCATATTGACGAGGTTCATTCAATGCAACTAAAAAGAGGATTATCCCTCAATCACTACGAACGAATGTTCAGAAGAGTAAGGAATCTACTTAAAGTACACTTTTTGAACTTTTACTATGAAAGACCCAGCTCTTTTATTTGCCATTTTTTCTAGAGAGAGAGTGCAAAAAATACATTTTCTTAGAAGGCCCTCCAAATGACCTCCGAAATTTCCTAATGTCATCCTCCGTGGGGGCACCAATTTGAGGCAGTCCAGGGCGGGCAACAAGAAGAGCGGCCTCTAAACACCCTTCGAGGCTCCCGTGCTGCTCAATTGGGACTGGGGGGCAAGCACAATCAGAGACAACAACAACCCACATCCAGAAACCAAACAAGAAAAGGGGGCACCACCTAGTTGTAGATGTGAACTAGGACACACGTGATATCTCCTTATACTCAAACGCACAAAGAGAGGGGAATGCAAGATAGCCACACACACCAAACACAAACATTCACCATGCCAGAGAGAGGTAAGAGCACAAATCCACTTGAGCAACCCAGTCTTAGCCTTAAAGGCTAGATGCACAGAAATCTTGATAAGAAATAGAGAGACAACACAAAACTTGACCTTATTGCCAAGACACAAATTGTCTTAGGGTCACGCGAGCCCTCTCACCTAGCACCCTCTTACAATTTACTTTTTAGGAAAACAATTCAACAAGCCCTCAAACCATCAAGCAAGAAATAGCACAACAGACTCCAAGGACAATATACCTTCAACCACCTGATGAGCCACCTACTTCACTAGTGAGGCGGTCTGGGGTGGGCAATAAGAAGAGCGGCCTCTAAACACCCTTCGAGGCTCCCGTGCTGCTCAATTGGGGCTGTGGCAAGCACAACCAGAGACAACAACAACCCACAGCCAGAAACTAAACAAGAAAAGGGGCACCACCTAGTTGTAGATGCGAGCTAGGATGCACGTGATATCTCCTTATACTAAAACGCACAAAGAGAGGGGAATGCAAGATAGCCACACACACCAAACACAAACATTCACCACGCCAGAAAGAGATAAGAGCACAAATCCACTTGAGCAACCCAGTCTTAGCCTTAAAGGCTAGATTCACAGAAAGCTTGATGAGAAATAGAGAGACAACACAAAACTTGACCTTGTTGCCAATACACAAATTGTCTTAGGGTCACGCGAGCCTTCTCACCGAGCACCCTCTTACAAATTACTTTTTAGGCAAACAATTCAACAAGCCCTCAAACCATCAAGCACGAAATAGCACAACAGACTCCAAGGACAATATACCTTCAACCACCTGATGAGCCAACTTATCAAGTCAATTTGGAGAGAAGAGTCGTGCAGAGTATGGTATCACTCCACTCCTCTAGATGGCCTAACTAACTTCAAGCTTCTCCATGCACCTATGTGTAGTGATGGAATAGAGCACTCACAATGCACACACTCTACACAACTAGGCTTGAAGAGTGGTGTGTTATGTGTTGAGAATGGTGTGGTGTAGTGTGATCATGTGATAATTTACAAGGAGAGAAGGGCTCTATTTATAGGTTTTAGAAGCCCCGATTAGGATTAGACCTAATCAAGTTTATTTGAAGAAATCAAAGATTATTCATATTTTTATTTTTTAAAATGAGGGTGGGTCTCTCTTGTCCTTTGAGTCACATGGATGTGGGCTCAAGGGAAGAGAATTACTGAGGATGAAAGGAGAGAGGGATTGAGTGAATAATTTGGGAGTGCCTACTCTAGTAGGAGGTGCATTTTACAATAAAGTTAGTGGTTAGAAGTTAGTAATTATCACTACAAAATATTTACAAAATCATTCACCAAATGGTGAGATGTATGATGAAAAAAGTTAGAGAACGGATGAGCTTGTAAAGAGAGGTTGAAGCTCTGGAGAAGTTGACATTCACCTCTTTACAGCACCGGAAGAAGAAGCGGTCAGCATGGCGAAGTAGCGCGTGTCGATGAAGCTATGTTATCCTTAAACCTTGGAAAATTCATGATAAAAGCCTTCATTTGCATAGGTTAACCTTGGATTTTTTCTGATTTTTTGAAGTTCTTTACAAAGCTGAAGAGAGTATGGTAATATGGACATATATGTAGAGAGAAAGGGGAGCACCTAGGGGTGTAGAAATGGAGGATGAAGGCTATGGAGGTGTGAGAGAAGTGGCAATGATGAAGAGGGTGAATTAGAACATGGGAGTTGCAGGTTTGGGAGTAGGAAGGAGAGGGAGAAGTGTGTGTGTGTGTGTGTAGAAGTGTGGAAAAAGGTGAGAGAAGACTAAGGGCTACTTGTGAGAAAAGTGGGCAGACTGGGGTCCACTCAAAAAATCATAGCTCACCGGTGGTTGCTCCAAAAAACACCAAAATGTTTGAGGTGATTATTCAAATTTTGTACCATATTTTCTCTTTTGATCACCGCTCCAAATTCGGAGTGGAGATGGGTGCCAAAAATCTCACCAAAAAGCCTGTTTTTTATGACTGCAAAAGTCTTTTAGTGGCCCCCTCCTTTGTTGAATTTGTACAATGTATCCAAGATTGAGCCCCTCATTTTTCATATCATAATACAAAGTATCCAAGTTGCCCTTTACACATGTATGGAGGAGGATTATTGGTGAATAAAGCAATATATACATGGTGGCACTAGTGTATGGACTATTCATGGATTTTAGCTCAATGAGCACATGGTGTTAGAATAATGAGTAAAAATAATAATAAAAATATGGAGGAATTATGGATATGGAAAGATATTGGAATCATATGATATGGTCCCTCTTTTTATTATTTTGGGTGAAAGAGGAAAAGGTATGCATGTAAATGAAAATAATATAATAAACATGACTAAAAAAGTAGACATCAATTTTTTTGTTTTCACTAGGGTGAGGGTGAAAATGTGGGGGTGGTTTGTATAAAAGAAAAATATGAGGTTAGAGTATGTACACATTGGTAAAAAATACACTTATAGTGCAAGAGGATGAAAGAAGGCATACATAAGTTTAATAAAACACACACCTAGGTATAAATATTTAAATAAAATATCAAAATAATTATAAAAATCCCTATATTTAGGCCACATATATAATGGAATATTTACACACAAAGGCCATAATATACCTTTTTTTAATTAATTTATTTTTTTTGCTCAACTAGCCCAGTGACTGGCTAATTGAGGGTTTTTAAGAAAATATGGGAAAAGTCCCCGAACTCGCACACGCCTATGTACAATGAAATGGTAGGGATAGCCATAGTGTTTGGGTCAATTGGGTAGGGTGAGGTAGCTCACTATGACAATTTTGAATAGCCGAAAAATGGCTATCACTAGGATTGACCTAAAAAGTGGCTATCATCAAATAAGAATAGTTGATCAAGACATTGTAAAGACCGCATTTCGCACTACGTTTGGTCTTTACAAATACATTTTCATGCCTTTTGGCTTGACCAATGCACCAGCCACATTCAACCGCTTCATGGAGAAGCTATTCAAGCCTCGTCAAACCTTTACTGGAGTGTTCTTTGATGATATCATCATCTACTCTAATTCATTAACGAACACAAGTAACACCTCCAGGTAATATTTCAAGTTCTAAGAGAGAATAAACTTTATGTTAATTGAAAGAAAAGTGAAATTTTTCTTACAAGAGATTCAGTATTCAGGTCACATTATCTCTCAAGATGGCATCCAAATGGATCCATCAAATTTAAAGATAATAAAAGGATGGCCTAAACCAAGGAATCTTCATGAATTAAGAAGCTTTATAGGTATGTGCGCATACTATAGATGCTTCATAGAAAATTTATCACTAATAGCATGACCATTACATGACCTAACAAAGAAAAATGTTAGGTACACATGGTCTACCAAGGAGAACAATGCTTTCAAAAAGCCTAAAGAAAAGATTTTCTCTCAACCTGTGCTTACACTACCAGATCTCTCAAAGCCATTTGAGGTCCAATGTGATGCTTGTGTTGATTTCCTTGGAGTTGTTTGGCTTCAAGAAGGGCATGCCATAGGCTATGAAAGTCGAAGGCTCAACCTTGTTGAGCAAGCTCCAGGCATATATGAAAAGGAACTCCTCGCAGTTCTACATGCCTTAGACTCATGGAAGCACTATTTATTGGGGACTCCTTTCATTATGCGAACGGATCACCAAAGTCTTAAGTACTTCATGATGCAGACCAAGCTCTCGGACAAACAAATGAGGTGGACAAACTTTCTTTTGCATTTTCACTTTCATATTGCTCACATTGTTGGCAAGCATAATCAAGTAGTCGATGCACTCTCAAGACAGCTGAGAGTGAATGCGGTTTTCATAGCAACTCACAATGATCTATCTTCTATGATAGATGAGTATGCTATTGATCCTGATTTTAGAGATGTGATTTCAGACCTTGGATTAGGGAAGACAGAGGAACCGTTTACTTTACAAGATGGTTCAGTAAACAAGCTCATTTTATACCTGTCAAAAAGACTATCAAAGTCCATCAAATGGCAACCCTCTTCATTTCACAAATCTTCAAGTACCATGGCTTGCCAATGTCCATAGTGTCGGATAGAGATCCTAGAATGACCATTAATTTTTGGAAGGGTCTCTTTGAGAATTTAGGAACAAGGCTAAACTTCTCTTTGGCCTATCATTCGCAAACGGATGGCCAAAGTGAAATAGCTAACCTAACAATTCCCGATCTACTAAAAGCCTATGTAACGGAAGTAGATCAAATATCCCAATGGGATAAGTACTTACCCTTAGTGGAGTATGCCTACAATAATATTCTACATACTTCCACGTGAAAAGCACCTTTTAAGGTAATTGAGGGGAGATCAAAAAGTCCCTAGCTACTTAAGGTGCATGGGAAGATCTTCGCTGCCGATGAGTATAGCCGAGACCTACAAGAGTCTTTCCAAAAGATTAAGGATGCTATATCTATCTCAAAGTAAAGGCAAAAGGCTGCTGGTAACAAGCACAAAAGAGACCAAGACTTTAAATAAAATGATTGGGTCTTACTCAAATTTCCCAAGGCTCGATTAAGGCACACGACGGGCAAGAATCCTATGGAACACCAAAAGTACTATGCTAAGTTAGCAAAAAGGTACTATGGTCCCTTCCAAATTCTTAGGCCCATCAATGAGTTGGCCTATCAAATCAAGTTGCCCAACCATTGGCTCATACACAATGCTTTCTATGTGAGCCTACTAAAGCCTTACAAAGGAGAGCCACCTCAAGAACCAACTATTGAAGACCCACCGGAGATCGAGGACCAGGAAGAGGTGTTGCAGTCCGAGTCCTTTCTCCAAAATGAAGACAAGGTACTAAGAGGCAGTAAGAGTATCCAACGATATCTTATTAAGTTTAAGAATTATCCTTTTCAAGATGCTAGATGGATGCAATGCATACAATTAAAGGATAACCTAAACCTTGTCAATGCTTACAATGCTTCCCTAGAGTAAGTAAATGTACAAATGTTAAAAATGAACAAAGTTTTGTCTTATAAGACTTTCTTTTTCTTGATTGTGCACAAAAATGAAGTAGAATTCATGATTAGATCAAGTTTGCGGAGACGACGTCTCCCAAACACCAAGTAGAGCTTGTCACTCTACTATGGAATATTGATAGGACTAATGTGCAGACATTCTTGCGGCAGATTAGGCTCTCAAGCACCAAATGCACTAGTCATCCATTCTAGAATGATGTCGTAGGGTTAACAAAGGGATCCTCTACCCGCTAGGAAAAAGGAATAATGAATATGCTTTATCTTCTCTACCCCATAGTCGAGGACGATTATGATTTCAAGAGAGAGGTAATGTCATAGTAATCAATATCCGATTCTCCTAAATGATTTTCTCATGTTAAACTGATCATTTAATATGGGGAAGTGCTAGGGGAGAAAAAGATAGAATATTGGTTAAGCTAGGGAAAATAGGGATCCAAAAGGGGGGCCATCTGCAAAAGAGCAATGCGAACCAATGGGCTTAAAAGACCCTAAGGTTCAGCCCATTAAGACTTCCAAAATGCTAAGGTTCCAAATTTCAAAGGTTCTGTCCAAAGGTCAAAAGTCTAGGGAAATTGGATGCTTTGTGTGTGTCCCAAAAGTCTTCAACCATCCCTACATAGGAGGGGGCGAGCCCTAGAAGTAGGATATGAGAGAGAAACTCTCTCTCACACACACAAGCTCCCTTTACACAAAGGGAATGAGGGACACATGTCAGCTCCCTAGCCCAAATGCCCACAAGGTGTTCTCAATTCCTATTGGATGGCCTTGGAGGTGGACCAATGAGAATTAAGCTAGAGTAACTCTAGTTTAATTAATTTAAAAACACTTAATAAAAGAACCAATAAGAATTAACCACTCTAGAAGACTATTGGACAATCTCCCAAGCGATCCAACGAGCATTCAACAGCCTAATGGCTTGCCTGATTCCTATTATCCAGGAGGCAAAGGGGTCTAGTGAGAGTTTAGTTAAATTACGTAATTACCTAAAGCTCTCACAAAAGAGGTAAGGAGGACACATGTCAAAAGACTATCATTTATGCTGCTTAATTTCCATTGGCTAGCCCTGGGGAGGTCCAATGAGGTGTGAGGATGAGCAAATAGCAAGAGGGGTCGACCAAGAGAGGGAGGAGGCTGATTTTTTGGAAGGAATTATCACACACACACTCACACAATCTCATGTGTGAAGCAAAGAAGATTCTCTCTACTTCTCAAGCTTTAATGGAAATCTTACCACCTACTTTAAGCTTGTGAGAAGGGAGGCAACAAAAAGTATAACACGTAGTTAGATAGCATGAAAAGTACTCTTGTTATTCTCATTAGGAAGCTATTCTAATGAAATTCTCACTATGTTCATGCTATTTTCCGCTACACACAAGTTACTAGACCATTAAATGTTGCATATTCTAAGGGAGATTTCGATGCATATTCCAATATTTGTACCGGCACCAGAACTTGCAAATAAAAAATTGGATAGAGAGGGCTAGGAAGTAATGATGCATGTATTGTAGCACCAAGAAGCAACCCCTCTGCCTAAAGGAAGAGTGCAAAAGAAACTACTCTCCACCTACATTTTGACGCTAAAGAGAGAGAGGTACATTCAATACAGATAAACAAAGTTATAAGCATAACAAAACCACAAAATCAAAATTTAAACATGACATGTTTCCAAAAGAATAACCATAACATCGACTACCAAACCATAAGCACAACGACATGAATATTTTCTAACCATAACTAAAACATGACTTGAAAATCCTAAGTATAACGTTGTTGGGAAACAAGAAAAGTGGAACACCTCTATAGCGATGTCACCCAAGGGCATTGCAAGAGCACAACAATAACACCAAAATCTTTGGGAAACCCCTTTTAAACACCACAAATCCAACAAAAGTAGTCCCCTTGGGAATTTATTGGCCGCCGTCCACCCATGAGACTATGTCACAAAGAAGGAAGAAAAATGTTTAGGCATGGAATTACGGACGTCGCCTACCAATGCTCTTGAAAACAAATCTTTCCCCTTCATCCAAAAACACTTTAAAAATCCCCCTTCAAATCATACATCACCCACAATATGTATGGGTTTCCACAATTCAACCTGCATAGTTTTGCCCCAAAGCTACCATGCACTGTAGGTTGTAGAGAACATACCATAACTCCAAAACCCCAACTCCAAAAGACATGATTTCAAACTACACAAATATCTAAAAACTCTGCAACAAAGGTGCTGAAATCCTTCAAATCGAACCCACGCACAACTATGTGCAAAATCAACGCAAACAGAATGTTGTAATAGGAAGACTAGGTGTAGAGAGAGCTAGTCGAGGACAAAAAAACTGCATCCAAAAGCATCAAGAAGCCAGAATGAGCTAAGACCTGCCATTTTCTGATATTTGAATGAACTTTTTTAATTTTTACATGAGTTTAAGTTATATACAATTATCACTTCAAAAACCTCACTCACGGGCACTTACAGTAGCTCGTCAATTGTCACTAGACTAGCAACTTGAAGTGCATGTACATATGCTTGCTAAACCAAGTTAAAAATCTCACAAAAAGAAAGCCCACACACCCTTTTTCCATCGGGAGTCACGTCTGTATGTACAAATTTACAAAAAACGGGGTGTCAAAAATGTGTCCAACATAGTTTGCCAACCCCCCCCCCCCCCAGTCTGCTAGAGCATTCATGCTCAGCAGTAGCATAACAATCTTGCCCACATGGATCAAAATTCCATAGAACATAAGCACAAAATGCATGAAGAAACACGAGCCATATCACTTTTCCCACTCCTAATATGAAAGCACAAACCATGTGTAGAATCCAAATCCTCTTTAGTCATAAAGGACTCTCAGCAAATACAACAGACAAAGACCCTTTCATCATTATAGCATGCAAGGAAGCCTTTAACATCTCATCCAAAAAGTCCTCAACTTTTACCTCATCCATTTTTATATCCTCATGCATATATATTTCATTCTCCCCACTCTTCATTAAGCCTCTATCCAATTCAGCCAGTTTATGCTTTATAGGTAAGCCGTCTTCCATATATACCTTAGGCTCCTCAACAAGAGGATCAAACAAGGTAGCACCAACCATATTCACATGAGGCATAACAAGAGAATCTCCATCATTTTTCATATCTTCTAAAACCTCAACATTCTCTTCATCAATTAAGGCATGATCACCCACACCATCATGCACTCCTTGAAGCTTCTCATTGATAGGGTCCTCATTAACAACACAAGTAGTATACTTAGTTGCTTCATCACCCTTTTGCATATAATCACCCAAAGCATATACTTGAAAACCCTCATCATACACATCACCATCTTTCCCATTTCTAACTTCCTTGACCTCCATCATGTGATCTTTGACTACTTCATTTACACAAAGACAACTCCCAAGAGTCACATTTGTATCACAAACATACTCCTATTCATTGGAACATACATTACAAGCATCAGCTGTGACTTGGATATCCAAAATTCTCATTTCCTTGCATTTGAGACTCATTTATGACCATGGTAGCCTTCTTGCCTACATCCATCTTACTATCATCATCATCTTTGACAGGAAGGTTGACATCAAAGAGCTTAAACAACAAAGATGGAATACATTGAGCATTCTTCTTGATCTCATTGTGCATATGGTATTCTTCTTTCACATGCTCAAGAGAATGAGAAACATGGAAGTCTGCATTGCATAAGTTGTCCATATTTATGTCTAAAACATAAGATACATTTGGCTTCACATCTTCTTACAATCCGAGCTGCTTCACTCTCTGTAGCTTCCATTCCTTATGCTTTGCAATCTTTACTGCATCATCAAACGTAAGTGGCCTTTTAAGCTCAACCTTTAACTTCAAATCATCCCTCAAAATTTGCATAAACATACACTTTTTAAGCATAAGAGGAGGAGCATCACTTCCCAAAGAAACACACCATCTTCTCCACAAAGCATTGAACTCCTTGACAAAGGCATCTACACTTTCACCATCACATTGTACAAGTCCTTCAATGGAGTGTCATACATCTGTTGGGTTCTCTACCATCTTGAAATTCTCAAGAAAATCCTTCTTCAATGCACTATAAGTCATCACCAATGGAGGTTGAGATGATTTCAACCAAAACTCATACTTATCATACCATATCCTTGCATCCTCTTTCAAGCAAAATAACCAAATCTTGAGCATAATCATTGGATCTTCCTTATTTTCCATCAAACAATAAAACTCCATATTTTCAATGAATGCATCAGCATCCTCACCAACATGGCCATAGAACCTTGGAAACTCTGTCACCATAGCCATCAAAGCTATTAATTGAAGGTCACTTGAAGAAGATCCTCGGTGGGGGCACCAAAACACTGTTGGGAAACAAGCAAAATGGAACACCTCTATAGAGATTTCACTCAAGAGCGTTGCAAAAACACTACAAGAACAACAAAATCTTTGGGAAAGTCCTTTGAAACACCACAAATCCAACAAGAGTAGTCCCCTTGAGACTTTATTGGCCGTCGCCCACCCAAGAGACTATGTCACAAAGAAGGAAGAAACCTGTTTAGGCATGGAATTATGGATGTCGCCTACCAATTCTCTTGAAAACAAAGCTTTCTCCTTCATCAAAAAATACTTTAAAACTCCCCCTTCAAATCATACATCACCCACAAGATGTATGGGTTTCCACAATTCAACCTACATAGTTTTGCCCCAAAGCTACGTGCACTATAGGTTGTAGAGAACAGACCATAACTCCAAAACCCTTACTACAAAAAAATTGATTTCAAACTTTAAAAAATATCTACAAAAGTGCTGAAATCTTTTAATTTGAACCCACACAACTTTGTGCAAAATCAACGCGAAGAGGATGTTGTAATAGAAAGATTAGGTGTAGAGAGAGCTAGTCGCAAAAAACTGCATCCAAAAGCATCAAGAAGCCAGAACGAGCTAAGAACTACAATTTTATGATATTTGACTGAACTTTTTTAAGGTTTTACATAAGTTTAAGTTATATAGAAGTCTCACTTCAAAAACCTCACTCACGGGCACTTATAGTAGCCCGGCAAATGTCACTAGACTAGCGACTTGCAGTGCATGTACATATGCTTGCTAAACCAAGTTAAAATTCTCACAAAAATAAAGCCCACACACCCTTTTGATATCGTACATCATGTCCGTATGTACAAATTTACAAAAAACAGGGTGTCAAAAATGCGCCCAACAACATTATGAACATTTTCAAGCAAGCATTGTACCATGAGTTGAAAACCGTAGCCATAACAACATGAATATTCTCAAACCATAGATGTAGCATGAATCAAATATTTTTATCATATTCACAACATAATTGCAAACATAACCATAACCTAATTTCCATACCATAACAATATCGTGATTGCCAAAACATATTTGAAAAACCGTAACCATTACTTGCTTGCTATACCATGACCATAACATGATTTTCATACCAAAATTACAAAACCATAACCTTATATAACATTATTGCCAAATGATATTTGCAAAACCATAACCATAACCATAAATTTATTGCCATACCATAACCATAACATAATTTCCATACCATAATTGCATCTCACGAATTCATCACACAGCTTATACGTAATCTCTTTGGGCCTTTCTCTCCCTTATCCCAATAATGATCTTCCATAGGATCTCCCCCTTATTCTTAAAAATGTGCATTGGATCAAGTAAATGATTAATAAGTAGGTCACTCCAATACGGAAGTTTATGCAAAATAGAAGTCTCTTTATGCCGGGTGGATTGAAATATCCCCTCACTAGCCACATGTTCTTCCAATTGTTCTCTTTCAATGGATACATGTTATGTTTGCATATTTTTGGTCCACGTAGCTCATATCCTTCAGGCCAAAATCTACCATGCTCGTCGTAAATTGTCTTCCTCAAATAGTCAAAGCAGCGTAATCTATGTCCAGGACCACATTTTTGACATGCATGAAACATCATAAAAATATAATAAAGAGTTGGTATGGCCAGGAATAACATATATGTGAGGGTTTTGAAGATACTTACCTGAACACTCACTGAAGCTTGGCCAATTGGGCATGGTCTACACGAAAACTCCGTGCACATGGGCATTTTATCATCCAGTTGGTTGGGACATGTCAACCACATCAATCCTTGTCCACAAGATTTGGAGCTCTTCGATCAGTGGTGCCAGATAGACATCCATGTTCTTTGCCTTCTTATACTCTCCTGGGACGATCAATGAGACAACAACAAATGGCCCTTCTTGATAGACAGACATGGTGGAATATTATGATTAACCAAGAAAATAGGCCACATGCTGTATGAAAAACTTCATTATTCAAATGGGGTTTGGTCCATCCATTGCCAAACCAAAACGAATACAATGAGACTCATCCTTAAATGTAGGCCATCTCTCCTCTATGTGCTTCTATGCATGAGTAGGCACTCGCATCACATCATTTGTGGATATAGTATTTGTATGCCATGTCATCAAAGCGGCTATAGACTTGCACTTGAAAATTCTCTTTATTCTTGGAATGATAGGAAAGTGGTGAAGGATCTTTGTAGGGACAAATATTTCTTGTGTGTCCTCTGTATACCTGTTTGATCTACAATTGGGACACTGTTCCAAATTTGCATACTCATTGCAAAAGAGTATACAGTCATTGAAGAATGCATATGTTTTGTGGTAATCCAAGTCCAGGTTAGTAGAAATATTTTTAGTGGCTAGATGGCTAGGGGGTATGTGATTTCCTTCCGACAAGATTTTCTCATTGAGAAACCTATTATTATATCAACAAGTGAACACAACAATCATAATATTGAGATTTAATTTGGGTTGATGCGTAGGATACAATATATTTACCTGAAAAACTCTATGACACTCGTGTCAAACCACTCATAAATAGATTGCAAATTAAGAATTGTCAAGTTGGTACGGAGAAATGAGATTTTTGCACCATTATAAATCTGCATACGTGCAAGAGTTTGCATCATCTCGCCCTCCTTTTTGTTGTTCTCATGTCGTTGATATGGATGAGATACTGAGGTTGATTCACAATGCTGCCTTAAATGTTGTCGCCACCTTGGTTTTCAATGATGGAGTCCATGATGTCAAAAAACGCATCTAACATCTTCTATCTCAGCTTCTTGGAATGTGGCATCGAGTATTGATGGGGTAGACTCCATCGCTAGTTTGTTTGATAATTGCCTTCTTTGTGATGAGATTGGAGCATTATCTACTTCCTTTGGATCACCATGAGATCCATAACGTAGATCTTGTAGTTCATCTATGGAAAAGACACTGTTATTGCGTATATGCTGATCGTAAATTTTTCTATTTTGAAAGATCTGATGCTTGCATTGTGCACAAGGACATGCCATACTATCATCCTTAATTCATCTACCAATGATGCAATAAATTAAAAAATCACTTTTGTTATATTTACATACCCATGTCTACATGACAATGCATGTGCGTAGATCGAGTGCAAACCTAATTTAATGCATACGAATTACTTAAACAAACCGATCTAATATGAACCGATCCTCTACAAACTGCCATTCTTGAAGATCATTTGCGTTTTTGGAATTCATTTGCATACCTGAAGTCTATTTTAGTTATTGAAGTCTATTTGTATTATTTTACTTTGTTTGTCAAAGTTCATTTGAGTTTTTGAAGTACACAAGCTGTTTTTGAAGTCTGTCTGTATTTTTTCTACCATTTTTCTCTAGCTCTAACTACCTCACATTCTCTAGCCATGTTCCCCATATATCTTGGTCTAGAGGTACATGAAGATCAGGACCACTGGATAATAATCTCGCCTTTATTGGTCAATGCCTATATTTGAGGGTTGGATATAATTACAGACCCATGTCTACATGACAATGCATGGATATAGATCCGATACAAACTCTAATCTAGTACATGAGGATTACTTAAATGGACCAATCTTATATGAATTGTTCCTCTACAGACTTCCATTTTTGAAGATCATTTGTGTTTTCAAAATCCGTTTGTGTTTTTTAAGTCTATTTACGTTATTGAAGTCCATTTGCGCTATTTTACTTTGTTTGTTCAGGTTTGTTTGCATTTCTGAAGTATACAAGACTTTTTTGAAGTCCGTTTTTGTTTTTGAAGTTTGTTTATATTTTTTCTACCATTTGCCGCTAGCTCTAACTACCTCACATTCTCTAGCCATGTCCAAACCCGCACACCTCGGTTTAAAGGCGCACGGAGATCATAACCACGGGGTAACATCTTTATTGGTCAATGCCAATATTCAAGGGTTTGACATAAGTACACACCCATGTCTAGATGACAATGCATGTACGTAGATCCAATATAAACCCTAATCTAGTATATGCGGATTACTTAAATGGATCGGTCTAATATGGACCAATCTAATAGAGACCCCCATTTCTGAGAATCATTTGCATTTTTTAAATTTGTTTGTGTTTCTGAAGTCTATTTGCATTTTGAAGCCCGTTTGTGCTACCTTACTTTGTTTGTCAAAGTTCCTTTGCGTTTTTGAAGTACACAAGCCATTTTTGAAGTCCATTTTTGTTTTTTCTACTTTAACCGTTGAAACACAGCCATATCCTAGAAGCTAAACCTCAAGCGTCTTTGCCATATCCTAGTAGCTAAACCTCAAGCGTCCTTGTACGGCCAAACACATAAGCGACTAGCCCTACCTAAGACCTAAACCATAAGCGGACTAAAACATACCCTAAGAAACATACCATAATGGACTAGCCCTAAATGGCATGAATATCCATAGCCCTTAGCGGCTAGTCCTAAGCATATCAGCGATTGAAATATACCTAGTCAACTAGCCCTAAGTGGCTAGCCCTAAGCAGCTAGCCCAAAGCGACTAAGTGAAATAACAAAGCAGATAGGCCTAAAATTTCAACAAAGAGGCCGATTATCTAAGAGTCTAGTCATAAGCAACAAGCCGTAAGCGATAAGCCCTAAGTGGTCTAAATGCCAATTTTCCCTAAGTGACTAGTCCTAATTAAGCGTGTAAACGGCTAAATAAGGAAGAGGGTAGGCCTAAGAAGCACGGCTAAGAGACTAAATACCTAAGTGGTTGGCCCTAAGCGACCAACCCTAATTAAGTGGTGTGAATACCGCTTTAGCCCTATGCGACTAGTTCTAAGCGACTAAGCGGCTAGATAAAGAAGGGGGTAGGATTAAGAGGTGCGGCTAAGAGACTGAATACCTAAGCATCTAGCCCTAAGCAACTAGCTAGAGGTGGCTAACACTAAGAGGCTATCCCTAAGCATCTAGCCTTCAACGGCTTAAACGCAAACTAGTCTTAAATGGATAAATGACTGAATACCTAAGTGGCTAGCCTTAAGCGGCAAGCCCTAATCCATGTGAATATCGATTAGACCTAAGAAACTAGCCTTAAGCGGCTAAGTGGCTAAATAAGGAAGCAGGTAGGACTAAGCGGCTCGGCTAAGCGATTGAATACCTAAGTGGCTAGCCCTAAGAAACTAGTCTTCAATGGCCTAAATGCGGACTAGTCCTAAGTAGTTAAGCAATTGATTACCTAAACGGCTAGCCTTAAGGGACTAACCTTGATTAAGCGAATAGATCAAAGAAGGCAGCTACGTCGGATCAACATAACATCAATTTGTCATAAACGATCTACATAACAACATTGATCAACGATTTGCAAAACGCATGGAGTTAATAAAAGGTATGTAGAGCCTAACACTATAAACATTCAAATTTACATTTACAACACCTACGACAAGTCACAATTAAAAAACAACATAATTTCTAAATTTCTATATTAATTTACATAAAAATAATAAAACGAATTATAAAATGAAATAAATCAAAATAACTGTTTTTTTTACTGATCAAATGCCATTTTCTTTCTTTGTTCATGATGATTTTTAATCAATAAATTTCTAAAATAACAAAAGCTATAATTTTTTCTTTGTTTGGAAAATGTGTGGGCACATCGTACATAGTGTGTTTAGCTACCAAACTACATGATGCTTGGGATTTTCTTGGTACATTAAGCATTAGAATATGCTTAAATGTTCTCTAGAACCTATGCTTTAATATTTACTTACATATTTTCATTTGTCTACTATTACCTGTGAATATCTACAGAGTACTAAATAAATTTGGTGATATCTTTCACATCGAACATCCTTGAGATGATTTTACTCAAAGCACATGTCCATTTCTACTTGTATTTGCCTTCCTAGGATCGAAAGTTTTGAAAGATTTTGGAAAGAGAACTGCCTCTATCAACCTCCACAGGTTTTAATAATACAAAGTGTGAAGAGGATGGGAAAAAATTGCACATAATAAATTTGGACATGCATGCCTTTGAAGAGCATATAAATTTGGAAATTATGACTCATCATATGCTGTCAAAGTGAAAACTCGTGTTTGAATCTCTTTCCTTAATATTTGGTCAGCATTTTCTCTCTCTATCCTTCTTTGCATAGAAAATAGTCCCTCCTAATTTGGTTTGATGATTTACATATTCCAAGTGTTTCATGGTGGCACACTCATCTCAATTACAACGGTATCAACGTGAAAAATCATCCAAAAATAGCATCTGACAAAGATCATCGTCTCGTAAAATTGCGTGAAAAACCAAAATAGGAAAGCAATGAATTGTACTCCATATATATTATTTCTACTATAACGTGAGTAATCTCAACTCTGTTTAGAAATTTTCACATAAAAAATGGTATTTTTTGGGTAAATATGAGATAAAAATGACCTAGTTTTGGTCAAAATTGGCAAAACATGCCCAAAATTTGACGCATCAGCACTTTAGCCATAATAAAACAAAGAGGTATGCCTCCTATGCCTGAAACAATTGTGGAATTTTCTATTTTTGTGTAATTAACTTCATGGTTGTTGTATGTGTGTGTAGTGTAGTCCAACCTCTACGCTATCTTGTATCTAAGCTTGTGAGGGAGTGAATTAGGGTTTCCCTTCATCCAAATGGTGGTGTGGGATTCAATATGGAAGCTTTTTAATTTCTAAAAAATCATAGAATGCTCGACATGAAGATGCAAGCTCGTGATTCCTTTCAACAGTTTGAAGTTATGACTATGTAATTGGGGGCAAGGCTACAAGATTCCATGAACGAGGTTTTGGTTTTGAATAGAATTTTTTCTTGTATGAGAGTCGAGGCTTCATGGATAAAACTTTACTATTTTTTATTTCTCTTTTTTTAAGTAAAATTGATTGTAAATTGGTGATCCTTTCATCAGTACTTGCTTACAAAAACAAGCACATTCCAAGCACTATAGGAAAGAGGGTTTGTGATTTTTTTGTCATGAATGCTCCTAGAATTTAAGACATATTTAGGAGAAGGTTTGGTGACTTCCATAAATATTTTCCCACAAAGTGGTTGTGCATCTCATCAAAGACTCTCATAGCCAAAGGTTTTGGTGTCCCCCTCTAGACCACACACTTTTCAACAGCATGTCCATTCCATTGGATAGAGTTGGTATTTTTCTAGATTTATCCTCCTTTTTCTAGTTCTTATAATGGATGATATCTATAGGAACATTAAAGCACTACTATTAAGCTATGAGAGATAGAGAAAGAAAATAGGTTAATTATGTTTGGGAAGTAGCACGGTATAGAGATATACACATAGTAGCAATAGCAAATTTTGTGGATCTCCTTCTTCATGCTAGTAGAAATGGAGTGTGTAAATGTGTGTGTGTAATGGAAAGAAAATGTGAAGATATATAAATTAGAGAAAAGAAAACAAGGGCTGTTTTTAAATGGACAAATGCATATTAGGGCCCTAGAGAGATCCGAATAAGCCTCTAAGATCATGATAGTTGGTCATAAAGTCGAAAAACATGAAACATTTTCACATCCAAGTCCACGACCCCCTAGATATATATGTACATGATAGCCATCCTAGTAGCCACTTTAGCATATATCACAACATGTACATTATTGCTTCTATTCCCATGTATTAAAAGTGAGGTGAATATTTTAATCTTACATTGTGTACATGGGACGGCATGACATCCACCCCCTCTGAACCTGCACATCCTTTGACATGTGCTAACTTGATTGATTCTTTGCTTGCATACGCATTGATTGTAAACATTCAATGAGGGACACAACAAGAATGTAGATTCCACCTAGATCATAGGGAAATCATACAAATGCTTTTCTATATTAGCACAACCATATGATAAGTAATAAATTCCCTAGACTGATAGACATAAAATTAGAGGTGACATCAAAGAATTTCCCTCTATTGAAGGGCATATATGTACTCCAAGAAAGATCATAAGCATCATCTTGTTCTCCTGGGTCATATGCTAGCACCAAAAAGTCCCATCTATGTCATGTAGCATGAAACTATGGTAAATTTGCATCACCCCCTTTAGTATCCAAAAACTCAGTATGCATCCCTAAATTATCAAGCTCCATATTGTCCACTACCTCATAAATTGCATCCATAAACTCTCTTAAATGCATGAAATTGTGTAAAACCTCATCCAAAAATGTTATAAACTCTACCTTATGCTCATTTCCTTCTTTCTTTAGTTCACATATCCCATCATACTTTTGAAACTCCTATCGTAGAGAGCTTGAAATTCCTTCAAAGCATCATCTAAAATACCCATAAGCTCCATGTCATCCTGTTCTTGTTGTCCCAATGCATGACATGAGTGACATCTTTTAGAAATCTTGTTGCATGTGGCATGAAAACCTCCCAATATTCATCCAAAATATACATAATATCCTCTTCAATGGGACTCTCACGAGAGAATATCCCATGTTGTAGTGGATCCTCTCATCGCATGTGGTATGCATATAGGCCATATTTCCTTTATATTTTTTCTCAATTGTCACACCTTCTTTCGTGTACCTTTGCAATCCAACCTCATAAAAATCAACATGCTTTACAAAGATAGCATTTATCTCTCTCTTCAAGTCATCATTATAATCATACCACTGAATGTAGTAGATCATTTTCTATGCCAACTACTTGAACTCCATATGGATAATCTATTATCTCTAGCTGAGATAGACAGTTGACGACTACATGATATTTTTTGGGTGAGTGGATTGTTGCTGTAAGCATTCATGGAGCAAACTTTTCATGCAAAGTTTTCTTGTCCACCAAATACATCAACATTGATTGAGCTACATGGAAGAAAAACTTACTTCCTAGAAGGTAATGGTAGAACTTGCTGACAAAGTAGATCATTTCCAAGGATTCCCTTTTTCTGGCAAAATATTTATGCTCAATGGAGCTCAATTGAGGCTCAACCTTTGACTAAAATAATATACTGGTTGGTACCAATTCTCACCCTTAACTTGCATCAACAGTGTTCTAATTGAAACATCTGAGGCATCAAGAAACACATGAAATTAAAGATCCATTGTGATGGCTACACAATTGGTAACTTTGAATGAATAAGCTTGAGCTACCAAAATTATTTATCTCACTCTTCATCCCATTGCAACTTCTTCAATTTGGTTTGATGGTTGAGGGGTACAGCTATGTCAGTCAAAAACCTAAGAGCTCCTCAATTCCAAAATACTTGAACTAAAAAACTTCACAATCATCAGTATTATAGCTTGCTACTTTTCCAGGATCTACAATAATGACTTTAGTGGAAACTATGTGGCCTAGCAGCATGCACGTGACAAAAGAAGAGAATTCCAAAAGATTCAAAGCTAATTGGGATTCTTGGAACTACAAGAATAAATTTTTATATTGTTAATATGATTCTTTCTAGTGCCAAATGCTACCATATACATGTGGTAGTGATGTGTGTGAACACACTTAGGACCATCAGGGCAGTTTTTCCCTCACTAGGAGGTTTTTCCCCCCGTGCATTGTATATACCCCCCTTCATTCTAGGGCTATCTATCTTTCCATTAAACACTAAGTAATGCACTCTCTCTTTTGTGCCTTGAGCTTCCTTCATCTTCTCCAAGCTGTGTGTTTTCTTGCAACCCTAATTCCAACGATTGGTATCAGGGTAGGTGACATCCTCCCGGGCTTAGTCGCAGCAGTTCCAGCACATGCCTACTCATTTTCTTCGATTTTTGTGAGCTTTAGTGAGCGTTTGCAGGTCAAAAAAAAATTGATTTTGGGCTCATTTCGGCCTTCGTTTCCACTACGGGCAGTATTGCACATGCTATTTTGTCATTTTGTATATAAATTTTTTCAGTGTCATTTTTTGCATAACAGATCCCTTACGGTCTTCTATGATTTGTGCAATATAGCAGGTGTTGTTCCTGCTTTAATTCTCCTCTTTTTGGGCAATTTTCACATTAGGTGTAGTATCTACCATGGCTGACAACAAAAAGGATGTGTTCAAGATGTTTGTTGTTGAGGAAAGAATTGATGGGGACATGTTCTTGTGTCAAAGGGAGTTTGGAACAGTGTGTGGGGCATTGATGTACGTCCAGGTTCTAAGGATACAAGTGATGTTGAGGATGTTGTAGGCCTTGTTGCAGGGGTTGTTGTTGCTAGAGTTGTTTTTCCTACGGTAGAATAAGATCGTTGGGATGTAAAAGATGCACATGATCATGCATTGATTGCGTTGTCTATGTAGCGCACTATTACTCCTCACATTTGTTTAGCAAAATCTGAAAACAATCTTGGGATACTCTAGTTGGTCTTTATGCAAGTTTCAATGAGGTTAAGATTGCATTGTTGCGTAAAGAGCTGGAGTCAGAGATTATGCATAAGGAAGATGATATGGACACTTTTCTTGTTGGTGTCAAGGATATCAATGAGTAACTTATTTTTGCAAGTGAAGTCATTTTAGACAATTCCCTTGTGTAGATTGTTCTTGATGCCTTACAAGATTCTTACAAGACTTTAGCTAGTACTTGGAGACTTATGACCCAAGGAGATCTTGAAGCTGTCAAGTTTGATGCATTGTGCACATTGCTATTGCAAGAGTCACTTTCTAGAAAAAACAGGACTAGATAGCGTGCAGTTGATTAGGTCTTTATTGCTACTCAAAGAAAAGGTGGTAACAACAATGCAGCCACTTCTCATGGTTCTTCTGCAAGTGGAAAATCACCTGTTTCTAATGCTTATGCTAGCAGAAATTCATCTGGGAATTTTAGTGATAAGGGAAAAATGAAGATGCTTTGCTATTACTGTAAAGCTAATGATCACATGATCAAGCAGTGTCCTAAGTTGAAGGACAAAGAGGCAAAGAAGAAAGAGCATGGTTCCAATGCAAATGTTGGCTCCACTACAAATGTTGGTTCAACTACAAATGCATAAGGAGATTGTGATACTCATGTTGATGCAGAATGGGATTTTAGTGTAGAGTGTACCTATAATCCTATTGTCCATGATGCATGTGTGTCAGGTACTGTAGATTCACATGTGTGGTGTCAACGGACTATATCAGTTGGTTGTCATCCATGTCCAGTTTACAACTTTTTAAACTTAAACAAACATCCAAAGTGTAAATGTATTTCAATTTGTAAAAACATCAATAGAACTTGTCAAAAAACCATAAACCCGATTAATTATGGTATCTATTATTTTTTGATAGTGGTGCTAGAAAGAACATTATCTCACATCATGATTGTTCACCTCTCTTGAGTCTATCCCATATGGAAATTCACTTACTTGTGCCAACAATGCCTCTTATCCGATTCAAGGAGTTGGAAAGATTGTGCTTATTGTTGTAAATGGAAATTCTTTCACACCTGTTGATGCAGATTCCTCCACTTGGACTTCATCAAGCATCCTGGTTTGTACTTTATCCTACTTCTCCAACACAATTTGCCCATCTTTATGTACATGCATAAGATGAAATTCTTCATACCTTGAGTAGGAAGAATTGGTTTTCCACGTTGTGGCAGCATCTATGGAACTGCTATCCTCTCTTTCCACTTCGTCTTCCATCTCAAGATCTGGGATTTTCTCCACCTTCATCGCTTTAACATCATCTGCAAACCACACTTTTTGATCTCTAGCACTTGCCAATGGAGCTTGACCAACCATAACTGAGTTTGCACGTGCATCTTTCACTCAATCTAGAACCGCTTGCACTTCTTTCACAATTGGAGCTTCCCTAATTGGCATCCTTGGCATTGGAATTTCTCCATCTCTTTGCAACCATAGAACCCTCGGTTCCTCTTGTACCAGCAGTTCTCTTTGCATCAATCGTGGCTTTGCTTCCATCACTTATTCAACCTGCCTAGGCTAGAAGTGGTTCCAAGTAGTGTTCAGGGTGCAAACGGGTGCATGGAAAAGTGCTTAAGCAGGTGTTAAGACCCTAGGGACGCAAAGGATTGCTAGAATGTGTGTTTAAGGTAGTTTCTTAGTCAAAAAGGGGTCCAAAATGGGCCAATCAGGTTGACAAGGAAAGGAGGCCATGGGGCTGAAATTATGTATTGAAATATGGTGCTCAAGATGCTCTAGAAGTAGGACCAGACATCTCCTCAAATGGAGCTATAGGGGGAAAGATATGATAGCTCAAAGTTAAAAGGTTTTGCAGATCCCCAACAAAAAAGAAAGTGGAGATAGGTGGCCATGGCTAATGTGAGAGGATAGATGCAAAATTCTCGAGTTGTGGAGCATACGGTGTCAAGAAGTGTGCAGTGTGGCTAGGAAAGCATCGTGCCTTTGACTATGAGAGTTTGCAACAATATCAAGCGAGTCGTAGAATATTGAAAGAAAAAAAGATAGACTTAAATTGAGAAAAATTATAGCCATTAAAGCTTAACTTTGAGATATAATAAGATAAACTCAAAACTCTTGTGTGTGTGAAGATTAGGTGTAGCCTCGCTCACAATTACACGGATGTAGTGCTCTTTTGACCTGTTAAAAACCCTAAATTAATGCTTCAAATATTTGTTGTGACCATTTCATGGAAGCTTCATAACTTCATTGGAGAATCCCTTGGAGGGGAAACCCTAATTAGAGGCCTCATAGCCTCGGGACTGCACTAGCACCCTAGATTGGAACAAATATATCTCCTTGCTTAGATGCCCAAATGAGCTCGTTATTGGCTCTAAAACTTCCACGTCATCTTAAGAAACAATGGCACTATCATTGATGTGGAATTTTGAGTCCTTTTTTGCTATTTTTGACTAATGTATGGCCATTTTTAGCCCAAAAATGCCCCTTTTTTACTTTAAAATGCCTAAACGAGCTAGGAAAATCCCTAAATTTGTGGGAAAATTCCATTGGGCTCAATTTTCATGTTTAACCTCATGTTTCCACTTGACAAGCATTCTAGAAACATCATTTATGGTTGCATACAAAACTTGCTATATTTGGCCAAGATTGTCTGCATTGAACTTTCTAGGCAAAACAAGTGTGCCACTTTGAAACAATTGACATTAGTACCTCACCAAAGAAAATTAGGCATGTTTTTATATGAAAAAACATGCATCAGTGCCATGTCTTGGTCCTCTCTTGCTCGGCAAGGTATGTACAAGCCTCCAACCGTGGAATCCTCTTTCGCATATATCACACTATGTACAATGTAGCATTTGGTCCCACACATCAAATTTATGTGCCACACATATCTTTTTGCAAGAGATTCAGTCTTCATTTAAGTCAACATACATTGTCGATTTCATCACCAATTCCAAAAAAAAATTTGCATTTTCCTCTCTTGTTTCATTGTCACCCATAGCATTTTCATCAAAGCCTTCATTTTGACTATCCTATGAATCAAAGGGATATGTACCATCTCTTATTTTGTACAAATTTATTCTTTTTCCGGTGATGGAAGTCTTTGTTTTTGACCATCCAGCTCATGCAAGGTGTAAGTCCCATTCCCATGTACATGTTAAACGGCACAAGCACCAAACCAACTCTTTGAAAGATTTCTTATTGTTGATTGTTGGTTGTCAAAACTATTGTCATACACCAACACCCAATCATATTTCTCAATAGATCTAGGTCTGAGCCTATGCCTCTTATCAAACCGATCGTTATTCTTTAACCTTGCCTCTTTCAATCGTGCTAATGCAATATCAATATCTTTGAGGCATTCTTTCTAATATTTGTATGCACAAAGCAAGAAGTTATTCCTACTCTTTCCATACTCCCAAGGAAATACATTCCATGTGGGAATTACATCCTCAATTGGCATTAGATTTTTGAGACTGTGCATCAACTCAAAAGGCATATAACCAGTAACTGAGGTATGAGTTGTACGATCATCCCATAAAGCATAAGATAGTAACCTAGGACACTCTCCCATTTTACCTTTGCAGGACTTAGCCAAAGCTTTAATGATAGGAGGATACCCACACACTCTAAATTACCATTTCCCTCAAGACTATATGCAGTAGTGAGAGCAACTTTAGTTCCCAACCTAGAGAAAATTTCCCGTGGCTTTCTTGCCATCCAACTCACCCCTGTCTGCTATAATTTTCCCAACATAGCCCATAACACTTTATTATATCATTCAAGAGAAACTTACATATCCATTCAGTGATTTTTGTTCTTAGCAGGACCTTCAACTTGGTTGGTTAAGTCTTCTCATGCAAGCACTATGTATCTCATTTGCCATAAGCCCAATGGCATTGTAAGTAGATCCACTACCCACTTATAATGTATGGCCAATCAGTAAGTAGGGTGAAATCCATCACTATGGTGCACATTTGAATACATTGGACATGTTTCACAAAGTGAGATACATCTTTATACATACCTTTCCACCAATATCTCTCTTTCATTTTAGTAAAGGTGGCCCATACACCTCTATGTCCATCATAAAGACCCTCATGAAACTTTTTCATAAGCTCATCTGAGTGTCCTTAGATCATTCATGACTCTCAACGGCATTCCATTTCTTTGCTTTGGATGCTTCCACAAGTAACCATCCTTCAAAAAGTACCCATAGACCTGTCTTTGTATTCTTTTAAATTCTTGATCATTCCACCCTTCTTGTCTTGTCAAAGTGCTCAAATAGCATCCAGTGAGCAACCAATCACCTTGACATAAGTTTTTTGTAAATGACTCAAGTGCATTTGACAGGAAAACAAGATCAACCTTCGCATGCGAGCTACTGTAGAACCTTGTGCCTACATCGTCACCCTCCACAACCATGTCTTCTTCATTTTCATACCTTGCTCTTTAAATCATATCCACAACTAGATTTTCTTTCCCTACAATATGATTAAATTTCTGATTTAGGATTTTATGTAGGCAATCCTCAACATCTCAATGTCAGGAGTTGAGTAGCTTTTGATCATTCCAAGAAGGGGTAGACATTCAATATCCACTATTACATTTGCTCCTATCAAATACTCTTTTCACATTTCAATGTTGTGACTAATCCCCATAATTCTCTTCTTACATGTGGATAGTTGCATTGAACGAGCACTTAGGACCTTTGCTCCAAATCTCACCACATATCGCTTGCCATCATCATCATCTTGCCTAATTGTCCATCCAATTCCTATGGGGCTAGTATCCATTGTCACATTACATATCTTCCGCATTCATAGTTTACTTTCCTCAAAGCTAGAGACATAAGCAAAAACTTCTTTACTTTTTTAAGGGCATGGGTATGCATTTTTTCCCATTGAAATTTTTGGTTTTTCTCAAAAGTTGATACAAAGGTTCTGCTACATGTGCATAATGTGGAATTAAGATAACATACAACACACATGCACCCAAGAACCTTTGAACCTCAGTCACATTAATACATGTCTCTTTCATTCTTTGAATCATGTCAATCTTTGTCGGACAAGGTCTTCTACCATATAGCCCGCACATATTTCCCACAATAAGAACTTCATTCGCACCAAACACTGACTTTTGCCCAGATGACAAGGTAAGGTTAGATTTTTTCAACCTTGACAAGATCTTATCATAGTCATTGATATGATTTTCCACATATGTTAACCCTCACGGCTCACGGACACCCCATCACCTACGATGGACGTGTATTATGTATTTGGTAGAGTCAGGCACCGGGCTTGTCGGTCCAATAGGGAAAGGTAGAGTGATCGCCGATGAGAGGCGTACTTTAACTTGGACATTCAAGGGATTAGTTGGTTAAGCATGGGCGCCCAAGTGTGAATGGGGTGAGCTCCTATAAAAGCCAACTAAACCTAATTTTTACTCATTCTCTCATTTGTGCAATAGAAGAGTGCTCTTGCTCCATCTCCATCTTCTTCTTCTTCACCTCCTTGTGTGTGTGTGTGAGAGAGAGAGAGAGAGGGAGAGTGTGTGTGCGATCGAGCATTACGAAGGCACGACGGCGGCGAAGCGGTTGAGCGCGGCACGACTGCAGCTTCTTCTTCATCGCGGCGAGGAATCCACCACGAAGGCGAGCGTAGAGCGGTGAGTGACACACCCTTTGCTTTCTTGAGCTTGCTAGTTTAGGCTTGTTGTGTGCTTGGAGCCGTTTGTGGCTCGCACACGGTGTATTGGCAAGTCCCTTGCTTCGACAGTGCGGCAAGGAGCGCACATTTTTGGCGCCGCTGCCGGGGATATGCCCTACACTAAGCTCGGTTAGCACTTTACGCTTTTTTGTGGTGCAATCTCTATCATAGGAAAGGCAGGGAATGAGGGTGTGTAGTTGTGTGGAGATTTCTGTTTTTTGCGTTTTCTACGTTTTCTGGTTTGCACTGCATAGTTAGCATTTCTTGCGTTTTTGCATTTTCTGCATTTTCTGTCAAGTTTCAATTTCTGCAATTTTCTACGTTTTCTGTGTTAAATTTTTTGTCAAGTTCCAATTTCTGCAATCTCTGCATTTTCTGTGTTTTTTCAATTTTCTGCATTTCTTGCGTTTTTTCAATTTCTGCAATTTCTGTGCGTTTTCAATTTTCTGCATTTCTTGCATTTCAATTTCTGCGTTTTCAATTTTCAATTTCTGTAATTTCTGTGCGTTTCTGCATTATATATTAAAATATATATATATATATATATATATATATATTTTTTGAAAAAAAAATCTGGAAAAAAAAATAAAATAAAAAAAATAAAAATAAAAATCGGAAAACAAAAACGCGAGCAAGCGGGCGGTGAAATTTTTCGGAAATAAAAAACGTGACTCTTAAAACGGACGGGCTAGTTTGTATAAAAGATAGATCGGGATCATTTCCCCAAGCCCAAGCCCAAGCCCAAGCCCAAGCCCAGGCCTCAGTCCTCGGTCTTCTGATATATACTAGACTCACTCTTATATATATACCCTACTCCCTCAAGAGAGAATGAGAGCATGTGGGACAAGTTCTCCACTCTCCTCCCTTCTCTTCCCACTTGCACCATTAGACCTTCTAGTTTGGGCCTAGTTCCCTACTGGAAATTGACAGTTTTAGGGATTCCGAGGGCATAGAGTGACCAAACGGAGGGCTGTAAAGCACGGCGCGTCCCTCCTAGCGATACGCTCGTTTCGAGCTATCACACGGCCCATTCCACGACACGCTCTAAAAAATCTAGCAAAAAAGCAAACAAAAAACACGCTAAAAACTAGTCACAAGGCCTCCTAGAGCAGCTTTTTGACACCTTAGGGTATCAAAAGCATATGCACTTACGCTCTGGGCGGGTGCTAGAACACGAGCATATTGAGGGTGCCTCTGTTCATACGGACACCCATTACCCATCCACGATAAGCTCTAGACCCTCAGCGGGGACACAAGGTAGCACCACCCAAGACCCTAAAATAGCCGCTAGTGATTCCTCCTCCGACTCAGAAATCATGGAAGCATACCCTACCCAAAACACTGAGAGAGAAGGCCATGCACCTCCCGAAGCTCCACAGCCTAGTACTAGTATGTTTAGCCGTTTTATGGAAACATTAGGTAGAGCTACTCGCTCGGAACCTGATGCAAATGAAGCACACGAAGGGGGTGGGGAAGTGGACTCTCCTTTCACATCGCACGTGGACCCCACACCCCCAAAGAGTGTCCATGAGGATATCCTACCAACTTCTTACCAAGAAGGCCCTGTTGAGCTGCCTCCTTCAGAAGTTCCCTCTAGAGTACCGTTGGTGATAAGTAAAACCACGGGGAGCAACATTGCTTCTACCTCACAAGAAACCGTTAACACGTCGACTCTAGAAGGATTGTTCATTAATGATCATTGGACATACGACCTCCACACTGAGGTGTTGACGGATCTACACTCTGGCCACGCCTACCATGTAGGATGGATAGAGATTGTACAATCCACCTCTAGTGCCACGAGCATCGAAGATCAACAGAAAATGATCTGTAATGTTATCCATGGCGTTATTCAATCAGAAAGGCAAAACCGAGGGGTAAATATACTCTCAACTGGCCCCATGAGATTTCTGGATACGAGCAAGGCTCAACAGCCTACTCTATCACAAATGGAGACTCCTCTAATGAGCCCCATGGACACATATTACGTCATTTCACCTGGGGTCTCTATGCAATCTGAGCCTCCGAGCGACAACTTTAGCTTTCCTAACTTGGCTCAACCCTCTATCAAGGAAAACACAGTGCTCACTCCAGGGATAAGCCTGACAGAGAATGTACCGATGACATCTACGGTTAGCGCAGTGCCACTACCTAGTGTCGTAGTACCTAATATGGGGCCTCGACCATATGTGCCTCTAGCCCCTTATGCACACATGGCCCCCACACCTCCAATTGTACCACTTGATTATTCTCCTCGAGTGCCGCTCCCTACCCCTTATCCGAGTGGACCTATGCCCGGTTATGTTCCATATCCTGCATCATCCACACATATGCCAAGACCGGCACCCGTCCCTCTCCCACATATGATTCCAAGAGTACCTCCACCGGCCCTGCCTCCTCACATAGGTGACTTGGCAGCGTTTGCTCAAACCATAGGTCGATCTATCGCGGAAAATATGCGTCACGCATCTGATAGAGAGCCTAGAAGTAAGGCAGTACAAATTGCCAAACTCACGCAAAAATTCAATGGGGACGAAGATGCTAGAAAACACATTGAAGTGTTTGAAGAAGTATGTGATTCCTTAGGGGAACGCAACGAACTACATAAGTGCAATGCCTTAAGCTTGACATTAAGTGGGAAGGCTGGAGATTGGTATAGGACCCTAAGGGTGGACGAGAAAACAATCTACCCTACCCTTCGAAGGTTGTTTCTAAAGGAGTACATACGAGAAGGTGTGCTTTGGGGTGTAGCATCTCAGCTACAGAAGGCCGAACGTAAGGAAGGAGAGTCAGTAAGGGACTTCATTAGTCGTCTAAAGAACTTAAACTCTCGCTGCCCTGTAAATGAGCGCTTCAACAATAACCAACTGCTTGATCGATTCATTCGAGGGGTGAGGAATGAAGGAATCTATAATGGACTAGTGATTAGAGGTATCACAACCTGGGAAGATGTCACTGCCAATGCAATCCAATTGGAAGACAACTTGATGATAGCAGGCATGAGGGTGTCTACTGACACGAGATCCACTAGCTCACAAGCCATTGAGTATGAACCCATGACTGCAAAGCCCATTGCCAATGAGCCAACCCACTTGGTTCATAGGGGCGACTCTTGGAAATAGACACTAGTATTGCCTACGGACCCGATACATTGGAAGAGTGTCCTATATACTACATGGAAGATTGTTGGGGGCAAGTCAAGCCGGTTTATCAAGCTGCTGCTCTCGCATCCAGAGGTCAAAATATCAACACCCAGGCTAGGAGGCCACCTCTTCAATGCTACGAGTGTGGTGGACCACATCGAGTAGCGGAGTGCCCTATTAGGCTGCAAAAGAATGCTGCACAGATGCAAATGAATCAAGGGAGCACGTCTGCAATGCCAATACTCACATGTAATCGTTGTGGCATAGATCACTTGATTGCCCAATGCCCCTATAACCCAAATGCGCCTAAAATCACACCCCTAAATTTGGTCGAAATTGCTAGTGTGACATCACCAATACCACCCGTCGCACCCGCTTATGCGATTACACGGTCCATGCTTCAAGGGCCAGGCCATATCCTCGAAGAGACAGATACCTCGTCAGTTATCCAAGCAAAGAAAAAGAAGACACGAAGGAAGAAGTCGCAGAATACGGAAAATTCAAAGCCAAGTTCCAAAACAAACATAGGAACAGGAGATGACCTCGAGGATGATTCAGATTCAATCGAGACAATGGAGACTAGAACCAATACCACAAAGGGAAAGACCAACAAAGAAAACCGTAACATGGAACCAAATGAAAACCGAATAAGAGAAAACCATAAAGAGCCTCTGAAAACACCACAAGGGTTTCCAAATCCAATCCAAGACCCCCAAGATAAACCACAGGGGCAAAAAGGGAAGAATCGTAAAAAGAAGATTGGGACGTACCCAAACCAGTAGACGAGATTAAGCAGGTGAAACATCTAAGAGGTTTAGTGGAGGAGACTCAAAGGATTCTAGAACCAGAACCCATGCATGTCAAAATTCATGACACAGTGTTTCCCACGCAAGTTCATCCACCCCACATGAACCATAGACCGTTATCCATATCTAGTATCATCCAAGAAGGGAGTGAGGACGGGACATCAGAAAGTGAGCATACACCCTTCTTGTTGGAAAGGATGTTTAACGAAGGAATACCTGATCCCATTGAGGAATATGAGATTCCATCCTCACCAGATCCTAGTCAAGGACCTACACCCTGCAAAATGCCAATGAATGTTGCCAAGCTAGTGGACTTCATGTCTTCTGAGGTCCGAACCACGATCATAGCAAAGCTGTATGGAGATCCTGAGTTATTCCTTCCACTTCGAGCATTCCTTAACGGAGAGCTACGAACGGGATTACCGCAGTTTGCACAACCAAATAGGCCTGACTCGATTATGATTGATGAGGAAAATCATGTGCAATCACTTGACTTAGATGGACACGAGTCTGTGATTGAGGTACCCATTAACGAATTAGGGCAGTATTTTGAAGGCGACGAGTCTAATGTGACCCTACCCATCACTACCAAGGGATTAACTATAAAGGGAATTCTTGATGGTGGTGCGGGAGTTAGCATCATTACAAAAGATTGTTGGGAATCCATGGGAAAACCCCGCCTCAGTGTTACTAACATTGTGGTAAAGATGGCAAATGGTACCATAGCCAAACCTATGGGGATGCTCAAGGATCTTAAGATCAAAGTTCTAGGACACAAGGTACGACATACGTTCATTGTAATGGATTTCTTTAAACACCTTATGTCATATGAAATGATTTTAGGACGACCATTCATGAGGGAAGCACAAATGGTTCATGATTGGTCTAAAAATCATGTCTATTTGCAATTCCAAGACTCTGTCCTTAGAGTGGATTTGGTGACTGGTAAGGTACACCCCTTAGGGAGTAAAACCATTATTGATCATCGCTCTGACACCACAATTCACTCGGCCCCACTACAATATTGTTACACTTGTAAGAAGGATACAGACATTGGCCAAGATTCTCCTTATATGGATATCCTACCTAGGATGACTGAGTCGGACAATGTGGATTGGGTCCACCTAGCATCAACCATAGACACTTGGGGAAATAGGGGGACGACCTGGGTAACACCTGAGGGGGATGAAATGCCTGTACCCTTAAATATGCTACAAGCAATGCATATCGCTTCCGACAAGACTCATCCTAATGTAACGAAGAAAACATACAAGTGGGTCCTAAAGCTTCTTTAGTGACCATAGCTAGTGCTAAAAAACAGAAGCCTTGTAAGAAACGTACCACTCGCTCCAAGAAAAGTAAGAAAATGTTGCGATGGATCCCTAAACGACTATTGGAAGCCCAAGGCTACTATCAAGGAAATGATCAAATCTGGGTGCCAAAACGTAGATTGTGCTCTTACCTATCACCTGACCCAAGTGAGCCCAATCCCGTAGCTCCAAAACGAATCAATGATCGTGGAAAGGAAAAAATCACAGAATGCTACACACCCGCTCCCGCGCTAGTTTGGGTACCAAAGAAAGAACGATTTGTTCCACCTAGCTCAGGAAGGGGGGAGTCCCATGAAGATTCTAGCTCCTCATGTAATACATCCATAGAGGTAAAAGCTTCTACACAGCCTCCATCTATAGTAGTGGACCTCCATGAAGCTACAAAAGAATCCACACCTCCCAGTGTTCAAGAATCACCTAATGAACCACTTCAAGTTCGATCCTGGGAGAGTACCTTACCACCCTTGCAACTTGACGAGGCACCTAGGGTAATAGAAAACTACTGGCAAAAATCCTCACCCATTACCAACTGGAACAATTGGTTTCAAAGGGTGACAAGCTCATTTCAAACGGTATGATCTACCCAAGGAAGGGGGGAGTGTTTGCTGACAGTCCTCATTCATTTGTTTCCCTCTCAACCTTTTTCCCTGACCTCTCAATCACCAATCTTAGGGAATGTACATATAAAGCTTTATACTCACAAAAAAAATAAAAATAAAGAGCAAGAGCAATTAGCAAACGAGTATGCACAATAAAAGTCAAAACATTGACTCAGACCTACACATGTCACATCTGGTACAGTGAAACAGAAACCTATGCCATAAAACACCTTCGATCCTCATCACTTGAGTGATGGAGGGTAAGGTAAGATTAGTACGATAGGAGTGTTTCTGTTTTAGAGTTGAGAGATTAGCGAAGTTATCTTTTCCCACTAATGTGCCTCCTGGAGGTATTCCTTTTGTTTCCTAGTGTGTACAGGAACGTGTTGCTATTGATAGGATTTGGACCTTCATGGAACCTTTCTCTCGTTCACACTTCAAATCAAGCGCGACCATCAACACAAACAGGTGTTTCTTGTCCATTAGCATTGCCCCCTATCTTTTTGCATCTATGTTTGTCTGCTTTGATTGTGATTGGTAGCATAATATTCAGCGCATTTGCTTAGTATCAAACATTTAATTCAATGTAATGTTTTGTCATAATCAGTTGTCTAGGTTTAAAAATCAAGCAGTCCGACTAAGCTAGTTTGACCAAGCTAGGTATTAGAGATCTTCTCTTAATACCATGGGGAATGCCTTCCTAATAAGCAATGGTTACTTAGGTTCTTAATCCGATTTAGGCAGCATTGTATGAAATGTACTAGGGCTTTCTAGTGGGCTTAACCCTATTGACCTTTAGTTTAAGTATTATAAAGGGAGTTTACTAATGTAATGAGCCTGGGGAGTGTAACAGTGTTATATGACCCCCAAAGTTACAAAATTTAAATGCTGAAAATGAACAAACACAAAAACAAAGTGCCACAATGTAAAATTTTAAGCTGGAAGAGAAATCTCAGCTTGATTTGGTACTTCACTCACATGTATTGCCTATGGTACTAGAGCCCTAGAGGTTCCCAGTGTGGGCGCTTTTCCTTGAAAAGAAAAAAACCCAAGGCATACAAAATAAGCACACACATCATAATTGAATCAATGTGAAAAGACTTTGGGGGGTCAAGGAAAAAGTAATCAGTCAGGCGATGATTTCATGAGAAATTCCTTTTATGGTAGCTTAACTACAAGGTTTTCTAGATATAGCCTCTAGTCATCCCTCGAACATGAATACTTGGCTCTCACGATTAAACAACTTAATTGACCACAGATAATTAAGAAGCTTACCCATGGTATTAATATTCGATCTCTAGTGCCTTTCGACCGTCAAATTAGCGACCCCAGACTTGTTTAATTTTTTACCTTTACATCTGTTTATGCATTTGATTACATTGCAATTTAATGTTCATTGCTAACAAATTGTTTGAAATTCTTTGACCAATCAATTTTTCTACCTAAAACTGCATATGCTTTTTAAGAGAATGCAATTACTGTGGCAATGTTGTTTGATTTTGCAGTGACTGAAGAAGGCTAAGGACATTCATCTCAAATGCTCTTCCACCTCGACGAACCAGCTTCAACTCAATAGCTTCCGAGGACGGAATCTACATCAGGAAGGGGGGCATGTTAACCCTCACGGCTCACGGACACCCCATCACCTACGATGGACGTGTATTATGTATTTGGTAGAGTCACGCACCGGGCTTGTCGGTCCAATAGGGAAAGGTAGAGTGATCGCCGATGAGAGGCGCACTTTAACTTGGACATTCAAGGGATTAGTTGGTTAAGCATGGGCGCCCAAGTGTGAATGGGGTGAGCTCCTATAAAAGCCAACTAAACCTAATTTTTACTCATTCTCTCATTTGTGCAATAGAAGAGTGCTCTTGCTCCATCTCCATCTTCTTCTTCTTCACCTCCTTGTGTGTGTGTGTGTGTGTGTGAGAGAGAGAGAGAGAGAGAGGGAGAGTGTGTGTGCGATCGAGCATTACGAAGGCACGACGGCGGCGAAGCGGTTGAGCGCGGCACGACTGCAGCTTCTTCTTCATCGCGGCGAGGAATCCACCACGAAGGCGAGCGTAGAGCGGTGAGTGACACACCCTTTGCTTTCTTGAGCTTGCTAGTTTAGGCTTGTTGTGTGCTTGGAGCCGTTTGTGGCTCGCACACGGTGTATTGGCAAGTCCCTTGCTTCGACATTGCGGCAAGGAGCGCACAACATACTTGTGGCACCCCTTCAAGTCTAGAGCCACATCTATATCATTTACATCACATCCTTTGATTGGCACATTGTCAAGAAAGGGAATTGTAGTTTGAGGTAAGAAGTCACGTAGGACTTTAATATTTGTTCATATTATTCATCATATGTGCATCTGAATTAGTTTATGCTTGAGGTAAGGTGCACATCCTTACCAAGCCCGAAGGTTTCCTCATGGTAGTCAACTCCCTGCTTTCCATTGCTACTTGTAATTGATCATACCCTGAGTACAAATCCCACATAGAATATATTTCCCTTCCTACAAATGCCTCTGCAAACTCATGTACAACTGGCCTTGTACCCAAATTTTTAATTGTAACCTTGTTCATAGGTTGCATATCTTGAATAAATCATAAATAACCTTTTCTTTGGAACTGTGAACCACCTATTTGAATATAGAGCACACAAAGGCTCCAAATTACCCATCTTGATCTTTTCATTAAGCAACTCAATGAATTTCGGTAAATAAGGCCTTGGAACAAGAATAGGCTGCAAGTTCCAAGGTACATGAGGGATAGTGAAGATCACCATAGGATCAACAATGGAAGGATCAACACACCTTATCTCATGCAGCTCGAATGCAAAACTCTTTCCATGTCCTTCCAACCAATCTTTAACTCCTTCAAAGAACACTGTGTAAAATTATGCCCAATCTTGATCGGTCACAAAGACTAGGTTGCAAAGTAGCTTGCTCCATCTTATCTATGCAATCCTTTGGTAGTGGTAATGCCACTCTTTTCACTCTCTTTGCCACAGACTATTGAGCATACCTTCACAACCTCATTTCCTATGCACAAATTTCAATCCACTAAAGGCTTCAAGTCTTGCATGGTATCCACAAATGAGCACTCATCAAACACACCAGCAATGCATTCATCGTCTTCTAGCAAACACATACACCAGTTTCATTTCATTTGGAAATACAGACTAAGAATTGGGGGGAGCTTACTCTTTTAGGGAATTTCCTTGTCAAAAACTGGTGACTTTGTGCAATTTTGAGTTCCAAATTTTTTTGTGAGCACATATTCAGGTTCTACACATCAAGGGCACCTGTGGTAGAAATAGAAGTCCATTCTGACCACCTATAGACATCATACACATATGATGCCTTAGAGGCTAGATTTGGGTTCAAAAGTTACATCTAAGTGCACCATTGTGATCTAAAGCATTTAGGAAGCATACATGCCAAATTCTGTTGCATTTGAAGCATTTTTCGGCTTGTAAATACCATAAGACACACCTAGGAAAAGTGACTGCTTTAATTGATCATATCTAGCACAAAAGGTGTTGAAATTAAATTCTCAAAGTTGATGTGCGTTGCCAATGTAGTGAGGAATCTCTTGAGTGAAATTCAATTCAAGTTGACTAGTTAGACATCATATGCATATGATGTCTAAAGGGAAATTTTGGGACCAAAGTTGACATTTGAGCTTACCAAGGTGTTAAGCATCACAAAACAAGCTTACTTACCAAATTTCATCCAATTCTAAGCACATAGACATCATACGCGTATGATGTCTCAAGTCCAGATCTGACAGTCCAATTGCACTTTTGACCACATAGGGGGTTTGGAAATGATGATTTTAGATTGCTTGCTAAATTTCACCTCATTTGGACACATACTTTTTCATTTAAAGATATTTTTGCAGAAGGTAAAGGTGATAAAGTAGTAATTTTGAGCAATTTTGACATCCAAAATTTGTTGTGATCACATATTCTTGTTATATGTATCAAGGAGTACCTTGGGTAGAAATATCAGTTAAATTTGAGCCAAAAGACATCATATGTGTATGATGTCTTCGAGGCCAGATTTGGGTCAAATCAGACATATGAGTACATACTCTCGTGTCCTAGAGCATAAAAGAAGTCCCTAGCCAAAATTTCATTGCATTTGGAGCACATTTGGGCTAAAAAGTGCTAGAAGACGGAAATTGGGCAAGGTTCATGCTTGTATGATCATAACTTGCACAGAAAGTGTTCAAATTGAATTATGGAAGCTATTGAGACTTTCTTGAGTGATAAGGAGTCTCTCGGATAAAACTCACTTCATTTTTCCACAAAGACATCATATAGTATGATCTCAAGTGCCAATTTGAAGCCAAACCCTACATCTGAGCTTACAAAAGTGTTTTTCATCACAAAATAAGTCTAGAGACCAGTTTTCATTCAGTTTGAGTCACTTAGGCAACCTAACAAAAAAAGGAGTGATAGACCTGTCTAAAAGTGTCATAATCACAAATTGAGACTTGGAGTGGTTAGAGTACATCAAGGAGAGTCTACATTTCAAGTTTGGAGTAATTTTGAGCCAGTAGAGATCATACACGTATGAAGTCTCCAGGCACAAATTGATTGTTTTGGCCATAACTTGAGCTCCCAATATCGGATTCAAAAAGTTTTTTTATCAAAACGAAGCTCCTTAATAGCTCTAGAACATTCAATGCTATACCTAAACAACAATCAAAGACCCTATGAGTCATACATTGTTGGTCAATGTTTGAAAAAACGTCGTTTAAGGCCTCAAAATTCATCCAAAAGTTAGGGGTGTCTAAAACTGACAATTTGAGAAAATTGTGAGAAAACGGTTGAGGTCCTGGACATAGTTTTAATTTTTCCATAACCAAAGCACTTGAACACATTGGTATAAGTCTTCTTACATCAAGATCAAGTTCTTAAGCCTGGAGATCATGCCTACTTTAGATTCCAACTCAGCTTACACAAGCTTCGGGATCCCATTTCTTAACTAATGCACACATTACTTTTCTTTCAAATCCTTGGCCTATATAAAAAATAAGAACCTAGGGTACTCAAAAATGGTAGAGAATGTAATAACAAACAAAATGATCCATTGCATAAGCATTTACCTCCTTGATTATGTTTGCCTTGACCAACCTGGTAAAATAATGGATGGCTACCAAAATGTACTTCTTACCGCTTGTTGAATTAGGAAGAGGACCAATGGCATCCACACTCCACTTTCCAAAGGCACTTTACGAAAGCTACTAGACTTTGCTCTCCTATTGCTTGACATTCATGGAAGGGCTTGAACCAAAAAATGAACATCCTACACAATGGAAAGCCATCCAAAATCAGCTCTGAGTATACAAAAAAGTACCTAATCTTTGTCTTGATTTTCCCAAAACCTGGCAAAAGGTTTCTTCTCAATCCAACATTTCAACAACAGTGTGACAATGGTCAATAAAATCTCATCTAAAAACCTATTGTTCTTCAACCGGTCACCCGCGTTGATGTGCGCGCTCCCCTAGAATCCATCCTTTGAATCCACCAGCACCTTTAAGGATATGTTCCCGGTTTGGGTTGAGTTTGTCAACCTCCCATTGTGGTTGTGGGATAAGTTGAAAGACTTGGTAGCCTCCTTCGGAACCACATTGTTTGTGCCATCCAAGAAAAAAGCAGGTAATGCACCAAACAAGGTATGCATCTGGTAGAACCCTAGAAATCCCCAACCCAAGAATCTAGTAGTGAAAGTGGGGGCCGGCGGCCTAAAGGTCATCCCCCTATACTTTGGCACATTCTCTGGTGCATGCTTTAAGTGTAATGAATCTAGGCATTTTTGCAAGAGCTTTCCCCTCCTGCTATGTGCATGGCAGCAAACCATAAGGATAGGGAAATATTTGAAATAGAATCCCCTTAAACAACTAAGAAATTTGGGAATCCACCCAGAATGATAGTGAATAATTAGGGAAGGTTGGGAAGCTCAATCAAAACTCTACAAACCAGCATATCATGCATCCTTAGAGAAACAAAAGAAGTCTTTTCAAGCCTAGCATAGCACGGCGGAAAGCCCACCCCTAGCTTTTGAGTTTTGTCTTCCTCCCGATAGAAAACACCTACCCCATTTATTCAAAAGATTGTGCTTCCACCCATATTGACCAAGAAGGATGACAATATCTATCCAATATATCATGGCACAAGCATTTCAAAACCCAAGCTAGGGTGATTGGACAAGAGAAAGAAACCCTTTTTGTACATCAACCTCTTTGATGTGTTGCAAGATACCAATCCCAAGAACCTCATTGAAAGGCAGAGGGGAGACTGAATACCGGATCCTCCTCCCAGCCAACCTAATATAGGAGATCCCATGGCCCTTTTCCCTAAACAGATCCCCTATCCACACCTTCAATTTGGACCTTGGCCTAAGTCCTTGACTCCCCTAGGTCAGGCTCTGCCCTCTAGCCCTTGGCCTGACATTACTCCCCCCTTTTCGTCCTCAAAAACACAAGTGGTAGTATCTTCGTAAGAACAGTGATGTTTTCATTATTGACATCCCATACGCGGGCCAGTTTTCCATATGACTGATACTTGGTGTAGTGAGGAGGTTCAATGAAACCAAGTGCAACATCTTGATTTTCAACATTGTTGTCCTTTTGCAACCACTTGTATCTAAATGGTAACTCAATTTATAACTCACTTGAATACTTTAAAGGAGTAACCACAACTAAGAGGTGTCTAAAGGCATAACCTGTTTTCAGATGTTCTTAAGGTACTAGAATAATGCAAGAAAACCTTGGCATAACTTTCCATGAAATTGTGAGCGAGATTTCCAACTCGTGTGAGTATCTTGAAAAGCTCATAGCTACTAAGGGATAGAATAGGGAGTTTTCTTATATCAGACTTCTGAACATTTTGGAACACACATAACTACATGTTCACCCCTAATGTAGGTTACATGCCAACATACTTTGTCAACACACCTACTAAGTCCTTGACTTATGAAACTATTGAAACGGTATCCAACCCCACCACAACAAGTGTTCAAAGTTGAAAACCTAGCCTTAACAAAATTCTAGAATAGGGAGAGAATCGCCCATTCAGAATGTGTTGTGCTAATGTATGCTCTTAGAAGATCCTTTAGCAAAGAATATGTGTAAGCTACCCATCCAACGTGGGATGAATAGCAGTAGTAAGAGTGATGTACTTTTCCTCAACTACTTAAAGACAGTCTTCCCAGGTGATCGGTAAACAAGGTTTACCATATCATACAACCTTGCTGAGGAATCAACAATTTCTTGAATAACCATCTTGGTTATCTTGGAAGATCCACAAGCACCCAAATCGAGCCATGACCTCTATTGGTGATTGGTAGACCCAAAAGTAATCTCATAGAAATACTGCACATAGAGTGAAAAATGCTTCATAAGCAACTGATGTGACGGATATGCATGCGGCTCCATATCAGTGTTTTCTAAACACTAGGGTGCATAACACGTAGTGTGCATGCATTTAGCAAAAAACAGATCCGAACCTATATACCCATGGTCATGTGTGTGATGCTGGTAGCACACATTAAAGAGGAATGTAAATAATTCTGAAAAAAGAAACTAAACACTATCTGTTGCAATGATTTGCAAGCCTTGAGAAAATGTTTGAACCATAATAGAAGGTGAAACATTAATCATCTCTAGGGACAAACGATGAAACTTTTTCATTAACAACTCAGAGCCTTCCTACATGTATAAACAACCATATGTAATGTTGTTTAGCAGTACTTGTACATGAACAAGTCATTCTAAGTATTAGCCAATTTTTGGCCACTAAAATTGTTCTTGATACGTCGTGCTAAAAATGGTCTAGAAAACAGATTTAACCAGCACCTAGGGACTTTTTCATGACACATACTTGAACTAGGGGGCGCCAATGCCGCAGTCCCATAGACTCATACTCTCCACATGTGGAATATGTCTCATGTAAGAATGTCTGAAAAAAGAACATCCTTCAAGTACAAGATGTACTTGTGAGTGGAGGTAACTGCAAACACTCTATGATAGAAGTGAGAGGGACCCTCATTAGCCTTGCTCCACACTGGCTAAACCAAACTCCTTGAGCTCCTAGACCATGTTGTGTCCCATGCGACAACATGTGCCAAATAAACCCTACAAATGGGTCTATAACTGCAATAATTCAAAAACTTATTTTGAACACTACGGGCCTAAAGTTTTGGCTCTTACATAACCTTGTCATCTCGCTGAAGAGCAAAAATGGATGACAACATGTTTTATTTATCCTACGTAGAAAAAGCAAACCAAAAAACAAAAAACCAAATCAGATGCTACTTGGAGGGTAAACATAGTGTTCACTTATTTGTAGACATCTGTCCAAATTTCCCGCCTGCAAAGGCCTAGGAACACTTATTGAAATTAGTAAAATGCAAGTAGTATTGCACATGATTTCACATGTAACCTTGGGTGTTGCCTTTGCAATCCAGACCCCTTGGTTAAAGCAACATTGTCAAACCCCTTGGTTAAATGTTGCATGAAAACTGCTCAACGAACAGCTGGCCCTTGTCCGTGACCCCCGTTGGTTTGCCCTTGGCATTTTATTACTTTTGAAGGTGAAAGATTTCGACTACCCTTTGGCAGTTTGCGGACATTTGTCCTTGAAACTGCAAGTGTGAAGGTTCCAAGAATGGACCATCAACCCTTACTAAGTGATTTAGTAATCACGTGTTGGGTCTTACCCCAAATTGTACTCATATAAGAACTCTTAGTGCTAATAGGAGTTCCACTAAAATTAAAGTCGTATGCACAACTAGATGTGTGTCACACCCAAAAATCCATAATGTGGGGTTTTTGTGAGCAATCGTACGGTCTAAAATGCTGGCTTCATCCTTACACCTTGGTAGAGATAAGCCCAGAAGAGTTTAAGACGTTCAAAAACTCAACTTGACTCGCACACTTAAAGTGTGGAGTGCGAGAATAATATCCAAAAAATCACTAATGGAAAGAATCTTGCTTGTCCATTTACAAACAAATGTCTCTTAGCCATGCCCAAAGAGGTGGTAAGTGATGGCTCTTAGCCCTTTCTGTTGTCTCATAGCCCTTCCTATTACCCTATTATCATAGAAATATTTTAATAATATCGTGTCTAATTTCACCTTTCCCGCATAGAAGTTGGAAAGAGAGAGAGAGAGAGAGAGAGAGAGAGAGAGAGAGAGATTACACATGCAAAACCATGCATGAGACCTTGCTTCCATTCCCTCCACCCTCCTTCTTCTTCCTCCCCCCTGAGCTCTGATACCAGTAAAAGGCCTCGGGGAGACTAAATATCGGATCCTTCTCCTAGCCAACCTAATATAGAAGAGCCCATGGCCCTTTTCCCTAAATGGATCCCCTGTCATCAACACCTTCAGACCGGACCTTGGCCTAAGTCCTTGACTCCCCTAGGTTCGGCCGTGCCCTCTAGCCCTTGGCCTGACACTCATGACAACAATGTTGTCAAGCTCCTAGGATGAGGTTGGGAAAATGCCAATGGAGGAAGACAATAGGCAAGAGAATAATGAAGAAGAGTTTCTTGAGGTGTAAGATTTTATACCCATCTCTCAATGATGGAAGGTATTGTTGTCTAGTCGTGGAATGTGAAGGGATTAAAGACCAAAAGAAGCATTCCCTTGTGGAAAGAAATAAGAAAAGACAAAGAAGTTAACTGTTGGGCCATCTAGAAGCCTCACTTGGATGATTTTAGTAGAAGAAAGAAAGCAATGGATGATAATCTTGTATTCTACAGAGAGGTCATAGGTGGGTATAATGGCCTAGAGCCAAAGGTGGTCGTGAATCATGGACAACGACCTAGAGCCAAAGGTGGTCCCAGATCATGCCTCTGATAGAGCCCTAGGAGTGAAGATTAATTGGGCAACATTTATGACACTTGCAGTGCTAAGGATAGAGCCAAATTGTGAATGTATCTCAAAGACACCCCTATTGAAGGGGAATGGTTCCCAATGGGAGACATTAATATGGTAGAGAAGAGGAAGAATAGAATAGGTTCCTCAAGTCTACTATCAGTGAGCTCAAAAAACAAAAAATGGCTAAGCCTTTGTGAGAAATGGGCACTAAAGTGGGTGATTGGTCCTTAGAATATCATGACAAGCTTCACTTAGACCAATCTCCACTTATGGCCTCTAGGCTTGATAGATGATATTGTTCTCATCAAGAGGACTTGATTTCATCAAATTTTGAAATGAAGGTTGTCAGCTCATGGAGCCTACCAAATCACTTGTCACTATGCATGAAACTCAAAAAAGAAAATGGGGAAGGGTAGTACCCCAGAGTTTCAAAAAGAAGTTAATCACCAGGGTACTGTTCAAAGACCCTCTTCCAAAGTCTAGCCAAAAAAGCTATGAACACTCTTGATAAAGATGTAGAACTGGAAAACCCTAGAGCTTGGGACATCTTTGCAATAAATCAAAAAAGTAGACCCAATAATGAAGAAGCCTCGCAAGGATCACCGGAAGCATATTGAGGTGATAACCTCCAAAGCCGAGCATAGGAGATGTCTTGAAGCAAAAGTAGATTTGGATGAGAAACAACGTGAGGAGGTTAGGAAGGCAATATTATTACCCACATAGATCTACCTACAACTAGAGGCTTCCAACCAAGGGTACTTCTTCAGTGCCCTCAAAGTTAAGAGAAGTCAAGGCAATCCACTCACTTATAGATAATGAAGAGAAAGCAGTGCAAGACACATGTCGAAATAGCTAAGTTGATGCTTGATCACTTATGCCACGTCATAGGCCAGATAGAGTCCCAATCCCTTACAATGGATGAAGCCATAGCATCCCTTCTTAGCAATGTAAATAGCATGGTTTCACAGTAAAAAGTGAATCTACTAATAAATATTCTATTGAGGAGGAATTCCCACTTGCAATTCAATATTCAGAAGGGGACAAGTCCCCTACATAGGATGGATTGATTATTGAGCTCTTCAAGGAATTCTTGGAGGCCAAAATTGTTGCCCTCGGTCTTCCCTTCTTGGGCAAATCCATTTCTTTTCTCCCAAGTGAACCATTGGCGACCCATCATTATGATGACGGTGACCTATAAAATTATGGACAAAATTGTTGCCCTCGGTCTTCCCCTCTTGGACAAATCCATTACCCCCCAAATCTATCCAACATCCTTGCAAAAATGGTCAGCATTGTGAGTATGCAAACTTCACCAATCAAGAACGTATCATTCCTTAAATTGACCTCGAAGAAGCCTATGACCAGATCTCATGGTCCTTTATAGAAGATTTCATGAAATCATTGGGTTTTGGACCTCAATCTTTCTCTATGGTACACACTTTTGGAGCTGGGAGGCACTCTGAGCACCTGTTTAATAACAAAATTGTGGGCAGGTTTGAAGGCAAGAGATCAATTAAGCAAGGTTGCCCTCTAGCCTCACTATTGTTTGCCATCACTTCCCCTCCTTTGGTTACCATTCTTCTCAAAGACATTATTCAAATGTTTGCCTTAGCCTCAGGTTTGAAGAACAATATTGAGAAACCTAGATTGATTTTGCTTTTAAAAAAGTACTAGTTCTATGGAATGGAATGGAATGGAGATATTATGTCAAAAGGAACAATCTTCCACCATTTTGGAGCCTGACTTAGGGTTGACATCACTCACAAAAAAAGGTTTTACTAGGTTCGAGACAAGGTAAAGAGCACGATTTGAAGGTGGGAGTATGTGCTTCTTCCCTTCCAAAGTAGGATAAAGGTGGTTACTTTGTTTATGCTCATGTACGTGTATTTCACTAGTCTACTCCTCAAAATAGCTAAATGAAACAATAAATAGGTCTTCAAAGGAGTGAGTGGAGAAACAACTCCAAAGCTATAATGACGTGATAGTGAGCCAAATGGGAGTCTATCACTAGACGAGTGGAGCAAGGTGGTATGGGGATTTCAACCATGATACTCATGAAGAGGTCCAATGTGCCAAATATATGGTCTCAATCACAAGGCAAGACTAGACATGGGCCATTATGATATGGGTCATGGTTGACAAAGCAACTAAAGAGGCTCTCCCCTGTATGGTAGAGTGTAGTTCCTTGATGTAATGTGCGGACCCTCAAGGCTCAGCCCAAGTTTGAGGGTATTTTGTACTTTTTTTAATAGAAAGTTTAATACATCCACTCAACAGTATAGAAATAAATAAATTGGGAAGAACACTAAGGAAAAAAAATTATTTCGTATCAACTTTTACTATCATTTTTGTTGATTTTCTTTGTCACAAACCACCAAGGGAAGCATATACAACGTAAGCTAATCATGAGCGAGATCCTGAGGTAGCCAAAATATATACCCACTTTAGAAGGAATTTATGTTGTATCAAAAATTCTTGATGAGGGTTGACCACATTGGTGCAACCAAGAAGTGTCGATGCGAGGACTAGAGAGAAGTAGAGTTGAGGACATCTACAGGTACATGCCAAGGTGAAGGTGCAAGGGTAGGTATGAAGATCAAGTACAATCAAAAAATCAAGAAGTGCAAGTTTTTGGATGATTAAAGCTTCTTTAAGTACAAGGTTGAAGATGCATATGGTGCCTTTCAGATTTCTCACCAAGCTTGTCCAAAGGGCTCGTCAATCAGCGTTATAATGCTCAAGATATTGCACTTGGAAGGATACTTAAGATGGTTTATAGATTTGGGTTGTGAGGGACAAGTGTTATGGTTGCCCACAAAGTATGTGAAATTGTAGGATTAAAGTGTTCATTTTATGGTACACACTAGTCTTTTCAGATATACAATTGGAGTCCAAATGTCTGAGACATGAGGACATAAACTTTTACCATTGAGGATCAGATCTACACCATTTTGCTCTCCTCTAGAAGCATATCATCATATTTTTTTCAAGATTTCTAGGAATTTAGAAGTTGGTATGTAGCATGTGAAGCCAGTTGGAAGTGACAGATCATCGATATAAGCTAGCTATGCTTGGTCCAATTTGGTAGCATGTAGTGGGGACAGAGTACAAAAAGCTTTTTCCTCTTTTGGGGGGGGGGGGGGGGGGGGGGGGGGGGGGGGGGGCGTTGGTTTGAGGCTTTAAAGACGTCAAAATGCGAGATGGAGGACCATATTTGTAGCTTGTAACAATGGCCTTTAGGTGACCAATATAGCACATCTTTTGGATATATGAGCATTGAAGAAAAGAGGGATCGAAGGAGGGAAAAGAAATTCATTTTTCAAGTGGTTGGTGATTTTTTGGGAGCGTGGTTCAAGTCACCCCCTTTGTGGATGCCACATGGCATGCCCAAAAATCCACATGAGGTTTTGGAACTATTTGAGCAAAGTATATATAATGGGATGGATCATTTCATTAGGCAACAAGAGAGAGAGAGAGAGAGAGAGAGAGAGAGAGAGAGAGCTCATGGCTATGGAACTCCCCCTCGTGCGGGCATGCAATGATACTCTATTGTGGCATTGTCACCCTTGCAGATGGCTGCAGAGGTTCTATAGTACACCAACATGTTGTCTGTTTGGAGTTGTTTCTCCTTTTGGGGAGGGGGGGGTCAAAAGGAATCTCCTTTGGTGTGAGGGTGTCCCCCCACCTAGCTAGCACTACCATGTGATAAGGACCTTGTAAAGTAGAGTTAAAGGGAAAGTTTCCATGCAGGTCATGCAGGAAACTCCTAATCCAGGGCCGATAATTGGGGGATGGATAAGTGCTTACTATATATGTTAAAACACACCTTTCTATGCACATTGTGGAAGAATATGGGGGGATTTGTTTTCACAACAATGAAGAGAAGAAGAGAGCTTCTTTTTAAAAAAGCTTCTCAATGCTATCTAATGAGAGTAGCCCTTCACTACATTTTTTTGCCATATTCTCCTTCCTCCTTCTATATTATTGATAACTCTTATTGTGGTGTTGATAGGGTGCATGCATGTGTGTGTGTGCGTGTGCGTGTGCGTGTGTGTTCACTTGGGAATTTTGAGTCATGCAGAGAGAGAGAGAGAGAGAGAGAGAGAGAGAGAGAGAGAGAGAGAGAGAGAGAGAGAGAGAGAGAGAGAGAGAGAGAGAGAGAGAGAGAGAAGCGTCGAGTGTTGACAAGGGTGAATGGTCAATTGCAATGAAGTCAAGGTGTTAAGCAAAATTTTCTAGGATTGAGTGTATGCATAGGTGTGTGAAAGCACAAAATTGTGCTCGAGTGTGTGATTACATAGGGGATAGGGGTGTTGTGAATACCCTAATTTATACAGGGATAGTTTTGTGTGTTTTGGGTGTCCTTCTCATTCACACTCTCCATCTTGTTGTGCCCCCATAGAGTAACAACATTGATTGCTTCTTTCTTGATTAGAGGAAAAGACCGTGTTTTACACTTGTCAATATGGTTGCACAAAGCTATGGACCAAATTTCACTATCAAGGAAAATCCAAACAAGTGCATTGTAGATTTTGAATTGTAGATGCCAAATGAAGAAAGCAAGATGCAGACCATTTTTTTGGTGATAAGCGGCAAGGACAAGGTATGGTTTGATGCATTAAAAGGCAAGCCAAGGCTAACATCGCCAACCCTACAAACACAATTTCTACAAGATTTTTGCAAAGAGGTGTCTTTGATCTACATGAAGGCAATATTGAAGGCCCTCAAAGAAGATGTAAGTGAAGATTTCAATATAGTTCTTAATCTTTTTGAAGTGTGTTGGATAGAATTGGTGATGGCTATGCAACTAGCCAATGGCCAATATTTCAAGCTGGACAAATTCATGAAGTTCTTGCTTGGAAAATTCATGGCTATTGCATGGCCAAAGAACAGGAAGATAAAAAATAAGATCAAGCAAGATGTGTTAGGCTACAAGATGGTGGCCCATACTCAACCACAAAGTATGCAGGATGAAGTTCAAGTGGAGAATCAAGCAAATCAAGGTGTGATAGCATTTCACAGTAGTAATGGGTACATACTATTCAATCTTTGCTAGAGGAAATGAGAGAATTTCATTTAAGTGTGATGGATAAGAGGAGGGGCAGAGCTAGGCCTTTGCCCGATTGATGCTACATTTACTAAGAGGAGGAACATAATGCTCCAAATTTTTTGCACCCACCCAGAGAAAGAGGAGGAATGTACTCTCTGGTAGAGGTTGAGAGAAAGGGACACTCAGTGGTCCACGAGAGAAGCAAGTTGACAATCAAGCACCACCTTCCATGCCAAGTAGTGGAGGAAATTCATAGGATTAATATTGTTGGTGTTGACAAACAAGACTTGAACTTGTTGGCCAACAAAAGAGCTCACGAAGAAATAGAATTGAGATGGAGTAGGGAATACAAGCCACAAAGGTAAAGAAAAGGTGGATGAAAATAGAGAGCAGGTAGAGACTAGCAAGAGGAGGAGACATTGCAAGATAATCAACTAAATTTCAAACTTGGATGCAGTCATCCCAATTATGATCGAATGAGTGATGTCAAGAGTCAAAAAGCAAATATTACATTTGCACAGTTGTTAGCACTAAACCCCAAGTTGGTAGGGTCATGTTGATGTGCTACCTCTCATTGATGCACTCATTGGAACGAAGATGAAATTACAAGCCTACATAGATGGTGGAGCCTAGGTGTGTGTCATGATAGAGGCAGTTATGAGAGATGCAAGAGTACAAGCCTACATAGATGGTGGAGCCTAGGTGCATGTCATGATAGAGGCAGCTATGAGAGATACAAGAGTTAGAGCAATGATCAAGTTGAATGTGCAGATGAGGATGGTCAAGCTAAGGAAAGATGCTTGGGCATAGCTCACGATGTGAAAGTGAAGGTAATTGGAATTGAATGCCTCATTGCCTTTTTTATGATGAAAGAAGGTGATAATGATTATCCAAAAATTTTGGAGAGTCCTTGGCTTCTTTCCATAGGAGCTAAGCAAGATTGGGAAAGTGGCATGTTCACTTTACTAGATATTAAAGAGAACAATAGGCAGATAGTGCTAGATATAAAGATTGAAGAGAGCCACTTCCACCCCATCCCGGTGAGTGACGGAGGTGATTTTACCACAAGCCACAAATACAAGATAAAAACAACTTATGATGAAGGCTACATGTGTAGAGAGGAGAAGAGTGACAATGACATGGTGAAGATTGATACGGATTTGTTCAAAGTAAGCATAAATACCATACCTACCAAGAAAGGTATGCCATCTCATGTTCATGGTTTAGAGGTAGTTTAGGTAGCTAGTATGTTGGGTGAAGACCTAACCAAGCAAGAGAAGGAAGGTTGTATGCAATTTTGTGCATCTTATCCCAACCTATTTTCAATCAAATGTAAGGATATTTGTGGAGCCAATGGAGTGGAAGATAGGATTCAACTCGAGTAGGGATATCGCCCAAAGACACAGAAGCTACAGAGGTTGGGGGAGATTCAAGAGAAAGCTTTTCGACAAGAAATTTTTTGAGGCTTATTTTAAAGTCCTTTCTTTATAACATCTACAAGCTCCCTTGGAGACATTGGTCACCTCAGCCAAAGGATGCCGATGATGAAACATTGCTACCACTAGAGAGCATGTATTCCTTGGCATCCTAAAATTCTTGTTGTTCCGGGAGAGAATCACACCACCTATGAAGTGCATGCAGCACTACCTAAGTCAACATAATGTCAATCAAGGATATAGATGACACGATAGGCTCACGGGGGCAATCTCTTTAGCTTGACAGGAGGCTAAGATCATCCCACACATAGAGCACTCTGGAAGGCCAACTAAACCACTATCAGGAATCTCGCTGCTCTCAACTACACCACCCAACCCACATACACACAAACAAAAGGAAACTCACCAAATCATACTAGAGTTGTACAAAATTTAAGGAACGCCATCCCCTCACTAGGATACACGTGTCCCAAAGCCTCTACACTCAAAACCCTCACTCTAAACCCACCTGCAGGAAACACGTACAAAGACAGAGAAAATTTTTGGAAGTGCTCGAATTTGAAATCTATGAGTACCTATGCATAGCTTACGTCACAATGATTATAACAAGTACTTGTAGGCAGAAAATAGACATCATTGATATACTTATGACCACAAATAGCTTGTAGATGTGTGAGCGTGCGTGCTCCGTCTTGCATGGAATGCTTGGGGTTGTTGCGTAGCTCTCACCGAGCCTCTCTTGATGGTGCAGTTGGTTCTCCGATGTGATGAGCAAGCGGGGAGTAGCGCCAGGATGAAGCTCACACTCTTTGTCTTTCTCTCTCACACACAGTCGACAGCAGTGTAAAACATGATTATGATAAAAGTTCCCTTTACAAAATGACCTAGGTACCTTATATACTAAGGCTACCATAGGTTAAACCTAAAATAGAATTGAAGGGGTAGCATGGCTTTGTATGTATAATCTGGAAGTGCCATTATACCCCGGCTTCTGCAATTAGACTAACTACTCAATACAAATGATGTTTTAACCATAATCCATAAAATTTCATAACTCTTAGAAAATAAGGCTTTGTTGAGTTACGTCATGTTGTTGGCCACCCCAACAGGTGAACACTCCCCCCTTTGAATTCATGCCTTCCCTGACATGAACTGATTGTCAATGTCAGTGTAGTCTTTGTTGTTGTTTTTGCTTTTGTTTGCTCCATTGCTTGTACTTTTGTCAAACCACAACAAGAACTATGATCCATGAAAATCATAATTGATGGTGAACTTATGTCCTTCACATCCAAGCCCTGAGCTGCAACATCTGCTGCTGTCATTAGAGGGCTATTACCTAATCTAAATTCAAAAAGAACCCAATCTCGTTCAGCTTGACTCTTATCATCATGGATATGGAAAGCTCCATCCATCAGTTGCTCTAGTAAATTTGTCAATGTTGAGGATTTTTCGTTCTCAAAAACAACTTTACAATCTGTAGAATTGAATGATTGGCTTTCAAATCTTGTGAATCAATGACAACTTTGGAAGGATTTTGTAGAAATTGTCTAGCTAAACCTTCAACTTAGGATTGCCATGGTTTTTACACCTTGGAATTCCACAGGAAGAGTGGTGTTCCCATATTCTCCCTCATAATACTTGCCTACCTTGTTTAATGGCATTGGCCTAGTGTTTAGCTGAGGCATTTCAAGCTCTTTGATCCCTTCCTCGATTTGAGTCGTTGGGTTTTTTACGCCAAGTTTTTCTATGTTTTTTTCCACATGTTTGGTCTTATTTTGAGCAACTCGGCTAACGTTATCATAGAGGTGATTGGGGTAGATAGAATATCTATTACCCTTTTGAATCAATGACCTTGTTGGAAGAGAGTCTCTGTGATGGGATTGCAATACATCTGACTGGGCCTCATGCTCTCTCATATAAGAGAATAGTGTTCTAAGTGAATGGGGTTGACTGTTCATAGATTGTATAGATCCTTTGTCTCCCCAATACGATTGCACTTCTAGACTCCTTTGTCTCCCCAATACGATTGCACTTCTAGATTCATTTGAGATCCAGTCTCACTTTTCCATTTTAGTGGAAGAGCCACTCCTCTCCTATCATTGGTTTGGTTTACTTATCTACATAGCTCATTAGCTTCATTGGCCTCTCTCACTTGTTTCCACAATTTGTCAAGACTATCTATTTCTTTACAACTCTTAGATATAGCTATGCAAAATCCCTCGAAAAATTTATCCATGGTATTCAACACTATCCTTGGCTCTGATGTGGGGTCCTTGAGCTATGGTCCATGCTCGTGGCTGGAATCTAGCTCTTTTTGTTCCTGGTTTGGTGGGATTACTGGTGTTGGTGGAAAGATCACACCCTCAAGTTTTCCAACTGGTAGTTCTAGTAAAGCTTAGGCTATTTGAATCATTTTTTGGTACATTTCAAGCCTTTGCTTTCCTAGTTCTGCATAGGGATATGTCATCCACCTCTGTTCTTGGGTTTGGTTTTTTTTGAGCCGCACTTCATACGCTTTCAAGAGGGTGTTCAATGGCTTATTAACCTTCTTGACCAACATTGATCCTCTTGAACTAGCACTTCTTGATTTCTCCTCTGTGGATGGTTCTTTTGGCGGTTGAGATGCCTGCATAAGAGAAGGTGTGCCCCTTTCCCCATGTTCTCTTATCTTCTCTTTAGCTTGGGTAACTTCCTTAGCTAGGTAGTTTTGCTCTCGTTCCCTATGTGCTTTCATCCTAGCCTTTCTAGCTTTCCAACTATTCCATTTGCTCTTGGTTTTTTGACTAGGTGCATCGATCTTTGGCTCACCCATCTCTCGACTTGCATCAATTTCCGTCTTCTCTGTCGTTGGGTTCTCATTATCTTTCTTTTGAGCTTGCACTCTTGTAACTACTTGAACTGGTTGATGTTTTCATTTTTTGACTGGGTAGCTGGATGATTCCTGAGACATTTGCTGTGATGTTTTTTATTTGGTTTGGGGTTTTTGGACAGTCGAGGATCAAGTGACAGATGCCATAGTCAATCCAATAGGCATTTACTTGTGTGATCTCGGTGTCAGGACATTGTATGACCAAGTTCTTGTCATGGCTTTTGTGGCAATCTATCTATGATTGAGGATCTTCTTCTTTCATTTCCTCTTGGCTATAAACATGGCTATAAACAGGCTCTGACCTAGCTAAGCCTCTATTCCCAATTAACCGCAATGTCCTTTTGTCCATCTCATACCTTCGTTCTTCATGTCTAAACGTAGGAGGTGGAGGTTGTACTGGCCTCACCATTCCATATGTTTCTCTCATCTTCTGTCACTTTGAAGGGTAGTACCCGCTTTGGTTGTTATAATACATTGTAGCTTGTACTAGCACTTGTTTGTTAGATGCTTCCATCATCAGCGTGTATCTCATGTCTACAGGCATTCTAGCACCTAGTAGCAGGTGTTGTTGTCCTAAAATAGGTTGTGGTCTTGAAACTCCTACTAGTTTTGGTGCATTCTCCATAGCATATCTAGGTGGAGTAGATGCCACTGGATTAGGTTGTACATACCTCTTCCTAGCATATTCCATGCTATAGTAACACTCTTCTCTCGTATGATTTGTCCATTTCCTCTCAATTTTGCACCACTTAGGCTCTCTAGGATCAGAATTTACATGAAGAATTCACCTCTTGACCATTTCGTCAATAAAATTTTCTTGATCATTAGGTGCCGTTAATTTTGCAATGGACTCAATCATTTGTGAATCACTATGCTGAGAGAATGTGTTGTCCGCTTGACTCTTACTATCCTTTTCTTTATATTCCTTGAAATTATCCACCAAATAAAGAGATTCTTTGATCGATACATTTAGCATCAGGCTCCTTATCATATGTAGATACTTCTGAAGACCCGCATGTGCGCACTGATTCACCCTCTTTCTCCTTAAATCTATGAATTTGTGAGACTGTACTGTGAGCTATCCCTTTCTACGATAATTCTTTGATGACTCCTTCAAACAGCTCGTCTAGAATCTCAAAATTGTGTCCTTCCACTGAGTCAAACCATGTAGCCGTGTCATCTTCCAGAGTCAATCCAAATCCCGCAAATTGTGTTGCAAAATCCAAAACTGCTCTAATTACCCTTCTAAAAGTTGCTACGTGATCTCTCAGATCTTTATCTCTAGATTGTTTTTTATTTAACCCATTCCAAGATCTGGGATGGTCTGACCCGTCGATTGTCTGCAGGTCTAACCATAGACTCTCCCAATCCTTCTCTCACTTCAGACCTTCTACTATGGCTAGGTTCTTCTTCAAAGGGATTGGTCGTTCTCTTGGAGATCGGCCCTGGAGAAGGCATGTCAGCCATCTCCGTGATCACTTATCTCTCATTATCGCTCTAGAAGGGAATCCGGGTGGCTCCCTCTATGAAATTCTTGTAGGAATTCTCGTGTTTAATGGAGGTATCTGTGGTCCTTCATTGACCAAATATCCACCTATTTTGAATGCAGTCCGTGGATTTGTGCTTTCTACATCTCTCTATTCTTCTCCATACTTGTCAACAACTATAGATTTCCATTGACAGTCAATTCCATATGTATAGACATATACGAGCTTGTAGGCCATCAGCTCTTTTGGGTATGGCTTTGAGAACCTATAAAGGTTGATCTCACTTTCATCAACATCTCTATACAGTCCTTCACTCTCATGATCGGTCATCCAAACTCTCTCAACAAGATTTGGTCGTTATCAATTGCAAGTTTGGAAGATCCATTATGGACGGATGCTCCTCCTTATCATCTTCAATGCAATGGTTTGGTTGAGAGTTCCAATGGGTAGATTGTCAAGATTCTTGCAAAGTATGTGTGAAAAAAAATAGGAGAATGGGAAGCGAACTTTGTGAAGTGTTTGTGGGCTTACAAAACATCCTACAAAGCTGCCACTAACTTTACTTATTGGATTGGTTTTATGGTAGAGAGGCAGTGCACCACGTAGTGATGAAGTATGAGAGCTATCTTGATTTCACCTTCTAAACGTTTAATTGGCACTTAGTAAACAAAAAGATGCAAGAGATCACGTAGTGATGAAGTATGAGAGTTATCTTGATTTCACCTTCCAGAGGAAATTCAAGAAGAAATAGGTAGGTCCATATAAGGTACATAAATTTTTGCCTAATGGTACCTACCAATTCATGCAGATGAATGGTAATCATCTCAATCATAGCGTCGATGATGTGTAGCTCTTGTTGTACTTTGATACAAAATTGGTGCTTGTTCATCAAATTGTTATTGAAGGTGCAAGGCAACCTGCTTCAAGAAAATCTTCAGGACATAAGAATAAAAATTTGTACATACGGTTGCATTTATTTTATGTTTACTCAATTATTTTCTTAGTTTTACAATTTCAAGTCCAATAAATATGCTTTTGGTTGAGCATGAATGCTCAACAACAGGCTTGGGTAATGATGATTCAACCAAGAAATGTCAATGCTAGGAATAGAGAAAAGCAAAGTTGAGGACATCTATAGGTGTAAGGCAGGTATGAAGATCAAGTACAACCATAGAAATCCAAAATTGCATGTGTTTTATGGTTTTAAGGGCAAGGAGGCCCCGCTCTAGGACTAATCAAGATGGAGGCTTAAAGCTTCTATAAGTGGAAGTTTGAAGATGCATATGGTGCCCTTCAAGTTGATCTCCAAGCTTGTTCAAACACTTATAATGCTCAAGATATTACAATTGGAAGGATAAGGTGGTTTGGAATTTTTTTTTATGAGGGACAAGTGTTGTAGTTGCCCAAGAAGTATGTACAATTGCAAGATGGAAGTATTTAGTTTATGGTACATGGAGTTCTTTTCAAATTTGTGATTAGAGTCCAAATGGCCTTGATCTTCACCATTTTAATAGCCTCAAGAAGAATGTTATAAGATCTTTTCCCAAGATCGCAAGCGATTTAGAAGCTTGTATGCAGCATGTGAAGCAAGCTAGAAGTGACAAGTCATCGATCGGAGTTACGAGCACAGAGCTATTTCTCAGTCGAAGTTGGAAGTAACGACTTTAAAATGCAAGATGAAGGGCCATGTTTGTAGCTGCGTACTTGTTCAAGTGAAACCACTACAAATAAGGGAGTGCTCTATCTTGATGTACACATTGCACTAATGTATTACACACACAAAAATTAAGAGTACTTGATTGTAACATTACCATTACAATAGGCTTTTAGCACAAAAAAATATGTTTCATAAAAATCTTATATGTTCATCTTGATATTATAATATTTTCTTTAAAAAAACTCAAAGTATTTTACTATATCTTGAGAAAATTAATTGGCACAAAAAGGCTAACCAAGCAAGACAATGTTGATTGGGATGCCATAAAGTTCCATCATGTTCGTAATCACTTATAATTGATTTTTGGATTTAAAATCAATTGGGAGGGTGGTAAAAATACACCTTTTTATGCACAATTTAGAAGAAGATGGGGGGATCTTTATGCACTGTATAGAAGAGAAGAAGAGAGTTTCTCTGTAACAAAGCTTGTAAATGCTATCCAATGAAGTTTGCCATTCACTCCTCCATTTATTTGCCATCTTTGTCTTCCCTCTTTTTGTATGTTTCTCTCGCATTGTGGTGTCGATGGTGTGTGTGTGTGTGTGTGTGTGTGTGTGTGTGTGTGTGTGTGTGTGTTCATTTGAGCTTTTTGACTCATGGAGAGGGGGGGGGGAGAGAGAGAGAGAGAGAGAGTGAGAGTTGAGTGTTGATGAGGATTAAGGGTTGATTGTATTGATGTAAGTTTGCTAAGTGGATTTTCTTTACGATTGGTTTTATGCAAGAGTGTGTGCAAGCACAAAATTGTGCTCTTCTTGTGTGTGAGAGATTACATATGGGGATAGGGGTGTTATGAATACTTTGAGCTATATAGGGGCGTTTGTGTGTCTTTTTAAGTGTGTTCCTCATTCTTTCTCTCACCAACAATGTGCATGGTGTGAGGGAGGTTTGCTGATGTAAGCGAGGTCAAATCTTTATATGTAGAGTAAAATTTCTTTTGACTTTCCATCTTTTTGAGGCTTTTTATTTCCTACCCTTCACTTTAACATTTTAGATGTTTCGAAAGCTTTTTAGATTTTCTCAAAATTGTGGGACCTTATGTGCTAACGATTTGGACCAGCCATTTAGTTAAATGCAAATTTACCACATTATCCCCTCGGGTTGAGAAGGAAAACGGACTTGGCACTAGAAAACATTTTTTTTGGCGTTCATTAAGTTTGAAAACACCACTTATCTAGCCAAGGGCTTCTGCTCACATAGGTTCAAGGAGATCTCTGACGTGTCAGATGTTAATTATGGAGCTTGATTTACCCTTGTAATTTTTTGTGTTAAAAATGCACATATGTAAAGCCCCCATTATGAGGAGAAGCCATTGTGCGTGAAGAAAAATCACTCGTCAAAAACCAAAATTTCACAACCAGTCTCGAGCAAAGCTTGAGACTGGCTTCACTGGAATATTATGGTCGACCCGCGGCCAAAAAGTGGTCGAAAAACGGCCGATCGTTTGGCTGGCTGGCCGGTGGCCGAATTCAATGGCCAGTAGCCGATTTCAAAGGCGGGCTTGTCTTCTCAAGGGAGGCCACACATGGGTGGATTGGAGGGTTGGATTTGGACCTGTCTACACAAGGGCGGCTACACATGATTGCCTCTCATGAAAGAGGGCAACCCTTTTGGCCTATTAAAGGAGGCCTCTTCTACACACAAAAACGGATTTGTGAAGTATTTTGTTGCATTGTGAAGTTGATGTGAGGTGGTGAGAGTGAAGCAAGGTGGGAGTTCCAAAAGGGTATAATCTTTTTGTAATCTACTTCTTGTTTTGAAGTACTAAACTACTTCAAGTGGCTGCTTTCCCGTGGACGTAGGCCACATTGGGTGAACCATGTATATTGTGTGTACTGTCTCTCTTTCTCTACTCTATAATCTCTTGTGTGTGAAAATTATCTCTCTCCATTAAGTAAACTACTTAACTATCTACTTAGCTACGCCCTATTTCCTAACAACTGGTATCAAAGCAAGGTTTGCTCGTAGCTAAAGTATCTCAAGGAAAGGATTCCTTGAATTGAGTGGGAGTAACAGTAGAGGAAGGGGAGCTCAAGATCGAGAACCTCAACGAACAAGAACTACCAACACTGGAAGATGCAGATTGAAGACTATCTCTTCCCGAAGAACCTTTATTTGCCACTAGAAGGTCTTGCAAAGAAGCCCGCAATGATGGCAGATTAAGCATGGATTGTCCTTGACTAAAAGTCACTGGGAACAATCCGGTTAAGCTTGGCATCAACGGTGGCCTTCAATGTTTCGGAGATGAAGACCACAAAGGACTTGATGAAGTCACTCGACGGCCTCTACGAGAAACCATCATCATCCAATAAGGTATTTCTCAAGAAGGGCTTGTTCAATCTAAAGATGGCCGAGAATGGTTCAATTGCAGAACACCTAAATGACTTTAACACAAACATAAGTCAGCTTCTATTAGTGAAAATAAATTTTGATGACGAAGTGCGAGCTCTCGTTTTACTATCATCTCTACCGCAGATAGCTGGGACAGCCTTGTGATGGTTGTAGGTAATTCTATCTCTGGAACAAATACTCTTAAGTTTGATGATGATGTGGGTGTTCTCCTAAGCAAGAAAATGCAAAGGAGAAGTACAAGTGAATCATCAAGTGCTGCACTCTCAGTGAAAACAAGAGGAAGGCCTAAGGAGAGGTTCAAAAACCAAAAGGGTCGTGATCGCTCAAGGCGGAGCATGTCACGCACAAAGTCAGTTCTTGACGTTGGAACTGCGGCAAGAAGGGCCACGTCAAGAAGGATTGTTGGTCCGAGAAGAAGGAGGATTTGGAGTCTCAAGACAACAAGCCAACATTGGACGCCAATGTGGTATGTAAAATAGAGAAAGATGCTCGAATTCTCTCATTAGACAATGTGTCTAATTCCTAGATAGTAGGTTCGGGGGCTTCATTCCATGCGACACCACACAAGCAACATTTCCAAGATTATAGCAAAGGTGATTTTGGGTATGTAGACTTGGGATATGAGGAAGCTTGTGAGATTGTCGGTAAAGGTATCATTTGTGTCAAAACTGCTAACGAAAATGAATGGAAGCTTAAAGATGTAAGGCATGTTCCTTCTCTTCGCAAAAATTTGATCTCTACAGGACAATTGGACAATGAAGGTCACAACATTGCATTCGAAAACAAGCATTGGAAGATCTCAAAGGGATCTTTAGTGGTTGCCAAAGGAGAAAAGGTTGGTACACTTTACTTGTGTATTGTCAACACGCAACCTTCAACTTGTGCTACGGCTATAGAACTTGATAGTGCGGTGTGGCACTATCGGCTTGGGCATATGAGTGCCAAAGGAATGCAAACCCTTCAATCAAAGAAGCTTCTACCCGGTTTGAAAGAAGTGGACTTAGAGTTTTGTGAAGATTGTGTTTATGGTAAACAACACAGGGTAAAATTTCAAGAATCAGGAAATAAAAGAAAAAATAAAAAACTTGAGTTAGTTCATTCTAATGTTTGGGGTCTTGCAAGTACACCATCCCTTGGTGGCTCATTGTACTATGTAACATTCATAGACGATGCAACTAGGAAAGTGACGAATAGATCTAATGTGTTTTCCATATTTCAAAGGTGAAAATACTTTGTGGAGAATGAAGCAAGTACCAGGTTAAATGCCTCAAATCCAACAATGGAGGCAAATATTGCAGCTAAGCTTTTCAAAACTTTTGTGCTAGCAATGGCATTTTGAGACAAAAGAAAACCCAAGGACACCTCAAGAGAATGGTATTTTTGAAAGGATGAACAGAACAATCGTGCAGCGAGCACGAAGCATGCAACTACATGCCGGCTTACTGCTTGAGCTTTGGGCGGAAGGAGTAAGTACGTCTGTGTATTTTATCAACCGGTCATCCTCAATGGCATTGGATGGGGGAGTTCCATAGGAGGCATGGACATGTAAATCAGTGAATTATTCATTTTTCAAAGTGTTTGGGTGTGAGGCTTTCATGCACATAGATAGAAGCATGGGATCAAAGCTAGATGCAAAGTCCAAAAACTGTTTCTTCATTGGCTATGGAGAGGTGACTTTGGGTATTGCCTATGGAATCCTAAAGATGGTAAAATCTTTAGAAGTAAGGATGTAATTTTCAATGAACATATGTACAAAGACTACTTGGAAAGGAAAAAAAACAAAAGAAACGGGTGATGAGTACATGGAGCTTGAGGACGGTGAAGACTCAAGGAGTGAAACGGTGACAACATACAACAACGTCAACCAAATGAGGAGCCTCAACCTATTCCCCGAATATCTACAAGAGCAAGTAGACCTCCAGAAAGCTTTAATCCTTCCTTCAATCATCTCTTGATATCCAATTCTGGAGAGCCGGAATCATACGAGGAAGCTATGTAGCACGAATCCAAAGAAGAATGGATAAAGATCATGCAAGTGGAGATAGACTCATTACATTGCAACCAAACATGGGAGTTGGTTGAGTTGCCTAAAGGTAAGCGGGCACTTCAAAACAAATGGGTGTACAAGCTAAAGGAAGAAGAAGGCGGGAAGAAAAGGTACAAGTCTAGGGTTGTGATAAAAGGGTTTTCTCAAAAGAAAGGTATTGACTTCAATGAAATTTTTTCTCCTGTTGTAAAAAGAAATCAATTAGGCTTGTCTTAAGACTTGAGCAACGATTTAAATCTAGAGCAAATGGATGTAAACATGCATTCCCTCACGGCGGTGACTTAGAGGAGAAAATTTACATTATTCAACCAAAGGGATATGAAGTAAAAGGTAAGGAGAAAATAGTTTGCATATTAAAGAAGATCTTGCATGGTTTAACACTAGAATGGTAACAGGACACTTTTATGTCCTGGGACACTTTTGTGTCCTGTTAAGTGACCATTTTGCTTGAATTATTTGAAGAGTATGAAAATGAATTTCTAGGTGCTATATATCCACAAATTTGTCTTATAATCTGAAAAAACTTAGCATTTTTTTTGGAGTATCGATCTCACCGTTAACCTTACTCTTCCACAACATTTTTAAACCTAAACTGTGTGGAAAAACGGGTCCTGTTTTTTGCTTTTTTTCAATTTTTGGCAACTATACCACTCTAAAATTCATGTTTGTAAGGTTTAGATGGCTAGAGGTTAGTCTTTCATAGTTCTCAACATGTTTTGATGCTTGTAGGGAGAGGTAAGTGTTAAAATTGAAAGTTATTACCAATTTACAAGAATTGCATAATCCTGTTTTTTGGCCAAAATTAGCACTTTTATGATTTTTTTGGTGGCTTTCTTGATATCCAAATTCAATTTTGATTGTGTAAGTGTAATGTATAACATAAATCTAATCTTCCTTGAGTTTTGGGGGACCTAATATGCTATATAGCATAGTATATGATGATGGTTGAGTTTTTTGATTGCTGAAGAATACGATACATTTTAGAGTAGCAAGTATAACTTTCTCAATATTGCTAGTTTCTTAGGCCAATTGTGTGTATTTTGTAGGTAGTAACCATATCTAATCATAGACTACAAACTTGGTTAGATATTGAGTAGTTTCTATGGGTTTCTAGAGGTCATAATGCTAAACCCAGTTTTTTCATGTTTGCTGTATTTAGCACTTTATCATTGCCCCCAAGGTTCCAATTGTAAGAGATCCATTATCCTTTTGACATGATCCATGGCTCCTTTGAATCCAAAGGCCCAAAGGGAACTAATAAAACATGTATATAGTATCTGTATTGAGCGTGAGTATAGAAACTTTGATGATAGGTCCGCAGAATGGCAAAAATGCAACTTTTTTGTACCTATTTTTTTTTACCAAACAAACATTAGTGAGGTAAAAGAAACCATATGTTTTGGTCATCAACCCATTGAAGTTAACGGGGCATTTTATCTCATGTCCTACAAAAATCCCCACTCTTATTTATATGCAATCAACCGTAAGAAATTGCTGTTTTGGACAAAATGCACTAGTCCATCAACTTTGGAGGCTTGTAGTGACCAAGGGATGAGAAAAATTACAAGTTTCTCGTTTTTTCCATATGTAGTAGTTATTGAACTATAAGCTCATGAAAGGATTTTTCAAAATGAGTGGATCTACTATGGTTTTGGAATTTTTTCCCTAAACCCTGAAAAGACACTTTTATGTCCTGTTAGGTTACCATTCTAGTGTTAAAGCAAGCATCAAGACAGTAGTACTTGAAGTTCAATTGATGGATGCTCGATCATGGATTCACAAGATGCAACTCAGATCACTACGTCTACGTAAAGAATTTGGGAGATGGGAAGTTCATCATCCTAATGTTGTATGTTGATGACATGCTAATTACAAGTGCCAACATGCAGGACATCAAAGACCTAAAAGAGGATCTCTCTAAATATTTCTTAATGAAAGATTTAGGTGTTCCAAAGAGGATACTTGGTATGAAGATATCAAGGGACAGGATGAAGAAGACAATAAAGCTATCTCCAGAGGATTACATCAAGAAGGTACTAGAAAGTTTGCAATGCAAAATGCAAAAGCGGTTTCCACACCTTTGGCCGGTCACTTTAAACTAAGCAAGGTTATGTGTCCAAAGACACAAGAGGAGATAGCCTATATGTCTAAAGTTCCATATGTTGCAATGGTAGGTTCTCTTATGTATGCTATGGTCTAGACAAGGCCAGACATTGCACATGCAATGGGAGTTGTGAGTAGGTTCATGGACAACCCAGGTAAAGAGCACTATCAAGCTGTGAAGTGGATACTTAGGTATCTGAAAGGGACAATGACAAATGCTTTGTATTTTGGAGAAATGATATTTTTCTTCAAGGGTACGATGATGAAGATATGGCAGGTGACAAAGATACTCAAAGGAGCACTCCTGACTATGTCTTCACGGTTGAAGGCACAACATTTTGCTAGGCTTCAAAGCTGCAGAAAGTGGTTTCACTTTCTACCACGGAAGCGGAGTATGTACTAGCAATGATAGAGGCAAGCAAAGAGATTTTGTGGCTTCACAAATTCTTAGAAGAGCTTGGATTCAAACAAGACAAGTGCATCTTGTATAGTGATAGCCAAAGCGCTATCTATTTTGCAAAGAACTTATCCTTTCATTCAAGGACAAAACACATTGAGGTGAGATATCACTTCATACGCACACTTTTGGAAGAGGGACAGCTAAAGCTAGGAAAGGTGCATACAGGTGAAAATCATGCATACATGTTTACAAAGGTGGCCAACAAGGAGAAGTTGAGTTTTTTCTCATCTTCAATCAGCATTCAAGGATAAGAAGCCAGGATGGAAAGCAGTCACATGTTTAGTTTGGAGATGAGTCTCCAAGTGGGAGATTGTTAAGTATGGAGCCTGATTTACCCCTTGTAATTTTTTGTGTTAAAACCGCACATTTATAAGGCCCCTGTTATGAGGAGAAGCCATCGTGCATGAAGAAAAATCTGTTGGGGTATAGGCGCCTGTGCCTTGCCCGGCCGCCCAGAGTCTGGGCGCCCACTGACTTGTATACCTTATACATAGCATAAGTGTATAGGGGGCTGCTCACTCTTTTGAGTCTCCCCACCCACATCGCGTGTGTCTCTCCTTCTCTCTCTCTCACTCTCCGTCTGTGGTGCTCCCCAATCCCCTTCAATTGGTATCAGAGCGACAGGTGTGAGAGCGTAGATGGACGGCTTCGCGATGAACTCGTCATCTATGGTGGAGAGGTCACAGATCTGAGCAAAGAAATAGAGGAGGTTTGTGGACAGCCATACAGAGGCTTGCAGGAGAGCTCTCAGGAGCTTCCTAGTGCTCACAGATCAGAGTTCCTCTACAGATCAGCCCATAGTGTACATCATTTTCCCTCTTCGAGCAAGCTTTGCAACGGCTACATCGGCGACAGGTTGGAGCTTGGAGCTTCCATAGACATGGAAGCATTGTGAGATTGATGCATTCAGCTCACGCATCGAGGTGGGAAGTGAGTTTGAGCCTTTCTATGAGCTCAAAGAAGCACAGAAGAAAGTCGTTCAGTTTTTGGCAGTTTGACATTAGTCTACTGTTTTGCTCATAACTTGAGCTACAGAGCTCCGATTCCAAAACTTTTTGGTTCAAAACAGAGCTGGCTTTGAGCTCTACGACTTTGTAGAAGAAATTGTTTTCTGATTCGGAGTGCAGGTGGGTCTGAAATTAAAAACACAGAGACTGTTTTTCATGACAGTTTTGGGCTCTGTTGTTTTCTTTGCTGCAGACAGCTTACCCGTGTACACTGCAGGTAGCAGGCACATATGAGGTGTTACAAGATCGGGTTTGACTCCCAGGTACAGGTTGAGTCTAGTACTCCCACAGGTCTTGCCAGTTGCAGTTGAGTGGTTCTTCTGCAGTGTTGTGGCTTGCATACATGGTGTTTGAGCGGGTAATGCTCTATGTATGCTTATGTGGTGAGCAGTAGATCTTGTGAGCAAGTGCAGAGGTTGGTTATGGATGACATGTATGATCACCTGTGGTACTCTTTGTGAGCATTTGTTGGACACAGGTTTGCAGAGCTTATGCATGTATGTTGAATTTAGTTTGATGCGCATTGATTGCTCATTGTATTGAGCTTGCAGGACAATGGTTATTTTGTGTTGATAGCCATTGTGCGTCGAAACTCTGGCGAAATTTTCCCAGGAGTTTTATGCGTATCATTTATGTAATCTAGGTAGAGATTGCGGGTTGCACTCAGCATTTGTGTGCGGTGTTCTCTGCAGGTGGGAGATTTGTGCGTATGTATGCATCGATACCACACAGTGTGGGCTTGGTGATTAGCTCACAGATTGCAGTGTGATACTAGAGCATGCGAGGCTTGTATTGACATTGCGGGAGCTCTATTTTGGAGTGTGTCTCACAGGTTTTACATTGTGTTTCTGGCCATATTTGTAGACAGTTTCCAGGTGTTGTTGGAGAGGTGGTTTTGCTATCTAGCTTGCTACTTGTGCTCATGGCAGAGACAGGTGATCGATCAGATTGTGACCTCTCACAGATGCGCGTGTTTGATGGGTCAGACTTTGCGGCATGGAGAGAGTGTATGCTTGATGCATTGACACAGCGAGGGTTGCATCGACCATTGAGTGGTGATGTAGCTAGACCTTCAAACATGTCTGACGATCAGTGGCAAGAGCTAGAAGAGATGGCACTATCTACACTCTCTTTGCACCTTGCGGAATCTGTATATGCTCTTGTTATGTATGAGAATACTTCGAGAGCACTTTCGCGCAGATTACATGATATGTATGATCGATCTGAGTCATCACGGACTCGTGTGATACATGTACATTCACGAGCACGCCGACAGGTGACATGTTGGTATTGTGGTCATTCTGGACACGTTAGATGGCGCTGTTTTCGTCGTATGCGACATCGTAGGAGACATGGCAGTCTCAGAGATGTATGTAGTGATGCCATGGACTCAGTTGCTTTGACAGTTGATGCAGATGTAGTGTCGGAGTATACTAGTGACGGGGATGTCACTTTTACCTCGAGCTATGCACGAGATGCTATACATGTGGATAGTGCACTCCCTTCACAGTGGTTGCTAGACGCAGATGCTATGTTTCATGTCACGCCGCATCGTGCATGGTTTTGTAGCTATTCTAGCGGGATGCTTGGCAGTGTACGTTTGACCGATGGATCGGTGCATGCGATAGCAGGTGCAGGAGATGTGAGACTGTCATTACCGAGTGGTGCATCTTACTTGTTACGACATGTGCGCTATGTACCAGATTTGACAGTGAGTTTGATCTCGATTGGTCAGCTTAGAGATTGTGGATGTCAGATTTCGCTACGAGAGCGAGATTTTGTGATGCATTTGGGTTCGCTAATGATTGCGAGAGGTGCCAAGAGTGGTACAGGTTACCCATTGCATGTGGATCACGCGAGAGAGGATGTTGTCTCTGTGATCATGCAGCCAGGTAGACAGTGAGAGAGCAGGCGAGTCTCTTTTGCTTATGGGTTGCAGGATGCTTTGCATGGAGTGCAGAGTAGTGAGCTCGTTGTGCACACAGTTGGGGCACGACTTGAGCAGTCACACAGAGAGGTGACAGAGTCAGACATGCATGCTTTGCTAGTGACTGAGCAAAGCAGAGAGTCAGTTGTGTGAGATACTTCTATGCAGGATAGACAGGTAGAGCGGTCTTGCTATAGTGAGTCACGACAGGAGGACGTTGTGCAAGAGTCTATGCATATGGAGTTAGAGCATGAGAGCTCTAGTGAGTCACAACAGATTGAGTGGTCATGTTTGCAGTGGATGATTGTAGAGGAGGCTGAGATGTCAGCGATTATGCAGTCATTCCTTTCTATGCTCGACAGTGAGCATGGGGATATAGTTGTGCAGGATATGTCTTATAGCAGACACCTAGAGCAGCTTGTTTGCTCTGAGGTTGCACGACAGGTTGATGCGTCTTTTGCGGACAGTCAGGAGATGCATGTGTCTGACACGCCTTGTCAGTCAGAGATGCCTATTGCCAGGGATATATATGTTGATGCATGCTCCGTAGAGCTAGCAGGGCCCGCTAGCATTGCATCGGCATTCGGTGGTCTCATGTATGAGATGCTGATCTTGAGACCGGATATCGCAACTGCAGTGGGAGCATTTGCAGTTGGGGTTGTCAGTCGTTTGTTGACTGATGATGGCGTATTGCACGAGGGAGATATGCAGGTATTGTGTACATACTTGCAATACGTGTGCGGTACGTGTGGTGGTGTATGGACTTACACGGGAGCAGGACAGCCGGATGCACACGATCACAGCCAGCCAGTGGGCATCGGTTGAGAGCGGTTTTCTCTCGCCTTTTGTAGTCTTTAGACTAGGTTCCCTTGCTTAAAGGCACAGTCGCCTTTAAGTGGGAGGTTGTTGGGGTATAGGCGCCTGTGCCTTGCCCGGCCGCCTAGAGTCTGGGCGCCCACTGACTTGTATACCTTATACATAGCATAAGTGTATAGGGGGCTGCTCACTCTTTTGAGCCTCCCCACCCACATCGTGTGTGTCTCTCCTTCTCTCTCTCTCACTCTCCGTCTGTGGTGCTCCCCGATCCCCTTCAAAATCACTCGCCGAAAACCAAAATTTCACGGCCAATCCTCTCAAGCAAAGCTCAAGACCGGCTTCGCTAGAATATTATGGCCAGACGTTGACCGAAAAGTGGTCGAAAAACGGTCGGTCGTTTGGCCAGTTGGCCGGTGATCGGAAGTCAATGGCCAGTGGCCAAATTCAATGGCTGGTAGCTGATTTCAAAGGCGGACTTTTTTTCTCAAGGGCGGCCACACATGGGCAGATTGAAGGGTCCAATTTGGACTTGTCTACAGAAGGACGGCTACACATGGCTGCCTCTCATGAGAGATGGCAACCCTTTTGGCCTATAAAAGGAGTCCTCTTCTACACACAAAAATGGATTTGTGAAGCATTGTGTTTCATTGTGAAGTTGATGTGAGGTGGTGAGAGTGAAGCAAGGCGAGAGATCCAAAAGGGTATAATCCCTTTGTAATCTACTTCTTGTTTTGAAGTACTAAAGCCATTGAGTGGCTGCTTTCCCGTGGACGTAGTCCACATTGGGTGATCCACGTAATTCATGCGTACTCTCTCTCTCTCTCTCTCTCTCTCTCTCTCTCTCTCTCTCTCTCTCTCTCTCTCCCCCCCCCCCCCCCCCTCTCTATAATCTCTCGTGTGTGAAAATTATATCTCTCCATTAAGTAAACTACTCAACAATTAAGTAAATTATATCTCTCCATTAAGTAAACTACTCAACGATCTACTTAGCTACGCCCTATTTCCTAACATCAAAGATCCTAGATAAAGGTCCCGTTTAACATGACTATTGTGTGTGTGGCTCCATAGAAACCAATATATGACTCGACGAAATTTCTCCAGGGGATACATCCTGTCTGGGTTGAGTTCACGGGTCTATCTAGATGGATTTGGGATAACATCGGGTTGCTTGCCAATCAGCTAGGCACCCCCTTGTTTGTTCCTAACAAGAGGGGACTGGGCAGATCCTCTAACCAAGTTTGTATAATTTGGAACATCTCTACGTCACCACCAAAGACTATGGTGATCAATGTTGGAGCTGGGCTTATTACTATTCTCCTCAATTTTGGAATGTACTTTGGGGCATGGTTTGAGTGTAACAAATTTGGTCATTTTGCCAAGGATGGCCCCATTAAGGTTAATGAGAATATTTTTCCTACAATGCAAGATTCTAGTGTAGGGCTTGGAAACCATGTCATTGGGAAGGAAGTAGTCGTGGAAGAGAATGAGAAAAAAATGAAGAATAACGTAGAGACAGGAGTAAAGGAGAAAAAAGAGACTATGTTGTGCGATAATAAAGCGACCAAATTGCAGGAGAATTATGTGTAAAAGCAAAGCCTCACACTACAAATCCTCGAAGGCCCATGCAATGATAATCCCATTGTTTTTCATGCCTCTACATCTAAGATTTTGACAGTTACAACTGCATCGGTTGTGCAAGTCCCAGGACTGAAGAGGATCAAAAGGATGAATTCAATGGCAAGAGAATCCATATCATTGAAGGATACGGGATCCTTGAAAGGGAAAGTCTCCTCTCCCCTTCCCTCTCAACTAAAGGGAGGGACTTGTGTCCTCTTGCTCCACAATCCCTTTGAAGTGCTTCAGATGAAAGAACCCCGTGTTGCTAGAGAACCTTCTGACTCTCCTAGATTCAAGGATGTAGAAATGGAGTAGGGATCAGATTTTGATGATTTTGTCCCTCTCTCCCAATGAAAGAAGATCTGGCTATCTAATCATGGAACATCAAAGGATTGAAGACCCAGAAGAAGCACGCCCTCTTCTGGGAGGAAGTTTGAAAGGATAAGAAAGTTAATTGTTGAGTCATCCAAGAACATCATCTAGACGCTGTGGCAGAAAAAGAAAACAGGCATTTGGCAATAATTTGGTGTTCTATGGAGAGAGAAAGAGTGGATGGGTTCACTGGTCTACTCTCTATCCCCCTCTAGGAGAGTCCTAGGAGTGAGAGTCAGTTGGGTCGATCAGCTTATCACCATAGTAAACATATATGGCCCCTACAATGCCAAGGATAGAGCCAAGTTGTGGATGCACCTTAGGGATTCCCCTAATGAAGGAGAGTGACTAATGATAGGTGACTTCAATATGGTGGAGAAGAGCAAGAAAAAATAGACTCAGCTAGTCTGTTGGCAGGTTCTGAAAAAACTAAATGGTTGGGTCTCTGTGAGATGGGCTATGATGGACCTATGGGAGGTGGGTCCCTCAAACATCACACTAGGCTTCACATACACAAGCGTACAGTATGCCCACATGGCCTCCTAGCTTGATAGGTGCTACTGCTCTCACGAAGCTGATTGGATCTCGTTGATAATTGAGATGAAGCTGATGTCAACGAAGAGTCTATCAAGCCATCTACCTTTACACATGAAACTCAAGAAAGCGAAAGGGGAGGGGCAGGTCCCTAGAGGGGGTAAGAATCTTCTTGTCACTAGGGCACACCTATTCAAAGACCCTCTGTTTAGAGGGCTTACCAAGAAATCTTACCAAGAATTCAGTAAACTCATAAAGATATTAAAGCTAGGAAAACCTAAAGCTTGGGACCTCTTTGCTCGGAGTATACAAAAAGAGATAAAAAGATTGTGCCCTCGGACAGGCCCAAGACAAGCATTGGAAGTATCTCAAAGAGGAGATTTCTTGTCTAACTTCCAAAAAAGCTATTGGGTTGGCATTTGAAGAAGAACAAAATAGGTGTCTTGAAGCTAAAACCAACCTAGCCGAGTAGCATCTCGAGGAGGTTAGGAGGGTGAGATTGTTATCCATGGAGACCTTCCTTCAGACAAAAACCACTAATCACGTACATTTTTTTAGGTCCTTGGAAATCAAGAAAAAACGAGGCTCTGTCCACTAGCTCACATATGAGAATGGAAATGCTACAGAAGAACAAGATGAAATGGCTAGGATGATCCTTGAGCATCTAAGAAAAATCATTGGCCAATCCCAGACCCGTTCTCAAGAAGTGGATGAAGCCAGAGTGACCTTGCTAGAGAGTGTCAATAGGACAATTCCCCAACCTGAATCCAATTTTCTAGAGATGGCCTTTTCTAAAGATGAGTGCTTTCTTGCGTTGGAAGCTCTTGGCAAGGAGAAGTCCCCTGGCTAGGATGGTCTGTCCACAAAATTCTTCAGGGAGTTATGGGATGACCTCAAGATCTCAATCACGTATATGGCTAACCAAGATTTTGTCAAGGGGTCATGGGATCCTAGTGTGAAAAGAGGGCTTATCAAGACTATCCCAAAACAAGTTTTTTGCTCTCATCTTAAGCACTAGCATCCCATAACTATTATGTCTGTGGAATATAAAATCATTGCCAAGGCAGCCGCTCTTAGAATTGCCCCCCTCTTGGACATTGTCATCTCCCCTCATCAGCACGGGTATATCAATGGAAGGTCTATATATGACAATATCTTGGAAAAATTAGTTGGCACTGAGTACGCAGACTTCACAAAGCAGAAATGCATCCTACTTCAGCTAGACCTGGACAAGGTGTACGATAGGATTATGTGGTCTTTTATTTAAGATGTCATGAAATTACTAGGCTTTGGGCCTCATCTTTGTCGTCTTATACACACTCTGGGTGCAAACAGTCAATATGAGCTCTTGTTCAATGATAGAATCATGGGCTCCTTTGAATCCAAAAGATCTATCAAGCAAGGATGCCCCCTGGCCCCTCTTCTCTTTGTGCCACTAGATCGCATCCTCTAATAACGATGTTCAAAGTTGTTGTTGCACGGGGTGAAATTCAAAGTTTAACTTTTCCCTGCAACGAGAAGCTCCTAGCCAAGATGTTTGCAGATGACTCCCTCCTCTTTTTGAAAGCCTGCCCTTAGGTGCTCAAGAAGATGCTAGAGATTTTGCAGACATTTGTTGTGGCTTCTGGTCCAAGTGTAGTATTGAGAAGTCTAGACTGATCTCCTTGATGGAAAACAACTCCTTTGATCCATCAGTCTGGTCAGGGGAGATCGTGTCTAAAGGAAGGATTTTTTGACAACTAGGCACCCCCTTGAGGGTGGAAATTACACACAAGCAAAGTTTCTAGTGGGTCTTGGAGAAGATCCAATGAAAAACAAGAAGGTGGGAGTATACGTTGCTTCCCTTCCCGAGTTTGGTCAAAGTGATCAATTCATTTATGCTTCCTTATATTGCCTTCACCAGCCCGCTCCTCGAAATAGCCAGATGTAACTGGAAGAAGTTTTTGAAACATGTCAAAAGATTCTTATGGAGGACAACACCAAAGCCTCATCACCTTGGAAATGGGCAAAGTGGGAAGTTATCACTTGACCGGTAGCCCAAGGTGGCCTCAAAATTCTCAACCCCATTGTTTCACTTCTAGGATGTAAATAGCAAGTGCTGGAAATCCTCTAACCAATTGGCTACCTAGTTTCAACTCAATGGCACAGAGAAGCTAATTGTCAATAGAGTTGTAGAAGGCCTGGACAATATTTTGATGCCAATTTAGAAATCTACTTTTGAGTGAAAAGCTTGGAAATGGCCCACGAGTGGGCATTTCTTTAAACCTCATACCAAGGGCATCTACCAAGCGTTAATGCACGAGGATGATTGGTTCACCCCTCTGAACAAGTAGTGAAAGAAGAAATGGGTGGAAGCTCGAGACCTAGATATCTTCATCCCATTGGTTCTGGACTTGTGTCTGAATATCCATCAAAGTTTGAAGAATTAAATATGGACAGTCCTCAAGATTCAAAACCTTGTGACCCATCTTTCGACAATGATCACACATTTTCTATGGTCAAATCTTATGGAGCAAAGATTGTTGCCACCATTCCTTGATAGCTTCCAATATTGCCAAGAGATCTTTGTACGAACAATCATAATGTCTTTGAAAGGATCTCTAGTCTATATACTTTGTTGAACAATGATACTTCAAATGATTTCTAGAATCACAATAGTTGCATTTCCTAAAAGTTTCATATAAAAAATTAGTCCACTTCTAAAGGAATCCCTCATCAATATTCATCCACATCCTTGTTGCATTTTGCATTATAATCTTCAGTTGTTCTCTGAGACCAAGTTGACCTACCACACCTATCAACTCCTATGGGTTGATATCTTCGAAATTGAACCATATTATGTCCATAGTCTATTTTAGTATCAGAAGTTCAATTGTGAAATTTAGTAAGTCTCCTAGAAATCATCTTCTCGTGTCGTACTTCGGTGCTCGACATGATTGAATCCAACCAATTCCAAAAACCCAACTCAAAAAGTGATTCTTTGTCAAGAGCAACTTAGCTTACCACTGTGATCGCCAAAATGGAATCATCTGGTCTCTTCGGACAGCTATTCTAGGTTGAGTTAGTAGAGTTAGCTAAACTAGTTGAGGCAAGCGGACTTCAAATAATATATCAGATAAACAAAACGATAACTAAAATGGAAATGATAAATAGACTGGAACTGGATTGTGCACAATTGGAATGGAGTACAATAGCATATGAGCCCAAGGATTGCTCTAAGCCTAAAAGCCAAGAGAGTACAAGAGTGAGATGAGCTCCAAGAATGATACTAGACACAAGAGTACACTACAATAGTAGCGTACACAATAGCCTATCAAATGAAGTAATGGCCCATATTTATGGCTATTACATTGGGCCTCTAATTGTTTGTCCATTGTACAATTATCGCGGTAACTGATCTCGATAATTACAAGTTTAGTCGCAAGTCAGAATTTCTGACTGGGAGTTATTTCCACTGTCTACATTGAATGACATGTTTCCAATACTTTACCAAATCTCTGAGCAGCCTACTAAAAATAGCCAGGTATCACCTATAACCACAGTATACGTGCATATACTTGTTTCATAGCAATAAACTGTCATAAAATCTAATATCTAACTAACCCAAATGATTTTCTCATATTAAACTGATCATTTAATGTGGGAGAATAAAAGGGAACAAGAGTTAGAATAGAGACATGAGCTTCTAGACCTATCACAGCAGGGGACCAAAAGGAGAGATGGTTGCATCTCAATAGGGATCCAAAAGGACATGGTCCATCAAAGAGCAATGTGCAATAGACATGTGCTTCTAGACCTATCTCAGCAGGGGATCAAAAGGAGAGATGATTGCATCTCAATAGGGGTCCAAAAGGAGATGGTCAATCAAAGAGCAATGTGCAATAAGTGCTTCGAGACTTACCTCAGAAGGGGACCAAGAGGAGAGATGGTTACATCTCAATAGGTGTCAAAAAGGAGGTAGTCTATCAAAGAGCAAGGTGCATCTAATGGATCTTAAAAGACCTTAGGGTTAGCTTCATTAGAGACTTCCAATGGTTAGTGTTAAAAGTCCTTTGACCTTAGGCAAGCTAGGGCTGAGCTTGAGGTGGGAACCCAACCTAAGCTTAAGGTGCTTGTCGTGCTTGATGACTAAGGTGCTTGAGGTGCTTGTCGTGCTTGATGACTTTGAGGTGCTTGTCGTGCTTGATGACTAAGGTGCTTGTCATGCTTGATCACTAAGGTACTTGAGGTGCTTGTCATACTTAATGAAGGAGGTGCTTGAGAAGCTTCCGATGCATGGGGGGTAAGGTGCTTTAGTCAAAAAGAGACCCTACAAACTTAATGAGGAAGGTGATTGAGAAGCTTCCCATGCATGGGGGGGAGGTTCTTGAGTTAAAAAGAGACCCTACAAAGGAGGGGGAAAGTCCCAAAGTTAGGGGAATCTTTGACTTAACCTCCCACTCACCCAAAGGGCACCCTTTTTCTCAAGGGGCACATGGGTCACATGTCAGACTCTCCCTATGCTTAGCCACATGGTGTGCTTGAATGCTATTGGTTGGGCTAAAGAGGGGTCCAATGAGATTATAGTTCCAGCCAAAAAATATATAGATATTTTCAATCTCTCTCTTTCTAAAGGAGGACACTTGTCCAAAGACTAGCCATGTATTTGAATGCATGTTGCATGTGATTGGCTAGGGGGAGAGGGGTCCAATGAGCTTGAAGCATGTGGAAAGGCTAGAACTCACCCCAAGCAAGCAAGGGGGGTGTTTGGGGGGTATACACCACACACACACACTCATTTTGTGGATCATTCTCACTTGGTGAAAGTAGAGGATCTCCACCTCCTTCTCCAAGCTTGTGAGAAGTGAGAGCCTACACCAACACTCTTGGCTATGAAATGCAAATCCAACAAAGAGCCATGCTTCAATGCTTAAGCTTGCCATCTTCTCCATATTCATTACTATGCTATTATGTATGCTAGCAAGAAGAGTGATGATAAGTGACAAACTATTTCTTTCTCCTATGGAATGTTTCTTCTTCCTCTTCCCTACCCCCATGCCCTGCTAGCTCTCTCCATCTTTGAAGGTGTTTGAGGTCATGGGATTGAGGCTTGGGATAGTTAATGCTTTCAACAAGGTTTATGCTATGCTTGTGATGCATGAATCTTTCCATCTTCATTGCATCACCTAGGTCACAAGGAACACAAAGACTGTATTGTACGAAGTCTCTCTTGATGGGAGAAACTATAATACAAATGCCTATTGGAGGGTGGCGGCTCCGTATGAATCTGGTCCTCAATTGTTGTCATGCTCTCTAAACACTCTCTCTCTCTCTCTCTCTCTCTCTCTCTCTCTCTCTCTCTCTCTCTCTCTCTCTCTCTCTCTCTCTCTTGCAAAAGTATTGTTCATTCCAAGTTAACTAAGTACCATGTTTATGTTGCTACCATCAATTAAGTTCGCCCGCTATGCTCACAAAGTAATCTCACAAAAAGTGCTTTATCTTATTTCCTAATCTGCTACTCTCAAGTTTATCGGCCATTTCCATTAAATTGGTATCAGAGCATTTGGTTTCTCTTTCTTGCTTAAGAAGAGAGGTCCTTAAGTAGCCTATTAATGGTTGATTTTGTTAATTATATTAGGGTAAGTGGGACAGGGATCTATTATCGGGTTTGTTGAACCCACTATGTGGGATATGGTGCACACCTCGGGAGCTTTGGTCTTAATAATGGAGTTTTTTTAGACTTGAGACTTGCTTGTGGCTTTACCGTTATTGAGCCATAATAAGTCCGAAAGGAGCTATCCCTGGAAAACTTCACTATGTTATACTCACTCCACTACTCTCTATAATTAACCAATTCGAGCCGTGGGTGTAGATACTTAAGTGTCTATTTTCAAAGGCTAAGAGGAGTAGCAACTAAGGTTTTAAAGTGCCAAAGCATACACTAAGTAAACACATAAGTTTAATTAACATGGCTGACAATAACCAACATAGTAGAATGAACATTGACAACTTTGATTTTGCACAAGGTGCTAATGATGATGCCCCCATGTTTGTTAATTATCTTGTCACTAGGTTACAACCCTGCTTTGCAAGCCGAAGCTACTCAAAAACTTTATGCTTATGGGATTTCCTTTTCTCTCCAAGAGGAGAGAGAGCTTAGGAGGCCTCTTGATGAGACCCCCAAAAGAAGACTCCAAAGAACAAGAAAGAAATGAATCCCTAAGTTCCTCAGAAGATGTGGCTTCATGAAGACGACGGTCTAGACAATCGGCAACTGCTCCCAAGAGGAAACGGTCAACCCATAGTCCTTCTCCTTGTCGCTCCGAAAGGGAATAGAGGAAACAAAGGAAGAAAAGGGAAAGAAAGAGATCACCCTCTTCTTTCACCTTCCTCCTCTTCCGATGAAAGCTATGGCTATTCTCCTAGAGAATACAAGAGGGGAAGACATCGCAAATTTTACCCTGCATGGCGAAGGTCACAAAATCTCAAGAAGTTCAAAGAGGGAGGAAAGAGTACCTCTTTTCTCACCTATGATGGCACCTTTGGTGCTATTGACAAAGTATTGGCCTTTGTCCAACAATTTGATGCGGCCTTTGGAGACGAGGGCTTCACGGAGTCCTCCAAGCTACACCATGTAGCTATGCACTTCCAAAAGTCGGCTCGTCAATGGTGGGCTAGCCTTCGTGGCAACGGAGAAGCCCCAAAGACATGGAAAACTCTACGAGTTTCCATCATGAAGCAATTCCTTGCAAGCAATACAAAGAACAAAATGGCGGAGTTTGAGGCTTCTCTCTCATGAGTCTATCCACAAATACGTGGACAAGTTTTGGGATTTATATCTCAAGGCTATTGTCTTTCAAAGGATATACTTTGCCAAGAAAAAGCAATAATTTTGTGCGGGATTACCCAAAGAGATTACCCGAGCTTTTTGTAACGACCACCAAAGGCATGGTTATCGTCCTTGCCCCAAGAGAATTGCCCGCAATGAGACTCCTAGAGCCTCTATGGTTGAAGCTCCAAAAGAGGATGCTCATTGCCAAGGATTTCTCCTTTCCTATGCTTGGGGAAAGATGCAAGAGAATGTTGTCTTTATTTTGTTTGACCCTAGTTCAACTCACAACTTCATATCCATGGAGTTGACCACTAAGCTAGGAATACAAGCCCATGAGATGGGAGATTCATCAAAAGCTGATGGAGCTATCAAGGGACAAGACATGTGAGTTAATTCCTTAATTGGAAAATTAAGGCTTCATGTCCAAGCTATGCGGACAAAGAGGATTTCTTCATCTCCCCTCTCAAACATGAGAATGTTATCGTTGGGGCACCATGGTTTAACCGCATGGCTTCCAACATGAAGTTCCTTGAAAGGAGAATCTACTTCACCTACAAGGAAAAGAGCATGTACATAGATGCTAATGAGTTGGGGAACACCATATCCTTGCAATAAATGGAATCAAGAGGAATTAGAGTTGTCTAATATCCTAAATGGATCCCAAGATGTTTTCATTGATGAAATCCCTAGTGAGATACCTCTAAAATGAGGGATGATGACCATGCAATTAAGCTCCTACCAGGAATCTCACTGCCTAACAAGCCTCCTTATCAAGTTTCACAAGCTCAACAATAGGAGATCATGAGGCAAGTGCATGAATTGGTGGGAAAAGGGATGGTGAGTTCGAGCTCCTCCTCATTTTGTTCACCATTGCTTTTAGTGCAAAAGAAAGATGACACATATCACATGTGTGTCGACTATAAAGCACTAATAAGATCACTATCAAAAATAGATTTCCCATGCCGCGAGTAGAAGATCTATTTGATAATTTACAAGTTTTGGCCTGACAAATGCTCCAGACGCATTCAAACTCATGATGGACAAAAATCTTTAGGCCATTCAAATTCTCTTGAAGAGTACAAGCGACACCTCCAGGTAATCTTTCAAGTTGTGAGAGAGAATAATCTTTGCATTGATCAAAAGAAAAGTGATTTTTTTCTACAAGAGATTCGATATCTATGTCACATTATCTCTAAAGATGGCACCCGTATGGATCAAACGAAGTTAGAGATAATAAAAGGATGGCCTAATCCAAGGAATCTACATGAGGTACGAAGCTTCATAGGTATGTGTGCATACTATAGATGCTTCATTGAAAAAATTCTAGCTAGTAGCAAGCCCATTACATGACTTAACAAAAAAGAACGTTAAGTATTCATGGACTGCAAAAGTGCAAGAAGCTTAAGGAGAATCTTATCTCTCAACGTGTGCTCACACTACTAGATCTCTCAAAGCCATTTGAGGTCCAATGTGATGCTTGTGGTGATTGCCTTGGAGCTATTTTTCTTCAAGAAGGGTATGCCATTGCATATTAGAGTCAAAGACTCAACTTCGATAAGTGCGTATTGGGAAAATACGAAAATTCTATATGTCCTAAACACGTGGAAACACTATCTCTTGGGGACTCCATGCATCCTACGAATTGATCACAAAGCCTCAAGAACTTCATGACGCAAACCAATCTTTCCGACAAACAAACGATGTGGGAAAATTTTCTTTTCAATTAAATTTCATATTGCTCACATTGATAACAAGCACAATCAATTAGTGGTCGATGCACTTTCACAACGACCAAGGGTAAATGTGGTGTCTATAGCAACTCACAATGATCTATCTTTTATGATAGACGAGTATGCTAACGACAGAGACTTTAAGTACATATTTACAGCCTTTGCAATAGGGAAGAAAAAAGAACCATTCACCTTGAAGGATGGTTATCTTCCCAACGGCAATAGCTATGTGTTACTCACCCATACAATAAGAAAGTCATGTATGAATTCCATACTTCTCCTTTTGCGGGGCATAGAGGGATTCCATAATCTACTCTTCGAGGAGTAGAAATGTATGTTACCATATACATATGATAGTGATGTGTGTGAACACACTAGGACCGTCGGGGCATTTTTTCCCTCTTTAGGAGGTTTTTTCTCCCGAGCATTGTATATACGCCCATCACTCTAGGGCTATCTATCTTTCCATTTCATACTAAGTAACACACTCTCTATTGTGTGCCTTGAGCTTCCTTTGTCTTCTCCAAGCTGCGTGCGTTTCTCTGCAACCCTAATTCCAACAATTGGTATCAGAGCAGGTTGTGTCCTCCCGGGCTTAGTCGCCAGCTGCTCCAGCAATCGCATGCTCACTTTCCCCAATTTCAGTGAGCTTTGGCAAGCGTTCGCAGGTCGACAAAAACTTTGGGTAAGCTCGTAGAGCTCAGTCTGCTTAGATTTTTTATTCGGGCTCATTTCAGCCTCTGTTTCCACTACAAGCAGCTCTGCACAGGCTATTTCGTCATTTTGTGCAGAATTTCTGTCAGTGCCATTTTCTGCATAATAGGTGCCTCGTAGTCTTCTACGGTTTGTTCTATATAGAACTATTGTTCCCGCTCCATTTCTCCTATTTTCGGGCATTTTTCACATCAAGTGCAGCATTTACCATGGCTGACAACAACACAGATGTGTTCAAGATGTTTGTTTTTTAGGACAGGTTGGATGGGGACAACTACCCTATGTGGGCTTATATGATGCAACATGTTCTTGTGTCAAAGTGCGTCTGGAACATTGTGCAGGGCATTGATGTACGTCCTGGTTTAGAGGATATAGGCGATGTTGAGGATGTTGCAGGTCTTGCTGCAAGGATTGCTGCTATTAGAGTTGTTTTGCCTACGGCAGAACAAGCTCGTTGGGATGTAAAGGATGCGCAGGCTCATGCATTGATTGCATTCTCTGTGAAGCGCACCATTGTTCCTCACATCCATTCAGCAAAATCTGCAAAACAGGCTTGGAATATTTTGGCTGGTCTTTATGCAAGTCGCAATGAGGCTAAAATTGCTTTGCTGCGTAAAGAGTTGGAGTCAAAGATTATGCATGAGGAAGATGATATGGACACTTTTCCTGCTAGTGTCAAGGATATCAATGAGCAACTTATTTCTGCAAGTGAAGTCATTTCAGACAGTTCCCTTGTGCAGACTGTTCTTGATGCCTTACCAGATTCCTACCAGACTTTTGCTAGTACTTAGAGACTTATGACCCAAGGAAATCCAGAATTTTTCAAGTTTGATGTATTATGCACATTGCTGTTGCAAGAGTCACTTTCCTCAAAAAACATGACTTGACAGCATGCAGTTGAACAGGCTTTTATTGCTTCTCAAAGAAAGGGTGGTAACAGTAATGCAGCCACTTCTTATGGTTCTGCTGCGAGTGGCAAAACTTCTGTTCCTAATGCTTCTGCTCACAGCACTTTGTCTGGCAATTCTGGTTATAAGGGCAAAAAGAAGATGCGTTGCCATTATTGTAAAGCTAATGATCACTTGATCAAGTCGTGTCCTAAGTTGAAGGCCAAAGAGGCTAAGAAGAAAGAGGGTGGTTTCACTGCAAATGCTGGTTCCACTACAAATGCATCCATTATTGAGTCTTCTGTGAAAGGAGATTGTGATGTTGATGTTGATGTAGAATGGGCTTTTAGCGTAGTAGAGTGCACTTACAATCGTGTTGTCCATGATGCATGCTTGTCAGTTGCTGCAGATTCACATGTGTGGTATTTTGACAGTGATGCTAGAAAGCACATTACCTCACATCGGGAATTGTTTACCTCTCTCGAGTCTGTCCCTCATGGGAATTCAGTCACTTGTGCCAACAATGCCTCTTATCCGGTTCAGTGATTTGGAAAAGTTGTGCTTACTGCTGCAAATGGCAGTTCCTTCACACTTGTTGATGCACTTTCTGTACCTGGGATCAAGAAGAATCTCTTGTCCGTATCCGCACTTGCTAGACTTGGACTTGTAGTCAAATTTATGGATGACAGATGTATAGTTCATGATCTCAGTTTTGGTGATGAAATTGTTGCATCTGGCCTTTTGTGCCGTGGGCTGTATAAGCTCACTTTGTATGACAAGTGTGGACAAAATTTTGCGAATGCTGTTGCAGATTCAAGGGCTATTTCAGATGCAAAACTTTGGCATGCACGTTTTGGTCATCTGAATTTTGCTAGTTTGCTGCGTTTGCAGAAATCTGGTATGGTTGCTTCTTTGCCGCCTCTTGAAGCACCTGTCAAGCATGTTTGTGAAGGCTGTATTTTGGGTAAGATGCAGCGTTCTAAGTTTCCACAGGATGGTTCAGTTCGGGCCACATGCAGGTTGCAACTTGTGCATAGTGATGTTTGTGGGCCCATGCAAACTCCGTCCTTGGGCAATTACCTTTACTTCGTGACTTTCATTGATGATTACTCCAGGCATGCATAGGTATTTCTGCTTAAAGCGAAGTCCGAAGTTTTTGTGTGCTTCAAAGAATTTCTGGCTATGGCTGAAAATGTATCGAAACGTACTATGGACACCCTCCGTTCCGATCGAGGGAGGGAGTATATGTCTCATGAATTCAATGCATTTCTGGCTAGTCGTGGGATAAAACACCAATGTACAGTGCCTTATACACCTCAGCAAAATGGTGTTTCTGAGAGGAAAAACAGGTCACTGACGGAAATGGCACGATGTATGGTCAAAAGTCAAGCTTTGCCGCATTCTTTTTGGCTTGAGGCCATCATGTGTGCCACTTATGTACTAAACAGGTGTCCTACGAAAGCTTTGCAGTCTATTGCTCCATATGAAGCATGGCATGATAGAAAGCCTTCTATTGAGCATATGCGTGTTTTTGGTTGTTTGGCATATGCTTTGGTGCCCCAAACACAGCGCATAAAATTGGATGATAAGGCTGTCACATGTATTTTTGTTGGTTATAGTGCTGAAAGCAAAGGTTACAGGTTGTATCATCCGCAAACAAAACGTATTCTGGTTTCACGGGATGTAGTGTTTGTGGAAGATTCTGTTCAGCCCTTGCTGTCATATACTAGAGATAGTAATGTAAGCTCACAGGACATTTATGACACTTTGTTGCCTCTTTTCAGTGGTGGAAATACGAATGTAATTTCCAATGAGGCAAATGTACATACTATGGGGGTTTATAAAAATGTTACAGATCAGCCTATTACTGATGCAGGTGTACATGATGTACTTGATGAGGAAAGGGCTGAAAATTATTAGGCTAGAGGTATGCCAAAATGGCTGGTGCACACTTTGCGTGACAGTAAATTGGATGCACCTTTGTCTAGTCGTACTCGTTCAGACTCTCGCCATGCATGTTATGCATCAGATTGTTATGCTTTGGCTGTGTCTATCTTACATGATGTTGAGGAGCCTCTGTCTTTTGATGAAGCACAGAATTCAGAAAATTGGATGGCTGCCATGCAATCAGAATATAATGCACTTATAGACAATGACACATGGACTTTATGTGATTTGCTTCCTGGCAAAAAAGGCCATTGGTACGAAGTGGGTTTACAAGTTGAAACACAAGCTGTATGGTGAGATCGATCGCCATAAGGCTCGACTTGTTACAAAGGGTTATGCACAGCAAAAAGGCATAGATTATGAAGAGACTTTTGCTCCTACTTGTCGTATGACTACTGTGCGTTTTCTATGTGCATTGGCAGCTCATTTTGGTTGGGATGTACATCAATCAGACATTGTTACTGCTTTCTTGAATGGTGACATATTTGAGGAAGTTTATGTAACGCAGCCTCACGGTTTTGTCATAAAAGGACAAGAGGACAAGGTGTGTAGATGTAAGAAGGCTTTGTATGGGTTGAAGTAATCTCCTCGTGCTTGGTATGAGAAAGTTGACACTCATTTGGTCAAACGAGGCTTTCGTAATAGTCCAACAGAAAGCACATTATATGTAAAGCGTGAGAGTGATGTACTTCTCATTGTGGTTCTTTATGTCAATGATTTGCTGATCACTGGACCAAATGAGAGACATATTGTTGAATTTAAGGCTGATTTGAATGCTACTTTCAAGATGAAAGATTTGAGACTGTTGCATTGGGTATACAGTTTAAGCAGTGTGATGGTGGTATTGCCTTGTGTCAGAAAAGTTACATAGAGACATTGCTATGTAAGTTTGGACTTGAGGATTGCAAACCTATTGCCACTCCCATGGAAACAGGTTTGAAGTTGATTCTACATGATGCTGGCAATCTTGATGATGTCACTCTTTACCAAACTACTGTTGGCTACCTCATTTATGTATGCAGCACGAGGCCAGATATTCAGTTTGCAGTCTCACAGGTCAGCAGATTTATGCATAGCCCAGGGTCTAAGCATTGGCAGGTTGTCAAGAGGATTTTCCGCTACCTTAGTGGCACTTTACATCTTGGCTTGTTTTATCCCAAAGGGGGGATCATTGCCGCCAGACTTACATACTTTTTCGGACTCAGATTGGGCTGGTTGTTTTGACACGCGAGTGTCCACAAGTGGTTTTTGTTTCATGCTTGGCAGTTCATGTATATCATGGTTGAGCAAGAAGCAACCTACTGTGGCCACTTCAAGTTGTGGGGCTGAGTACAGGGAAGTCTTTACAGCTACAGTTGAGTGTGTATGGCTCAGACGCCTTTATGGCTGATTTGGGTGTTGGACAGGACACTGCCAACACTATCTACACTGACAGTCAGAGCGCATTGGCAGTTGCGAGGAACCCAGTTTGTCATTCTCGCACAAAGCACATTGAGGTGCATTACCACTATGTCAGGGAGAGGCTCTCAGCAGGAGAGATCAGCTTGGCTTATGTGCCAACACAGGAAAACCTTGCAGATCGTTTCACAAAGGCATTGTCTCGTGAGAAGCTTGAAGCTTTCCGCAAAGCTTTGGGCTTACTCCCCTTTGTGGACTGATCATGTCCTCAGGGCATGGCACTTCCTTTTACTCATGTGCCAGCTCTCATTCACCGCATCACTCCAAGGGAGATTTGTTATCATATACATGTGGTAGTGATGTGTGTGAACACACTAGGACCGCCGGGGCATTTTTTCCCTCTTTAGGAGGTTTTCTCCCTCGAGCATTGTATATACGCCCATCACTCTAGGGCTATCTATCTTTCCATTGCATACTAAGTAACACACTCTCTATTGTGTGCCTTGAGCTTCGTTCGTCTTCTCCAAGCTGTGTGCGTTTCTCTACAACCCTAATTCCAACAATGTATCTATGTTGGCCTACCATGAAAAGTAAACATACCATTAAGAGTATGTTTCAAAATGTATGGTACGCCAAAAGTCAAAATTTGGCTGAGGAAAGCAACTTGGATTGTTTCAATCGACAGGCTTAACAAGAAAACACACTATATGCCTGTCAAAAAGACTGTTAAGGCACATTAAATAGCAACCCTCTTCAGATCTCAAATTTTCACGCATCAGTGTCAAGCAAAGATCCTAGAATGACCAGTAATTTCTAGAAGGATCTCTTTGAGAATCTAGGAAGTAGATTAAATTTTTCTTTTGGCCTATCATCCACAAACGGATGACCAAAGTGAAATAAATAATCTAACGATTCTTGAATCTACTAAAAGCCTATGTCATGGAAGTAGATCAACGTTCTCAATGATAGAAGTACCTACCTCTTATAGAGTATGCGTACAATGACATTGTACATACTTCTATGGGGAAAGCAGCTTTTGAAGTTAAAGAGGGAAGATCCAAAAGTCCCTTACTACTTAAATTACATGGGAAGATCTTCGCTACTAATGAATATAGCCGAGACTCACAAGAATCTTTTCCAAAGATTAAAGAGGTTATATCCATCTCAAAGCAAAGGTAAAAAGGGATGCTGCTAATAATCATAGAAGAGCCTTAGCCTTTAAGGAAAATGATTGGGTCTTGCTAAAATTTCCCAAGGCTCATCTAAGGCATACTACGAGCAAGAATCCTTCGGGCCACCAAGAGTATTATGCTAAACTAGCAAGAAGATACTATGTCCTTTTTTAATTATTAAGCCAATCAATGAGATGGCTTATCAATTTAACTTGCCCGATCATTGGCTCATGTTGCACAATGTTTTCCATGAGAGCCTATGTAAGCCTTACAAAGGAGTGCCACCAAAAGAAGCAATAGTTGCAGACCCTCCAAAAAAATCAAAGATCAAGAAGAACTACTTCAATCTAAGTCCATCCTATGACATGAAGACAAAGTATTAAGAAATGGTAAGATTATTTGACGATATCTTATTAAGTTTAAGAATTATTCTTTTAAAGATGCAAAGAACCTAGCTTAAGGATAATATGAAGCTTGTCAATGCTTACATAGATACCTTAAAGTAAGCATATGAAAATGCATTTTAAATAAAAAATGTTTTTGTCATTGTGCATAAATTTAAACAGTATGCATGCTTAGAATCATCTTTGTGGTGATGACGTCTCCCAAACACCAAGTAGAACTTGTCACTCTAGTTTGGAAAGTATGATATGGACTAAAGAGGAGACATGCTTGCGGCAACTACGTCTCCCAAGCACCAAATGGATTAGTCATCCATCTTGGACTGATGTCGTAGGGTAAAAAGGCATCCTCTATCCGCTAAGAAACATGGACTAATGACTAGGCTTTATCTTCTCTATCTTATAGTCGAGGACGACTATGATTTCAAGAGAGAGGTAATGTCATAAAATATAATATCTAACTAATCCAAATGATTTTCTCATATTAAACTGATTATTTAATGTGGGAGAATAAAAGGGAACAAGAGTTAGAATAGAGACATAAGATTCTAAACCTATCTCAGCAAGGGACCAAAAGGAGAGATGGTTGCATCTCAATAGGGATCCAAACGGAGATGGTCTTTCAAAGAGCAATGTGCAATAGACATGTGCTTCTATACCTGCCTTAGAAGGGGATCAAAAGGAGAGATGGTTGCATCTCAATAGGGGTCCAAAAGGAGATGGTCTATCAAAGAGAAATGTGCAATAAGTGCTTCAAGACTTACCTTAGAAGAGGACCAAGAGAAGAGATGGTTACATCTCAATAGGGGTCCAAAAAGAGGTAGTCTATCAAAGAGAAACGTGCATATAATGGAGCTTAAAAGACCTTAGGGTTAGCTTCATCAAAGACCTCTGATGGTTAGTGTTAAAATTCCTTTGACCTTAGGCAAGCTAGGGCTGAGCTTGAGGTGGAAACCCGATCTAAGCTTGAGGTGCTTGCCCTGCTTGATGACTAAGGTACTTGAGGTGCTTGTCGTGCTTGATGACTAAGGTGCTTGAGGTGCTTGTCATGCTTGATCACTAAGGTACTTGAGGTGCTTGTCATACTTAATGAGGAAGGTGCTTGAGAAGCTTCCCATGCATGGGGGGTAAGGTGCTTGAATCAAAAAGAGACCCTACAAACTTAATGAGAAAAGTGCTTGAGAAGCTTCCCATGCATGGGGGGGAAGGTTCTTGAGTTAAAAAGAGACCCTACAAATGAGGGGGAAAGTCCCAAAGTTAGGGGAATCTTTGACTTAACCCCACTCACCCAAAGGGCACCCTTTTTCTCAAGGGGCACATGGGACACATTTCAAACTCTCCCTATGCTTAGCCACATGGTGTGCTTGAATGCTATTGGTTGGGCTAAAGAGAGGTCCAATGCGCTTCTAGTTCCATCCAACAAATATCTAGATATTTTCAAGCTCTCTCTCTCTCTAAGTCGTAAGGAGGACACTTGTCCAAAGACTATCCATGTATTTGAATGCATGCTGCATGTGATTGGCTAGGGGGAGAAGGGTCCAATGAGCTTGAAGCATGTGGCAAGGCTAGAACTCACCCCAAGCAAGCAAGGGGGGTGATGGGGTATACACCACACACACACTCATTTTGTGGATCATTCTCACTTGGTGAAAGTAGAGGATCTCCACCTCCTTCTCCAAGCTTTTGAGAAGTGAGATCCTACACCAACACTCTTGGCTATGGAATGCAAATCTAACCAAGAGCCATGCTTCAATGCTTAAGCTTGTCATCTTCTCCTTCTTCATTACTATGCTATTATGTATGCTAGCAAGAAGAGTGATGATAAGTGAGGAACTATTTCTTTCTCCTATGGAATGTTTCTTCTTCCTCTTCCCTACCTTCATTCCCTGCTAGCTCTCTCCATCTTCAAAGGTGTTTTGAGGCCTTGGGACTGAGGCTTGGGATAATTAATGCTTTCTACAAAGTTTATGCTATAATTGTGATGCATGAAGCTTTCCATCTTCATTGCATCACCTAGGTCACAAGGAACACAAAGATTGTATTGTACCAAGTCTCTCTTGACGGGAGAAACTATAATACAAATGTCTATTGGAGGGGGGACCGGCTCCATATGAATCCGGTCCTCAACTGTTGTCATGCTCTCTAAACTCTCTCTCTTGCAAAAGTATTGTTCATGCCAAGTTAACTAAGTACCATATTTATGTTGCTACCATCAATTAAGTTCACTCGCTATGCTCATAAAGTAATCTCACAAAAAGTGCTTTATCTTATTTCCTAATTCCGCTACTCTCAAGTTCATAGGCCATTTCCATTACATAAATAGTATATGTAAGCACTACAACCAAAATGAACCTTTCTGCAGCTCCAAACTGTAGATCTGCAAAAATCCAAACATTAGCGTTTCTGCATGCGAATGCACTCTAACTCCAAAATGGGGGAGAAACATGTCCGAAATGAAAACTAGCTGCACAAGTTTGGTTCAAAGGTCTACGCGCAATTCCAAGACCCACAAATTTCAAAAAAAAAAGCACCTCAATTAGAGATCGTTTGACGATGGCTTCCGGGAATCCCAACATGGCTTCTTCTATTGTGCCTACTTGCTTCTCCAAGCTCTTCATGCACAACTAGGATTTGATACCATGTTAACAGATAGACAAGGAAAGAGGTTGAGCTCTTCCAAAGCACACATACATGCACATAGATGGAGGAAAACCTTTTACTTCTTTTTCTTCACAAAGCATAAAAACAAAAATACATCATAAGAGGAAACTAGTACAACGGTTCAGTGTGAACCGCTAGTGAGTGAACTGGATGAATAAGTATACCATCACTCAGATATGTAGACCAAATCGATGTAGTTCAACTGTAGTATCACTAATGACGATATGATTATCCACCAAGGCACAAGTGATGATGACTATTGATGATAGCCATCCAAGAGCAGTACATGTTAAGCTTGATATCTCAACAGAGTCAAAAGAAGTTGAGAGCATTCTCTACTATTCAGATCTAGATCTCGAGATGAGGGTGCTCTACCTAAAACTCTAGTTACAACTCCTATCTAACCTGCATGTATCCCTAGCCACACTCGTGAGAGTGAATCCCACAACTCGTATGTAGCCCCACAAGCTTAGAGCCCTTGGGCCCTTGCGATCAGTTGTTCCCCCTCTCACACAACTCCTTTGGAGAGTGTACTCATCTCAAAGAGCATATTGTCTATCACAAAAACTATTAAGAGGACAACATGGCATTACCACCCTCATAACTTGTGGGCCTCTAATTGTCTGTCCATTGTACAATTATCGCAGTAACTAATCTCGATAATTACTAGTTCAGTCTCGCTAGTCTGAATTTCTGATTGGGAGTTATTTCCATAGTCTACATTGGATGACATGTTTCCAACACTTTACCAAATCTTTGATCAGCCTACAAAAAATAGCAAGGTATCACCTACAACCACAATATACGTACATATACTTGTTTCATAGTAATAAATAGTATCTGTGAGCACTACAATCAAAACGAACCTTTCTGCACCTCCAAATTGTAGATGTGCAAAAATCTAAACAAGTTTTTTGCCACCATGCTTCATTTCTTTTGTAATTCCTTACTTGCCTTTTCTAGCTTTCTTTCTCCTTGGTTTGAGAGAGTGTAGGTCTATAGAATTTCAATTTTTTTTTAAAGCCATTGGCATGTCTCACAGTATGAGATAATAATTTCCTTGTTTCACCAACACAACGACCTTAAAACTAATTTGCACAATGGTTCTTGAGCATGTTTTTAGCTTGTTGAGAGAGAAATGACATGAAATGTTATATTAACGTCTTCAAAAGGCCAAAGTGACCTATGAGACCAGAAAGTTACAATGTGGTGGATCTGATACAAAGTCAGAGTAACAAGGGTAACAAGATGACAAAATGACAAAATGACAAAATAAAATACTATGGAATCCTAAACTGCTAGGTGTGAACTAAGTAGCTAAACAGCTAGCTGGGATAGCTAGATCACAAGAGATCCAGCATCAATCGCTGGCGGATCTCATCAATCTCCTCCATGGTCAGTTAGTCTGACCAAGCGTCGTGCATGTTGAGCCAAAGTGATCCGAATCCTCTAATGCAGCCTCCGTCGATGCTGTGTAGTCCTCGGCAGACGTGGGCGTCTAGATCTCCCCAGCTCAGTCGCTTGGTCGATCAGTGTGCCTCTGGTGTAATAAGGCGACGAGCTCTGCTGTGATAGTAACTCCTCCGGGTGTCCAATGGCAGCTCTAAAGAAGTCTGTGATCTGTCTCTAAGACTGGCTAGTCTCTCCTCTCATCAATCTCTCTCTGTGTCTGCACAGCTCGAGCAAAAACAAACCCACGCATCTCTGATCCTCGTACCGCATGACTCTAGAGGATGGTCCAAAGCCCTCTCTGAACAAGCAATGGAAGCGGCCTCGTATCTCGTAGTAGACGGGACAGTGGCATGTGTAGTGCAACTCTGTCTCAGGCTCAATGTCACACAGGGGGCATGTCCTGACCTCTGTTGGTACTCCGCTATATCTCCCAAAGAGAGAGAGAGAGAGAGAGAGAGAGAGAGAGAGAGAGAGAGAGAGATTAAATGTTACATTAAACATCTTCAAAAGGCCAAAATGACCTATGAGACCAAATTGATACAATCCTGGTGGATCTATACAATATCTAGGTACAAAATTAAATAGAGTAAATAAAAGCTAAAATGAGCATAAGTGTTTGAGGATGTCCGGCATCGGCTTTCGGAGGATGTACTGCATCGATCGCTGAAGAGCATCATCAATGTCCACGTTTGTAGATAGTCGTATTGGACATCTCCTGTGTCATGCTAGAATAGTTTGAATCCTTTGATGGAGCCTCGATTGATGTCGTCATGGCCCTAGTATACGTGAGCGTCTAGCTCTCCCAAACTCAATGGCTTTATCAATAAATATACCTCTAGTATAGGTGAACTCTGAAGTCTGTTGCAAAGCTTGCTCATCTGATTGCCGAATCTCTACACTAAAGAAGTCAGTGATCTCCCTCTGCGAATGTCTCACATTGTTTAATCTCCTCAAGTGACTCTCCATGTGTCTGCAGAGCTCTAGCAAAAACAACCCAAGGATCAGAGGAGGCATCTCTGATCCCGATATCTCATGTCTCTAGCTAGTGGTACAAGGCCCTCTCTGAATAGACATTAAATACAACCTCGTACCTCATATTATACTGGGCAATGACATATGTGATGTACCTCTGTTTGTGGCTCTATATGACACAACTGGCAAATCCTGGCCTCTCCTGGTACTCTCCTAAATTTGCTAGTCTCAATCTCTATAGTTGATGCGATGATGTGCACGCACATCTGACCAATAACACATCGTATCCCATGGGATAAGTGAGTGTCCATATAGGGAGGTCTAATCACATATCCTTGCTCTATGAGCTAGATGTAGAAAGCCATCTTCGTGTCAACTGTCGTGTCGGCTCTCTCCATGTCCTCCTGGTGTCTAAATTTTGTCTGATGAGACGGGTATCTCAGCCCATGTAAGGGACAAGGAGGGTGCATCCAACGAGTATTGGAAAGGGGGTAGTTTGTCCATAGTAAATCCATGTAGCTGAAACCATGTCCTCCTAGTGTCTAGCTGAATCAAACCCTATCTCATGAGGCGGGTAATCTCAGCTCATGTAAGAGACAAGGAGGGTGCATCCAACTGGAAAGGGGGTAGTTTGTCCATACTATATCCAAGTAGTTGAAACCATGATGTCATTTGTGTATACCAACAAGATGTGTCTCCTTGTGAGGCAAGCTATCGAGAAGATCCCAAAGCTAGGTGGGCATATCTATCTTTGGGGAGATCCGAGATACTGTGTATAAAAGAGACAAATCTGGTATGTGCCTCTATGAGCGGCAGGGGTAAAGCAAGCTCTGCACGAATAATCTCGTGCGTTACAGAGGCCTTGGCCCTAATCATCCGGGAGTCAGAGAGACCAAAGGCCTCTCCATACATCTCTATCCATTAGTACTACCAACTCACGTACGATGGTCTACTGATGGTCCCCAGAAAGCAAAACTGAAGTAACAGATGTGTCAAATAGCTAGAGCCTTGTTCAAGGTTCCTGAAACTGAATATGCAAACACATCCTCTCCACAAAGCTGCATGTACTTGCCACTTCAAAGTATTCTTCTTCCACCAAATGGACCAACTTATTCTGCTTCCAAACAAAACCTTTAGTCAACACATTTTGGGAGCTGGTCTGTCATCCATTCGGCGATGCTGCCCAAGTCGGGGGAAATGTTGGTAGTGAGTGGTTGGTGCAACTTCAAGAATTCGTTGGGCACATTGTTGTAGAACTCCTTGTTTTAGTTTATGCAAACAAGTGTTTCCACAACACGTAAGTATTGCATTTTTTCCTTGCGGAGAGACGACACATGAAACCTACTATGGTGACTTATAAAGATAGTTCCATCTTAGCAAATACTCTACAATGGAAACACACAAAGATTGCTTGTCTTGTACATGGCTGACAGGCATCCTTTCTGAAAACACTTGGGTTATTTTAGGCTGCATAAAGGTTAGGGTGTGTGCACTGATGGGGGTTGTCTCTCTGGAAAATGCAAGATGGAATTTTCCAACCTGCTAGATGCACTCACAGAAGCCATGCAACCTTGATGTTTAGCTGGTTAGTAGACATTTTCTGCCGCCATTCCATGTTGTCACAATGCTATTGATGACTTTGGAATACTGGCACAACAGAGGAAATTGATGGAGAATCTTGAATGCTCCGAACAAGTCCGAAAATTTTCAACCTGACGAGCACACGTTATCTCATTAGCCTGACAGATGAAAGGTGAAAGGGTATGCTATTAGAAGACAATACTTACCGCCTTGATGATGTGATTTCCTGCCCTCCAGCAAACACACTCCTTCACCTTGGACTCCTTTTTCCTGCTTGATCATAAGGTCCGAGTTAGGGCATGTGTAACCGTCTTCTCCCAAACAGTATCTATGGTCATTAACACAATTCAGCCTGATGGCTAAAATATTTTCCCACTGAAAGCATATGGAAAGGAAGTTCAAAATGAATACAGCAAGCAAATGGATTATTGTTGATACTTACATGTTCTCTTCCTCACTGCGCTTGGCATCTGCCGTTGCCAATGTCTTGCAATTTTCAATCTTGGCACACACAGGGTCTCCCCTTGGCATAGTATTTAGAGTATCAAACTGCAACCCGAGCTTGCATCCTTGTATTCCATCTCCTCTTGAGCCCTTCTCTAGACTCAAAATTCCTTTCTCCAGATTTCTTTTCTTTGATTGATGAAGCCATTTCATTTGCATAGCTTCATGCGGAAATACACGCTCGTTAATGTCCTCATAAAGGATGGGTTTGTTCATGCTTGGTTGCTTGACTCTTCCTCTCTCCTCCAGAAGGAAACTATTTATTCGAGGTTGGGCAAGTGCTGAACCTCTACCCAAGAGAATTCGAGGTTCACACGCTACCTCAGTTTCAGGACTTCCATGCCTACATCCAGTATCTCCAGTATTGGTCAAGAAACTTGAAATGCAGCACTCATCAGGCATCAACGGAGCCCATTGTGAAGGACACAATTTTGCTGCCTCGCTACTTGAGCAAGATCCCCGACGTTTATTTACACCTGACAAAAGATGCGCTCTTACTTTGACACGATGTCCAAGTGCTGCATGAAAAGCTTGAAGTATACTAGCTTTTGAGCGCTGAACTCTTGATAGATGTTCAAGACGATGGAATTCTAGTAAGGCATCTTTGGAATCTGCAAGATCAATGAGAAGCATATATAATTTTTGTTAGAACATTCACGCATAGAACGCGTCTTGAGAAATGAAGCATCATGTCTTAGCAAGGAAATTCATAAAAAAGGCTTAGAACAACAATTGCAGATACCTTCATCTATCGAAAGGGCAACCAATTTTCCTTCAGTTTGCAAGAAACATCTGAGATTAGTTGAGTTTACTGCATCTAGGACTCTCTGCCACACCTGCTGTAGGTTATCCTTTGTCGTATCTCGTTGCTGTTTGATTCGCTCATCCTTGTTATCATGCTTTGTAATAGGTAAAGCAGGTGCAAATGGAGAGATGTCCTTTGATATTGTTGGTAACTCACCCTTTTTTGATGGCAAGTACTCCATTTGAATTAAACTTACATTTGAAGCTGACAAGTTGGTTAAGTCTTTGATAGTTGATCCTTGTACATCAGCAAATTGCAAAAGAGCAGCAATTAACCACATTGCACCGGAAGACAACCCACGCACCTGCTTCTCAGCTTCTGACAAAACACTCAATGCTTGTCGTAGTCTACGTCTTTCATCTTTGGTTACTAACACAATTAAAGCAAAAAAGTAAAGGTCAAAATAAGAACTGCAATTCACAGAGCCTTCCAACCTAGCTACTATGTATTATCAGTGTTATTGACATTGGCACAAATGAGGAATCCAAAAGCACCACCAACAATTTCCATTCACATTTTAAGAAAATAAAATGAAAATGTTTATTTCTGCCTGCGAAAGGCCTAAAAGATCTAGGAGATTGATAGTTTAAATCCGCATGATATGATCCAAATTTATGCCTAATACAAAGATTAAGTAAAGCTAGGGATCTGATGGGAGTTCCCCTCTCTTCTTACCCATCCTTGCACCCAAAGGAAACATGTATGCTGAGTCACATTTGTATGAAAAAGTAAATGTTGACTTGCTGTCATCCCCATTAACATTATGATACCTAAACTGTTACTTGATCTGTCCTACCATGATAATGTTTATATGAACAACCATAAGTACAGTGAAATGTGTACAAGGTTGTCCAAAGTAAAAATGAAAAACTTACATTCCTGTTTACAAAAAAATTTATGCTCCTCTTCTGTTCTTGAGACATGATGGCCGCTTGCAAGTATCCTTGTTATAAAGCTTGCAAGTTGTGAAAGGAGACTAATTGGCTTAACACCCGAGTCAAAGAACGCTTTCGAATACTGTATAGTCTTAACTCTTTCCGCAGAAAAGGCAAACCCTAATAGCTCCATGAGCTTCGAGTCAGATATCAAACCCACCTGCAAAAGGACAAAAGCATTCAAAACTAGAATGTGTATGTAAGCATCATGACCTTGTGATTGTATGGACCAAACAACATGTCAAGGACCAGCACATAATATTCTCTAGCTCATGCTACTTTCCAAGCCCCTCCTATCCTCAATGAGAAAGTATTTAATGTGTCGCAATCTCCAATCATTGGCAAGAATTCTTGTGTTATTTTGCAACCAGTTAAGAATATTTCAAGTCCAAAACAACATATAATTAAAGACAAGAGAAAACCTTCATCTTCTCACAGAGTCTCATTGCAATACAAGTTTAATCCTAGCTCTCATTATGACACAATATCCATAAGGATACATTCTCCTCCACCTCCTCCTCCTCTCTCTCTCTCTCTCTCTCTCTCTCTCTCTCTCTCTCTCTCTCTCTCTCTATATATATATATATATATATATATATATATATATATATATAAAATATAGAAATATCATTGAGAGATATAGAGGGACTCCTACGAGGTTCTTCATAGAGCAGGAAATTGATATCATGCTGCAGAGACCCATGAGAGACTTCATGGAATGACAGAGGACAGAACCTGGCCCAAGAGGACACCCCTACACCAACTGCTTGGAGCTCAGCACGCTGCTCCTATGCCAGCCACTCACCCCCCCTCCTTTTCAGATGTTCACCCTTTACTTTAGTACTTTATTTTTGTATTAGACACTTGGACACACTTGATGAGGATGTGATGTATTGGTCTCATAGGTCTTTTAGGCCTTTTGTAGACGTTAATAAACATTTCATTTCATTTCTCTCTCTCTCGTGCACGCTATACCGGAAAGGACAATGCCTTGCCCACTCACACCAAGGAAAAGGACAATGTCTAGCAAGGTTAAATTTGCACTCACGAACAAGTGCATTTGACATTGGTGATAGAAATGAAAGCTTGGAGGAAGGAGACGAAAGAAGAATGAAGAGAAGCGAAAATAGGATATAAAGAGGAGAAAGAAAGTCTCCAAAAGAGAATCTCTCTTCTAGAAAGCACTATTGCTACCCTTATGACAAAAGAAGAGAGGGAAATACTCACCGGAAGTCCACGCAAACCAACCTCCTGTGAGGTCAAAAACGTGCTCATCGCCTTCGCATAGAAGAGGGAGAGGAAGGGAACAAGAGAGCAGCCCTGTCAAACTGAGTGTGTGAGCATGAAGTGTTCCCCTCTTCCCCCCGCCAACAACACCTAACTGTGCGCACACCTATAGAGGGCTGACATCAATTTTGAAACAGTCAAAGCCGATAAAAGTGGGACGGGCTCGCCCTTCAATTTTACATCGAGTACAAAATATCTCCACCCTTTTCGTTCTTCAATGTCGCCTTGTTGGCCCCTAGTAGTCGACAACAATGCCATTCTTATGGTACCAGGGGATCCCCAAAAGGACGTCACACCCTTCCAAAGGCATAATGTAGAAGTCCTCGTGCCCTACATACCCCTGACAATGCAACCGCAGTTTGCCTATGATAGGTGTAATGGAAACATCCCGTCCTGGTGCCGCTAGAACTGCCTTGAGGGAAATTTCAGCCTCAGCATTGTTCTTCCACAACAGCAAAATCTCTGTCAAAATTTGCAGGTTTCGTGCAAAGAAGCTTCACAAATTTTGGGGTTTTTCACTAACAAGTGAAATTACACTCAGCTGAGTTAATTTCATCGACATTTGTGCACGTTTGAACCTGGAAAACTTGGAACTTTTGCCAAATTTGCTGAAATTTTGCAGAATGTGCTCATATTTTGCTTATGGGATCATGTACTAATGCAATTGGGACAGATTTGTCAAAGAAATTTTGGGGCCTTGCTGAAATTGTGGATTTCGGCAAGGTTCACACAAGAAATTTTTGGGCTTTTGCTCAAAATGTGGATTTCGGCAAAATTGACCCAAGAAATGATGGGGGTTTTGATGAGTTTTACTGAAATTTCTGAATTTTGGCAAAATTGATGCGTGTAATACACTTTTGGGACAATACCAATGCAAAATATTGTATGGTATATTGTGGTTTTACCTTCCACTAGTGAAATTTTGGAGAAATTGCAGAGATTCATTGTTGTTTTGTGTATTTGAAATCGACACAAACTTTTATGTATGCAGTACATGCGTCAAGTAGCTCTCATCGAGAGATTATATTGCTGAATATTATATCATGTTGCACATGTTCTAGAGATCATCTGCAGATCTGGAACTGTTGCAAATGCATTTTTGGTGATATTGCTGAAGTGGGAGTCACTCGAATGTGATGTGTGCGCGTTTTGTATGCTGAAAGTTCAGCTTCTCTACTGAAAATAAGTGGACATTGCATGGCCAGTGTGAAACGGCTGCGGCCGAACCGGTTTCTCACATCCGGAATCTAGGTCAGTCAGTCAGGGACTAGTCAGGCCAATTAGCACTGAATTCTGATGAGTATGGAAGCCTATGTGCGCCAAATGGAATTTGGGTCACTCGGCAAGTCACTTACAACTTTATAAGTTGGTGGATACTAGGAAATTAAAAAAAAGGGGCAAGCTCCACACTTGTCAGATTTGGAAGCTCCAAAAGGACACCTCAGCAAGAGGGGCACCCAAATGAGAGTGGAGTCTGATTTTGAGTTATTGTGCATCTACAGTGTGTGTGAATGTGTGAGTAGTGGGTGCAGGTTCACAGCTTTAATGGAAATCTTGCCTTCTCCCTTGTCTCATGTAGCGCGACCATTTGCTCTCGTGCATCTCTCTCTCCCCTTTGCACATATGATAATGCCCCACTAGTTGGGCTTCTCAATTGACCATGTACAGTTCTGGGGTTTTATGCGCATTTGCCAAGGCAAGAGCCTTCTGAACACGTACCGGATTAGCTAATTGCTAATCCCCCATAGGTACACACAGTTCCATCGCGAAGGATTGCAAAAACATAGAGTTTTCTCGAGCCAATTCAAAGGGGAACTGTCCCATTGCTTGCGGGAGCTCTTGGGACACGCGTAGACGTGTTCGCTCCACCCAAAACAATCCAAAACAGAGAGTTACAGCCTGGTGTGTTTTTCTGCAGGTTTAGGGTTTCGCACAGAAATCAACAAAGGAGCCTTGGGAAGGTCTTGGGATGCTTACACAGGGCTTTGGGCACCTGGCAGTGACAAAGCAGGGAATTACAGCACACTGAAACTCTCTTACACCTCACCAAAAAGCTTCTAGAGGGAATCCGTCCTAGACGTGTACTTTCGACCTGCAGGGGTTTTGGAGTCGTTATGCTGTTGAAATAAAGTCAAAAACTGAAATTCCAGCCCTCACCAGGTTTGGACAGCTTTGTGAGACTTTGATCTACGTGTTCGGATCGTCTGTTCTTAATTGAATAAAGAAATACCGACAGGGGCGCCAATCTTTGAGGCCTACAGGGTGCCGATTTTTGTGTGTGCAGTGACAATCTAATCTCTAGACGCATCTGTGCTCACTTTTCTTCTCGGTGCTCTGTGTAAAGTTAACAGGTAATTGAATTAGTACCGCCCTCTACTGTGTATAGGCCGGTTATATGGTTCTATCGACGGGATAGTCACTTTCTATTCAAAAAGTTCAACGTGGATTGTTGTGGGTGAAAGCAACACAGAGCTTGTCAATATGGCAGAGAAGAGAGACCAAGTACCTCAAGAGGGATCTTCCTCACATGGCATAGAGAAAGTTCCTTCAACTCTTCAAGAAGAGGACAGGTTGTTCAGAGTTCAGCTGCGTAGCTGCATGGAAATGTTTCAACAGTTGGCCAACAATCCAAGGATGCAGGAGTTCTTACAGGCTCCTACACAGGATTTACAGGCTCCAACATAGGGCATGACTGAGCCGTTGCAGGAAAAGGAGATTTCCCATGCACAAAGGTATCGTGATGGTCGAGGGAACGCCCATGTGATTGAGCAACCAACTGTGTCCATTGATCCCAAGCAACTTGCTTTATCTGGACAGAAACAGTTTGTGAATAGTTAAGGGAGTGATGAACAGGCTATGCGTCAGACTCTTCCGTTACCTACTTCATATCTTGGTTATTTTGGAAGTGGTTCAGTGTTTCAAGCTATGGCTGGACCTTCCAATAGGTTATATGCCAGGGAACGTGTTTGCGACAATGCAACCAGGCATGGTTAATGCTATATATGGAAACATGGGTGTCCAACCAGGTTTTCAGGGTGCCCATGGTCAATTTCGAGTGCCTGGAACACAGTTTGGTATGGCTGGTTTTTCGCAGCCATATGCCCAGAATGCTGCTATGACAGGTCAAACAAGTGATGTGAGTGCTTGAATGGTCAATCCTAGAGCATCACTTTTACAGCCACCTGTTTATGACAAATTGACTCCTTTAAGTCAGCCTAAGGATTACAAGGAAGGTAGGCAGGGAGTGAAGTTTGAAACTTTCAGAGGAACTGAGGATCAATTGAAGGCTTTGACCTAGTTTGATGCGGCTTATGCTGCACGAAACTTCACATAGTCTTCCCAAGATACACAAGGCTGCCACTTTCTTGAAAGGGAATGCGCTTCGATGGTGGACCGCATTGTGGAATCAGGGTTAAGCCCCTACAACGTGGGTCCAGTTCAAACATCTTTTTGCACTTGCATGGCTTACAAACACTTTTGAGGTAGATGTGATGACAGAATGGCACGAGTTGATGGCTAAAAACTGTGCAAATCTTGAAGAGTACAATAAACAGTTATGGGCCGCACTATTGCCAATAACTTTCTATAGGTTTGTGCCATTGGGAGAACAGATTGAGAAGTACTCTTGTGGATTGCCCAAGAAAATCAGGGACTATTGCACAAAGACTATTGTCATGAATATGGTGCAATTGATTGAGAATGCGAGAGTGGCCAGCAATCCGTCGAAGGAGATTTTGATGGATTTAATAGCACCAAGAGAGGGTCCCAGGGCAAACAGTTTTCAGCAAAGGGCAATGCTACAGCAAAGCCTTCTGTGCCTCCCACAAAGAAACCCTCCACTAATGAAGCTGACACGTCCGGTCTAAACCTTCTTTTGGGCAAGGACAAGGATAGAAAAGAAATTTTTTTGGCGAATATTTTGAAGAAAGAAAAGCTATAAGAGAGGCCAAGAAATGCTTCATTTGTGAAGAGGGACATTTTGCGAATGAATGCCAATCACAAGATAAGGATGACAAGTCAGAGCATAAAGGAAAAGAAGCCGAATCCCAGTGCACGACTTGTTCTAGATTTGGTTGGTGACCAACCAAACATAGATACCACGGAATTGTGCAGAGCTTGGGGCAAAGTTAAAGGCCAGACAATATTAGTTTTCTTTGATCCAATAGCCCGTGCAAGTTTCATATCTCCAGAATTGGCATCAAAGTTGGGCATTCGTGCAGAGGAGATGGATATGACAAGTGAAGCAGGTTTGACATGCCCACGTCATTCAAAGCCTGTTACTTCCATTTTGGGGAAGCTTCGCCTGCACATTCAGAGTTGTGTGGATGCAGAAGAATTTCATATTATGCCACTAGAGGGCTGTGATGTGTTATTGGGTATCCCATCGTGTTACAAGTTGCATGCTATGGTGGATACTTACAACACTAAGATTACCCTTGTACATAGAGGAAAGACTCATATCCTTGATGGAAAGCTTAAAGACGAGTCTATTCTAGTTGTTTCCGCTTCTGCTCTTTCATCTGTAATAAAGAATCATCTTTCTGCGTACACTTGATCTTTGCAAAAGAAGTACCTGAAGTTGTATCTAATTTGTCTACCTTAGATAAAGATAGGTCAACTTGCTAAGTGGTTTCAATGATTGTTTTTCGAACACTTTGCCAAGGGAGTTACCTCCTGAGAGACCTGAAGATCATACCATAGATCTTGTGCCAGGTTCTAGTCCACCGAATAGACCACCGTACAGGGTTAGTGCAGCCCAACAAAAAGAGATTATGAGTCAAGTCAACGAGCTTTTAGAGAAAGGTCCAATTCAACCCAATTCATCCCATGTACTCCTAGTGGAGAAGAAGGATGGTTCATGGCGCATGTGCATTGACTACTGCGCTTTGAATAAGGATACCATCAAGAACAGGGTCCCCATACTGAGGATAGATGACATCCTTGATCCGGTTAAGGGAGCGTCACTGTTTACCAGGAGAGACCCAGAGAGTGGGTACCATCAGAATCGCATAAGACCAGAAGATGTCCATAAGAATTTGTCCAGAACAACATTTGGTCTCTATAAGTTTCTTGTCATGCCATTCGGTCTCACACATTGTACGAGATTGTGACAACCATTATATATATTTGTTGGTTTCTTTCCCTTGATTTTTATTTAATTTTTGGGACCCTCTAGTTGAAATCATAGAAACATGGACATTGCATGGCCAGTGTGAAACGGCCGTTGGCCGAGAGTTTCGCCTGCAAGAGTCAAGGCGAGGCAGCCACAAGATGGTTGGGTTGATCGGCACTAGAATCCAACTAGTAAAGAGTGGCTAGGCTCAGGTAAAGTTATTTAGGCACCTTGGCATAGGTTGGTGGGTACTAGGAATTAAACCAAAACGAGCAAACTAGACACATGGCAGTAGGAGAGCAACCTGCTCATTCTCCAGAAGCTCATCCCAAGAGGGGGCGCCCAAAATTGAGAATGGGGCTGATTTTTGAACATAAGTGCTACACAGTGTGTGTGTGTGTGTGTGTGTGTGAGAGTAGTGGGTGCAGGTGATCACAGCTTTAATGGAAAGCTTGCCTTCTTCCTTGTCTCATGTAGGCGATGATTTGCTCTCACGCATCTCTCTCTCCCCTTTGCACATATGGTAATGCCCCACTAGTTGGGCTTCTCAAATGACCATGTGCAGTTCTCGGGATTTTATGCTCCATCGCGAAAGATTGAGAAACGGAGATTTTTCTCACGTGAAAACTTGTCCAATTCAGAAGGGAACTGTCCCATTACGTGTGGGAGCCTCTGAGACACGCATAGACGTGTTTGCTCCGCTCAAAATGATGCGAAACAGGAATTATAGCCTGCTGTGTTTTTCTGCAGGTTTAGGGTTTCGATCTTAACTGCAAGTTATCGCCAGGGGAGCCTCAGGAAAGCCGTAGGTGCTTGTACATGACAATTTAGAGAGATTTTCCGCGAGGAATCTCGTCTAATTCAAAAGGCAAGTGACCCTATAGGTGCGGAAGCTCAAGGGCTACCCACAGAAGTGATCAACACGCGAATTGGAGTGCAATACAGAGAATTACAGCTTCCTGTAATTTGTTGCAAGCTTAAGGTTATGGCCAGTTTGATGCCTATGGATCCCAGGGAATCATCGAGCAGGCATTTTAGCGCAAATTGGAAGCCAAAAATAGAAATTTCAGTGTGCCTAAAGTGCGTGGAAAGTCACTGTTTGCTTGGGATTTTGTCCGTGGAGACTTCTACTATGGTTATGTTGCCCAAATCGGGTTAGAGCAGGGGAATTTCAGCCCAATAAAAAGTAGGGCAACTTGTAGAAGTTTACAGGTTTTTCTCAAGTTTAATAAGAATAAAGAAACACTAAAAGGGAAGTGTAATTTCCAATCACAGGTTTATTCGTGAAGTTCCTCTATGTCATAAAGTTTAAAAGAGTAAAGTTTCGGTGAGAGCTAAAGTCTACCGCCCTACGAGCCGCTTTCACGGTTCCATTTCCGGGACAGAATCACTTTTTCCTCAAAAAGTGAGCCCTGCTTGGTGAAAACACAAAGCACAAGAACTTGGAATTACACTATGGTTGACAGGAAGAATGAAACGAGGGAAGAGGGTTCTCCAATGTTCGAGGTTGGTGAGAGTTCATAGCCACCCCTGTCTGTACCTTTTGTTGATGTGAATGCTCCACAAGGTCAAGGGTTTATGAGTGGGCAACTAGACGAGAATGTGTTCAAGACACAGTTAGTTGCTGCTATGAATGTGTTTTCTCGGTTGGTGCAAAATCCATGGTTTATAGAACTTTTGCAAGCTCCACTTGTGTCGCAGCAGGCAAGGCAACTTTCTCATGCAATAGAGCCCGTTGAGGCTCAAGCCCAAAGTCCCTTATGCGTCCCAGCATGGCAAGGAGCACCCACATGTTGCGGAGTCAGTTGGGGCTCCAAGGCAACCTTTTTCTATCCACAAAAAGGAAGCATTTGTTTTTCTTCGAAGTTTTCTCTGAACCCATCTTCATTCGGTGCTTGCTCATCCTTGTGCACAAATCTAACACAGTTTTCCTCCCGACTATGGAATATTCCCTTCCGATGTCCCCGTCACCACCATGTGATGCATTAGGAATACCCATCACCTAGTCCTTTCCTAACGAACTTACGGTACAATCTCCTTCGCAATGCTCTATGTCACCCATCCTATGACGCATCAGAGTTGTCCATTCCCAGATGGTCGAATACTTTTTCCCGATGCTCCCTGTCACCTATCCGATGTGACACATCAAGAGTACCCATTCCTGATGGCCTTACAAATATTCCCGTTCACAATCCTTCTGTCATTACTCTGAATGACTCACTAGAAATATTTGTACTCGAATGTCTCCAATGAGAAACACCCTCTCACTTAAAATTCCGATAATTCATTAAGAATTATTATTTTTTCCTGGTGTCCCAAGCGAGAAAACCCTCTCACTTATAAATCCAATAAATCATTTATATTTTTCTTAGATAAAGCCAATTTAGCAACATCCCTCTCACTTATAAACAGTTGTCCTCAACTATAGAGGTTCAACTGAACTGCCCGGGGAGAAACCGGAAAAATTCCAGATCTTGCTCAATGGGTTTAGCCCGCACTCTCGGCGACTGGCTTCAGCTTTCACATTCACCCGAGGAGGCATAGAGCATCCAGCTATGAGGCATGAGAGGGGTGCAAAGCATGTGCAAGGATATTGCAAAGGCTTTACTAGGTGATTGGCTCACCTCTTTAGAGACAACAGCTCCTAGATGGATGAGGGCCTTTGCTTGACTGGAGGTCCTCATTGCAGTTCGTGCTTGCTTAGAATCCATACCCCCCATGTTCTTTGACATTCAGGGAGGTCGCCTACACAGAGTCTCAGTAGAGGCTCCACAAGTTGCAGTGTTGTTTTCAGAGGATACTAGTAGTGGGCATCTATGGGAGGACCTGTGTCATAGATCTTGACGCAGCAGATCTTGAAACAGGCCACTAGCGGCTTTGGGCTTGGAAGAGCTTCCGTCTCGTACGAGTGCAATGGGACCCTAGAGAGTGGTTTTGGAGAGACCTTTTCTCTTCAACCGATCACCTTGGAATCACATTCTTTCAGTACATTGTTCGACCGGGGCACCACATACTGGCAACACGGAGAGAGGCTTGTCCTACTACAGCGCTTCATTGGCAGGATCAGGGCCTCACAACTGAGTTCTTGTCAGGCTTTTGGGAGCGGTTGTGGGACTCCAAACAACCACTAGAACACAGTGGCTTTTCGGCAGCATGTGCAGCTTGTGACCATCCTTTGGAGAGTCAGCGTCACTATCTATGGGACTGCCCCATGGCCCTGCAGGTTTGGCTTCGGGTTCTTCGGCAGATGCCACCTCTTTTCACAACGCGACAGTACACTTGCGGTGCTGCAGCGTGGTCCACCCTTACAGGCCCTGCACTCCATTTTGAGCTAGCCTCCACCAGCAGGATGATAGTGATCCACCCAAGGGGCTCGACCTACACTTCAGCGTGCCACAAAGCTTACCCCCAAGGAGTGGTGCAGTGAGAGAGAGGTGTGTTGGGAGCTCGCCTGCAGCCTGACACTCTGGTTCATTTGGCAGGCCCTTTGCTTCTACATCTCTGAGGCTTGCCCTGTCCCACCGGCAAAGATTGTTCGTGATTTTTGTTGGAGCTGATTCACACTCTCAGGGGTCAGTTCGAGAGACTTTAGGGCAGCTCCGACCGCATGCGGGAGGAAACTCTGGCGCCCAGGGCCTTTCTTCACCTTGGTCTAGGGTGCGCCCAGATGGCACTATCGTCCACCTGTGTGGCTCTTTCCTCCTCCCATTTTGTGATTTAGCCCTCATTGTACATATTTTGTTTACTCACTGGGACAGTCTCCCCTTGTTTTTTATGTAGCCCTCTCTAGTAGAGGTGGTTGGTAGCCCTACGGGCAACTAATGGAAGGATCTTTTTCTCGGAAAAAAAAACTACTGTATAAAGAATAAAGTGGCCGTGCTTACTCAGCTTATGAAAGTTGCCAACATTGGTCATGCCTTGTTGAAGGGAGAAGATAGTGGATTCTAGGGCAACATGAAAGGGGGCCAGTCAAAGAAAAATTCAGCAAAGAGATACTTTGCCAAAGCGACTCCTGAAATGCAGAGAAGGCTAAAGACTCAGCCGAATCTTCTGTAGGGCAGGCCAAAAGAAAGAAAAGTTAAGGGAAACGTTGCAAGATGTTATTTAGCGAAGTTCAAAAGCTAACCACCTAGGGTTGCAAAGTGGATGAAAGAAAGTGAACTGATAGAGTCACCAAATATATTTGCAGTTTTACCTTGAAGTCTTTGGTTTACAATCCACGTATTCTCCACCTCAGATCACTTCAGTAGAGCAAAAGGTCAAAGGGCTTGATACATGCTTAAAGAGGCATCATGATAGAGCCAGCACTTCACATGTACATAAGGATTCAGTGCAATAGCAGTGTACATATTTGACAAAAGTATAAAGATCTCATTAAGTCAACGAGATTGTGACAACCACAATATATATTTCCTGGTTTCTTTCCCTTGATTTTTATTTAAATTTTGGGACCTTCCTCGACTGCTAGGAGATCTCTTGGCAGCGCATTTTCCACGAGTCGCTTGGTGAGAGAGTGACAGCCTTTCTTGCGAACCCCCCTTCTGGTGCAGACGTCTCCCTTTGCAGCACTTCCTCGTGGACTGACGAGCTTCGACATCCGTCATAGGTGGGACTTCTTTGCCTACGACTTCACACGATTTCTCGGCGACTCTTCACCAAACTTTGAGGTGGCTTGTTTCAAAGCTCATGTACTGTTCCTTGCAGCTAGAGGGATAGAGGCCCTGGACACCGCGGTTGGCTTCTCTTTTCCCTTATGTGGCAGGGACCAGTCTGAGTGAGCTCTGGACTCAATGATGGATTGGTTGCAGGCCCAGGCCCTTGAGTTCTCTCACCACACAGAGACCTGGGGGTTACAGATATGGTACAAACTTTGTGGCCATTGACCAAGTTCTCAGTGACACCTCCAGACATGGTGTGATGTAGACACATTGCAGTACCCACCATGCTATGTATACATACATGAGGACTCTTGGACAGAGGAGGTTGCTCTATGTACAGCACGCTCTTCTTGGGTCTCAGCTGGAAAGTCTTTGCAGTCACGCCTATCTAGGAGACGCTCGGATGCGGATTATTCCCCATCTAAGCCAGCCTCGAAGATAGCGCGGTTAGCTGCTGTTGCAGCATCGTTTCTTTCTCATACTCCATGAGGATTGTCTCATGGAAAGTGCAGGGATTAGGTGGGCCCCAGTTTCAGCGCTAGCGGGGTCGATTGCGTCGGGAGCTTCAGCGATGCCATGTGGGCGGAGAGATTGATCTTCTTATGCTGTGGGAGCATCATCTTTGTGAGAGCCGCATTAGAAGATGTGGTAAGCTTTTGCGTGGTCGATATGAGACTTTTTGGTCAGCTGCATTTCAACCTCGTGGTATCCAGGGAGGGGTATATATAACTATTGCGGATTCATGGCAGCAAGCCATTGTGGGCAGAGGTATTATTGTGTCTGGCAGGGCTCAGTGGATTACTATGCAGGTTCAAGGTTGCCTCATGGGCTTCCTGAACATCTATGCACCCAATGTCGCAAGTGCACGTGCAGAGTTTTGGTCTCACATTGTAGAGTCTCTGCCGCATGCAGAGCAATGGTGCATTGGGGGTGACTTCAACATGCTGGAAGACCCCTCTTGACAAGATTGGAGGTAGCCATGCTGCTGAGTTGGCAGCTTGGGAGAGGCTATGTATGACCTTGAGGGTTTCGGATGTTTGGCAGCATTCTCACTTTGTGAGGCTCCCAGACAGCATGGCCTTCTCTCGCTCAGACCGCAGAGTAGGAGTGAATCTATCTCGGATAAATCGCTTCTACGCTTGTGACCACATCTGTGACATGGATGGATCTGTTTGCATTTTGTATGGGACATGTTTTTCGAACCATGCACGAATGATCCTCACTGTGATAGAGAGATAGAGGAGCTACGCATCCCTGAGAGGATCTTGTTGGACTCAGAGCTCAGAGAGCCAGTGGTGGCTCCTATGACAGAGAGCTTGGACACGCAGGATTCCCTTGCTGACAAAGTGGCCTTTGGACTTGCTGAGCTTGGTCGCTTCTTCCTCCAGGAGTCTACGGCTCGCCTGGCTGCAGCGAGGGAGGAGAAGCGTCTCGGACGAGACACTCCTTGGTTGGAGGAGTAGTTGCAACAAGCTCGTCGGTAAACATAAATTATTCTGAAAATAGTCTATCCACTTTATAAAGTGGGCGGTCGGACACTTTAAAACCTTAAAAGTTAATCCTTCAGCAGTTAACCCAACCCTGCAAAACTCACTAAACAATTTGTTAGATCAACAAATGACTGCACAAACAGTTTCTAGGTATCCCCAGAAGCACTCACGTACATAGATGCATTGCCAACATAGATTCTTCGTAGAAAAGCAGCTGCTTTTCTAGAAAGCAACCAAAAAGCTACTGGCTTTTTCAAAAAGCAACTGCATCTCCTCAAAGCTACTAAGGTATATTTCCCTCTTGGTGCTCCCGTCATCCACCGTGTGACGCATGGGGAATTCCTCTTACTTAAGACTTTCACTCACCAAACTTATTGGGCAAATCCTTAGCAATGCTCTCTGTCACCCATCCTATAAGGCATGAGAGACGTCCATCAGGAAGGTCGAATACGTTGATGCAACCAAAGTGTTTCGACCATAGTAGAGGGCACAAGCAGGGATGTGCATATCAGCAGGTGCATGGCAAAGGGCTAAAGCAAGTGTGAAAGACCCGGGCAAGCAAGTGATAGGGATGTATGCTTGATGTGGTTTCATGGGCCAAAAGGGCTCCAAAGTAGACCTATAAGAGGCATTTTTTTGCATTTTTTGACAGACAGCCCTTGTGAGGAAGGAGAGCTCTCAATGAGGAGAGCTCCGAGAGAAAGAAGGCTGCAAGAGGAGTTTTTTGGCTCGTCAAGGCCGTGCTGACGGAGCCGGCTTGTGACCAATTGTATATGGTGTTTTCTTGTCGAAGATGAAGCATTTTTATTGCCAGATTCTGTGCCATTTCTTCCCCCTTTACCCCTTTCTCGTCTTTGCTCTGCTCCAAGGTGTATGGTGCCGGTGTGTGAGTGGTGTGTGCCCTTTGGGCCGTGTGTGTGTAAGAGAGAAAGAGAGAGAGGCGTGTGTTGTGAGATTGCGGGGAAACGCGCAAAATTGGGATGGTATGCTCTCTGTCGACTGTGCGAAGCAGGTGTGTGTAGGTATGCATGCAAACGGGGATATGCTTGCGAAGGTGTGCAGTTTTGATGGCGTTTTCTGAGGAGTATGCCGATTGCTCCTATTCGAAGGTGAAGAAGTGTTTTTAGAGCTGCTAAAAGTGCAATTTTTGAAGAGTAGATGTTGTTAAAGATAGCATGGATGGGTTTTCCCATATTCACTACGGTCGAAGATGCGGAAACCTGGTTATAGGATAATGGTCTATTTGTGCTAGAGAGCAGACTGACAAGAGAAGAAGGCGCGGTTCAGTTTTTCCGCTCCTCATTCGTGACAAAGATAAAAGATGGTACGATGGATTGCAAGATGAAGAAAGGCAGATTGGATGACTTTGGAAGTGGCTTTTCAACACCAGTACGTGTCAAATGTGCAGTTGCATGAAGTAAAGCAGAAGCTGGATGGTCTAAAACAAAGCCTGGACATGATTTTCACACTTTTGAGTGGGAATTCGAAGCCCTTTAAAGACAGCTTATGGAGGCAACTGCTGCACAAAGTGTTGATCATTTGAAATTGAGAAAATTCATGGATTGCTTGCATGAGGAGGTTAGAGCTAAGGTTGAAGCGGATGGACCTGTAACATATGCCAAACCAAGAAGATTTTAAAGAAGCGTCTAGCCAGGCAGAGTCTGTCAAATGTTGTGGTGCCTAGGCAAGTCGAAGCGGTAGAAGTGAAGCCAAGGTTGGTGCAAAGGGAGTGCCGGTGCGAGAGGAACCGAGGGTTCTATGGCTCCAAGGAGATGGAATGGTTTCTATGCCAAAGATGCCAATTAGGGAGGCCCTAGTTGTGGAGAAGTGCAAGTGGTTACAGAACGGGTAGAAGATGCATGGGCAAACTTAGGTATGGTTGGTGAAGCTCCATTGGTGTGTGCTAGAGAGCACAGAGTGCAGTTTGCAGATGAGATTGAAGCAGTAAAGGTAGAGCAAATCCCAAAGCTTGAAACAGAAGAAGTGGAAGCAGATGATGGTAGTTCTATGGATGCCGATACGACATGGGAAACTGATTCATCCTACTCGAGGTATGAGGAGTTTGATCTTCTTCATGTAGATAAAGATGTGAAAGATGTATTTGGGAAGCAGGAGGAAGTGCCAACCGATGTGGTCCGATGTGCTTGATGAAGTCCAAGTAGAGAATCCTAGGCGTACAAAAGTGGATATGCAAGTAAAGGTGCTATGGGGTGCCATGCTTATGGCTATGCTTATGAAAGTTGCTATGGAGTGTACTACAGTGGTACAGCAAGTACGAAGTGTTGCCATGAAAGAGAAACCAAACTTGGCTTTTGAAGGAGAGCACGACAATAAAGATGTAAGTAATTCGTGGTTGAAAAGTATGCTTGTAAGTGGAACAGTGCAGTATGTTATCCGGTAGATACGGGGTTCCATTAAGAGGAAATCCACTTTACATGATTGGGAGGGAAGGTCAGACGTGTTTGTTGGTTTAGATGATGTGCTGGTAGAGCCAGTTATGTTAAGGAGGCAAGTTGGTGCTCGAAGAGGTGCAAAGATACTATGGGCTTTTTGTGTGCATGGATGGCTATGTGCATGGGTAAAGCACTATTGGAGATTTATGCAATTGGATGAAAGAGAGCAAAAGCCAGGTATTTGATCTAGGAGTTCAGACTATGCAGGGGGTGGGGCAACCCACTTGAGGATCGAAGCAAGAATAAGACATTGTACATACTACTTATGATAGTGGTTTTTTTGGTTTGCTCATGATGTTTGCTAGTTGTGCAGTTTCTAGGCGAATAAAGCAAGGTTTTGGTTGAATATGAATGTTCAACAAGGGGGTTGGGCAATGATGGTGCATCCAAAATGTGTCGACCATAGCACAGGGCACAAGCAGGGATGTGTATGTCAGCAGGTGCATGGCAAAGGATTGAAGCAAGTGTAAAAGACCTGGGCAGGCAAGTAATAGCTAGGATGTATGCTTGATGTGGTTTCATATGCCAAAAGGGCTCCAAAGTGGGCCTATAAGAGGCGTTTTTTTTGCATTTTTTGACAGACAACCCTTGTGAGGAAGGAAAGCTCTCAACAAGGAGAGCTCCGCGAGGAAGAAGGCTGCTAGAGGAGTTTTTTGGCTCGTCAAGGCTGTGCCGACAGAGCTATCTTGTGAGCCATTGTATATGGTGTTTTCTTGTCGAAGATGAAGCATTTTCATTACCACACTCTGTGTCGTTTCTTCCCCCTTTCCCCCCTTCTCGTCTTTGCTATGCTCCAAGGTGTATGGTGCCAGTGTGTGAGTGGTGTGTGCCCCCCTAGCCGTCTATGTGTGAGAGAGAAAGAGAGAGAGGCGTGTGTTGTGAGATTGCGGGAAACGGGCAAAATTGGGATCGTATGCTAACTGTCGACTGTGCGAAGCAGGTGTGTGTAGCTATGCATACAAACGGGGATATGCTTGCGGAGGTGTGCAGTTTTGATGGTGTTTTCTAGTGGATATGGATGCTGTGGAAACCCTGGGCTATAGAGAGGCGATTTTTTTATGTGCTGGGTTACGGGTGTGTTCTCCTTTCCAACGTCTTCTCGATGCTCTAGTCATCGATCCGAAGTGACGCATCACAAGTATCTATTCTTGGTGGTCAAGCACACACTCCCGTGCACAGTGCTCTCTTCATTCCTCTGAAATGATGTGATAGATATATCCATACTTAGATGTTTCAAGAAAGATTCTCCGTGTCATCCTTTCGATGACGCATCCAGAAAACCATCTCACTTATGGATCCAATTATGTCTAATAATTTATAATTTACTTACAATTATCTTTCTTTAAGCTATAGCTAATTTAGCAACAAAACCTCCCCCGACCCATATGATTGAAAGCTTCCTTAAAATAGACAAGCTACACATGATACAACAACAAGTACTGCGGTCCTTCAACTAGGGCAGAAAATATGTCTGGAAACTCTCAAAGCATCTGAGCGAGATTTTTATATCACAACAAATCAATAAAGAAACTATCCTATTGATCCAAAAGATAGAGTTCGAGAAGAAGAGTCATTCAAGAAAGATCTCATAAATCAATAATTGATCCAGAGGATAGATGATCGAGTATGAGAAGAAGACTCATTCAAAAGAGAAAATAGTACCCGAGCTGAGAACAAAAAGGAATGCCCCTAAAGTCATATATGTCCAGTCCAACAAAGCTTCAGCTCAAGTTTTTTCATCAGTTTCACATCATCAGAACATGTTGATTACTGATTTTGCTTCACAGTGCACAATCGGAGAGCTTTGGCATACTCCAAGGACAAAGAGGAATTCAATAAACAGGTCTTCATATGCGATGGCAATCCAGGAAAGACAAAAAACAGATGATAATAACCCCTTGCAAGTAAATGGAGACAAAGCTTGAGCATACTATCGTCAAAGAATAGCATGAAGCCATGCACAGACCCAACAAGTTTGCGAGCTATGTACATTATAACGATGATAATAGCAAAAGGCTACATATGAGGAGAAAGAGCTCACCAGATTCTGCACGACAGGCACTGTTACTTCTCTTCCAAGACGGCAACAACGATCTAGCATCGACTCGGCATCACAGAGTGAACCATTACATGTGGAAGCAATGAGTTCAATAGCTTCGTTGTCTGCATCAAGGCTCTCTCTCATGGAAATCGCTTGCAATTTGCATATGACGTCTTGTTCACTAATTATTTTAAAATGAAACTTCTGGCAATGAGACACAATGGCGTGAGGGACGTCTTCCAAACTCACGGTATTAAAGATGAACACTGTTTTCTTGGATGCTCCCTTTATACCTTTCAACAAAGCATTCCATGCTTTATTGGAAAAGGAACTGCATTCTTTCACCAGGCAGACCCTGTAAAGAAAAGAGGTAGATCCTGATACATCCTTCATAAGAGAGGTTATGTGGTTTACTCTGCCTTTGACCTCCTTGATAGGACAGAATTTGCCAGAGAGCTGAGCTAAGCATAGTCTGCAAGTCCGGCATGGCCTACTCTTATTAATAGATAGACAGTTCAGAGCCAAAGCAAACAATCTTGCACATGATGTTTTGCCAGTACCATGGGGACCATAGAAAATATACATAGGTGCCACTCTACCACTAGAGAGAGCATTCGAGAGGGCATGTGTGACAACATGTTGACCAAGGATGTCTGCAAATGATTTAGGCGCATACTTCACACTGAAGCTGGTGGAGATCGGCATGCTCTCCTTGTCAAAAGTGGGACTAACATCAACAAATGATGTGGTACACTTTCTCGAGATCCATCTGTTTTTCTTTAAAAAACCTTGATTTTTGTTGCCACATAGGATTTCCCTGCTAACATGAACCAAATGGTGTGTTTTACATTCAGGAGGCAATATAATTGATCTACTAGAAGGCAAGCACTTAGAGCTTCTTACGCAAGAAGATGATGAGCTTTTCAACCTAGTGCTAGTAACACGGTTTTGTCCTCTGCTCACAAGAAACTTCATTTGTGTCGCCCTCTTCCTCTTTTGTTTTGAACCTCTTCTTTCCTTGAAGTTTCCTTTCTTTGCACGCTTAGTGATCTTGTGAGATGTGGAAGGCAGTTTGCTAGCCATGGCAGCTGGTGCAGGATTCGACCAACATGAAGGGCTCATTGCCGGGTCACTAAAGGAAGAATGATTCTGGAGAATTGAGAGCTCTCGCATTAGTGCTTTCTGCACTGTGATACCAAAGGTGTTTGCCGTATCGACCTTCTGAAAGGGAGCCAATTTTGTATGTTCCATATGCTTGACATGTAGTGGGGACATGAGATGAAGGTGTCTTTGAATGTGGCTTGTCACAAAACTATTTCTTGAGTGTGCAGAGGTAAGTCTATCTTGCTCAAACATGACCTTGCTGATACTTCCTCAGCAGTAATCGGGAACATTTCAGATATTCATAGGCAATATTAAGCACTTGCAATGGTTTTTTCTATTGCAATATACCAAAAGTAGTGCTTATTGTGATAAAACGAATGTTGCCATCACCATGCTGATTCTATAAAAATCTTCATCTGCTGGAAAGGATCATACAGTACTCTTGATCCGAACAAAAAATTCCAGCCCCATTTCAATTATATGAATGGCTTCAGTATCTGGTTCTTTGGAATGTGATTTGCAACTGTGTAGGGCTTTCACATCCATCTTCGACATTGGTCATGACTTCCTTCAAACCAGGAGTATCAATTATAAGGGCTTGAAATCCATGTCATTTTACATCCATCTTCGCCATCGGTGACTTCTTTCAAACCAGGAATCTGAATAGGTGTGGCTGAAGCATTGAAGTAGCAGGGATCAAAACAACAAGTTGATAACTGCTTTTAACATGAAAGAAGGCTGTCATCCATGCATGCAACCAAAGCTTAGAGCAGAAATGCCAGAAAATGAGAAACTGAATCGCCATGGATAGCAATATTGCTAAGCATTTGCAATCAATTCTGAAACCGAAGATGCAACAAAAACTACTCAATAGGAATTACGCATATGATAATGTAGAAGTCATAATATATGAAGGCAACTTGTGTCGATATGGAAATGGGTTTTGTTTAATGCGCCTCTCTCTCTCTCTCTCTCTCTCTCTCTCTCTCTCTCTCTGTGTGTGTGTGTGTGTGGAATTGGAAGATCCCAATACGCTGCCTCGCATTCATGGGTTTGGTTCAAATTTTCATAATTAGTATTGGGTAGCTCGCTCTATCGCTCTCTCTCTCCTTCCTTTTGCCTGCTTCGGTGCTTCTGGACAAGGAAGAGGCTCGCAAAATGAGGCGTAACTGTAGAGTTGTATGCTCCTGCTGAGTCCTGTGCATTGTTCCAAGTTGCGCTGTTTTGCATGCTATTTGCTGGAATTACGCTCTCTCTCTCTCTCTCTCTCTCTCTCTCTCTCTCCACACGTCGCCTTACGCTCTTACCTGTAGTATAGTAGAAGAGTACCTACCTTCACGAATCACCACTATCACTCCAGACTCCAGAGCTGAAACCGCCGCCGTAAAAGGCTCTCTTGTAGAGCAAAGCGTGCACATTGCTTTCACGTTTCTGTAACCAAACAGTGCACGCAAACAACAATTCTACCTTGGAACTCGAGTGAATTGACCCAAATGATCTAGCAAAACAAGTAAACGAGTGGAAAGGTGCTAGGTGAAGAGTGAAGACTACCAAGAACAAGCTGAAGCCCCAAGGGTCACGTTGGCATTCTCAAACAATTCAATGAAATGGACCCATATGGAGTGTTTGGAAAAGTCTTTTTCCCTAAACACCCATGTTTCGCCCTCTTGAAGATGAAAATGAAAAGTACTAGGAATATTTTTCAAATTTGCAAGATGTTTGAACTATTTCGTTGTACTAGTACGGCCGGTCGCCTTCGGCGGCCTCTCTCTCTCCCCCTCTCCCCCTCACTCATATTAACCGGAACTCACCGGATGCAGCAAATTTTGACACGTGGCATTGAAAAACCAGTCTCCTTAATATATAGTATAGATTTGCTACCAATTTTTGGTTCCTTTTCCTTTGTTTCAAAACGATTAATCTAGATTCTGAATCGGCCCTCTGGTGCATTAAAAAAAATATAAATGTAAGTAAATAAAACAACAATATGCTTAAATATCAAATTAAAGTTCAAGATTTTATATGTTTTCAAATTAATATCAAAATATTAAATTTGCAATTGTAATTTTGATATTTTAAAAAAAATATATCTCTCTCTCTCTCTCTCTCACACACACACACACAAATGTGCACACATGCACACACTCACACATGAGCGGTGTCTGAGGAATCTAATATTAGTAAAATGTTATGAATTGGCTGAAAGGGTAAAAGTATGTAATGGTGGAATCTAATATTAGTAAAATATAATGAATTGGCTAAAAGGGTAAAAGTATGTAATGGTGTCTACATAGCTCATATCCATGGACACCTGCTATAGCTCATATCCATGGACACCTGATGCTATAAACACAAGTTGCCTTGTTTTCTATACAAGGTTAGATTGACCCTCCATCATGTTATATATTAATGGATAGCTCTTTTAAAGTACAATCTAAAAATGCAAGCTCAAACAACTTTTAATAAATTTTGGAAAAAAACTACCATGCCCCCATTTCCATGATATGCTGCTATATGATAGCACGAATAACTTTCTGTCATTACATATTTTTATCCTAAATTCCATCTAAAATGAAGCAATCAAACAAATTTGCGACAAAGTGTTGTGTGTGCAAGTGAATGAAAACAAACCAATATAATCTTCACATATGAATGGAACACAAAAATTTTCCACTATGAATACTTAAAAAGAACCCCATGATGTTTTTTCTTGGAAGAAACAAAAGAGTTAATATGTAGCTTACATGAAATTATTAATGATTATTTTCTCAACTCACATCCACACCTCATCATCATTTTGGACTTAGCCTATAAATATGTCCCCCTCCATATAGTCATTCCTTCAGAATACCAAAAAATATGTCAATTTCTTCTTTGATTATTACATGACTCATTGCCAAGTGCGATCTGATTGGATTGCAGGTGGTACACAAAGGGCTCATACAATGCACACAAGGTGGAATTTTTCACCAAAGAATGATTAGTGTCATGGGACAAAGCCCCCACACCCACCAAACCTTACCTTTGGGGTTTAGACCACTGACACAATGAAGAACGACATGTACAATGTCACAACGACTCAACATGTCACAAAGAACAATGCCACAAAGACCAACGTCACCAAGGCTCATGTTGGAAAAGACTAGGTTTCATATAGGTTGCAGGAGACTTCTCCTCAAACTGGGGAGTCAAGAGCGCACATAACCTATCAAAGCTATCCAAAATAACTCCAAAGCAAGAGACTAAGGACCTCCCTTGTCCTCTACAAACCATCACTAGCGAAGAAATTAAGGAAGTACACATGGTTGTTACTTCTTCCTTTATCCTTGTCGTTGTTCTTGCCCTCTAGCTTTGCAACATATCCATCACATATGTTGTTGTTGTTGGTACTATTACCACCCTTGACATTGGATGAAAAGCAATCTTGAATGTGGCTAATCTTCATACACTTGAAGGATGACTTGAAAGTCTTATTGTAGCAAATGCACAATGTAAGCCGTTTAAAATTCATAGAATACACAAAACTTTTCCTCTTGAGCTTGAATGTAGTCCAACGCTAGTGCCTAAACTCCTTACATTGGCACAAAGATAACATTCTTAGAGACAAATTTGGCATACAAATGCAATAGATGTTGTGCTTGGTTGCAAAAGAAATTAAGATTTGATTTCTTTAATTCCAACTAAGTGACAAAGATAAAAAAGAGTTAAGAGAGATTATTCTTTGATGTCATGATGTTCCTGAGAAATTTCCTTTATACCTTGGAGCAAAATGATCTCTGTTGCTATTGAAGACTACCCTTTTAATGGTGGATGATGCTCACAATGAGGTGTGAGAAGCCTTCTAAATGAAGCACCACTGAGCTATTGGTCGAGAATGGCCCTTTGAGACATTTTCACTTGGTGCCCTTTAGTGTTCTTGAAGTACCTTATTAGAAGGACCGCTTATGGACCCAACCTCCTTCCAAAAGGGTGTTTTGATTTGGAATTGAAGTCATGTTGAAGGTGCATGACTATGAGAAACAACCCAATCATACCCAAAATCTCAATGTACACAATTTACTACCAAAATTTGGATCATGCATCTTACCCTTTCTAAGACTGGGTGGTTTGACCTAGAGACCTCACCTGCAGTATGGCTTTACCACGAATAGGCAAACCAAGTGGCCCCACATGCGCTCATGTGAGATAAGGCCCAAAAAGGGTATCATATTCTCTGCTAGATTAACATCACACACCCCTAAAAATATGGGGTTTTAGAGGAACGGTTAGAGGGCTTCATCAAGTTATTAAGAGCTCAAATGAAAGGTTTTGAAAAGCACCTTCCATATAATCATTACAGGGTTTGATAAAAAGAGTTCTTAATTTCATGATACCAAATATAGGAAACTTGCACAAATGCAATGCAAAAGAAAAGGATTTATGATGATCCAAATCTCTCAAGACGCTTGATCATTGCCCATCAATTGGGCTTGGATCAATTAGGAATCCACAAGCGGGTTCCCCAATGGTGATGCAAGCTGAATTAGTGTAAGATATCTATTGCAATGGATTAATTTTGTATGCAATGTGAGCTACACACACACACACACACAGAGAGAAAATTATTGATGAAACCATACTGTCAATCAGTCTCTTGTTTGACTAGCAAAGTAGTGCCTAGGGAAATAGTATTGTTATGATTTTGTACGCCCTCTCAAGTGATTGACTTGGGATGCTTGGAAAAATCATCAAGTTAGTATAGTTTAGCATCGTCATGTAAATCGGGATAGGTTTACTTGTTTATACTTTCTTGTTGTCTTTGTGATTAGTGGTTTAACTAACATGTGGATGAATGAATTGTAGATTGCAATTGAAAGAGGTTTGCAAAGTAGTCTCACATTTTGTCACAATTTCCATCATACTGACGAGTGCAAAGCGCGGCACGGACCCCGACGTCCTCGAAACGCCAAGAGTCGATGCACGCCGCGAGCCAGTCACGGTGAAGCGAACAGGGGGCACCACCTAGCTTTGAGCGCAAACAACGGTGATTGGAGATATCACAAACTTTACACACCGAGAGAGAGAGAGAGAGAGAGAGAGAGAGAGAGAGAGAGAGAGAGAGAGAGAGAGAGAGAATGACGTAGGTGATGAAAAACCCTCGGGGTGTGAGGGAAAACTATTTTCTTACAATATTTACAACAACCTTATTTCTGGCGAGGTGCCAATCGTGGTGATAGAGAGATAGAGGGAGAGATAGTGATCCTAATAGTGCGTTCTCTAGAGATGACTCACAGACACGGGGACTTTGCTAGCATGAGTGTGTGTGTGGTGACCATTGGATTCAAGATGTAGAGATAGCTTCTTTACATAGTGCAAATTCCCAAAATTGCTACACTAAGTCCCCTTTCTTGTGATGTAAGTGTTGCCAATCCCTCCCACCAAAATACTACCAAGTGCTTACCTCTGATAAAATTGCCGCCCCCCCCCCCCCCCCAATCTCCCAAATCAATCTCCCCCCCTTGATAGTGACCTCTCAGTGCCTTTTTATAGGTGCTGGCTGCTTTAGGTTAGGGTAATCTGATTAGATTAAGGGTTCTAATCAAGGGAGACAAAGCAAGGTGGTGGGTCCTTGCTTTGTCTTGGGGATTATTATAAAGGAAAACTCCTAAGTGGGACTTTCTGGCCATCACCTAGAGAGAGGTGATAATTTACAAATTGGGATTTTTACAAGATTGGGTTTGAAAACTGGGAAAAATGATGACAACCTACGGATTTCACTGAAGAGGGCGTCATGGATGAGATGCCGGTGAACACGCCTCTTTTTGTTGATGATGTCGAGTCCTTCGTGTTTTTTTCTATTTTCTTTGATGGGTGCATATGTTGTGCGCGTGTATGTGTGGATATGTGAGTGCGCGTATGCATGTGGGTGTGTGTATGTAATTGTGTTTATAGGGGTGTGTGTGTGTGTGTGTATACGGCAAGGGTGTGCATGGGAACGGGGGTATAAGTCATTTATATATATATATATATTTATTTATTTATTTCTTTCTTTCTTTCAGTGCCTGCTGCGTAGAGAGAGGGAGGACGAGAATGGGAGAGAGAGAGAGGCTTTGGTGGGCTCAGGGTGGCCCCGTGGAAACGAGGGAGGGGGGGTGAGATCAACGGGTGGGGAGAGTAGGGGTGTTGGGTTATGTGAGAGAGAGAGAGAGAGAGAGAGAGAGAGAGAGAGAGAGAGAGAGAGAGAGAGAGAGAGAGAGAGACACACACACACACACACACACACACACAGCGCTTGGCCCGCCGGTGGGAAGAAAACAAGAGGGGAGAGAGAGAGGGGAGAGTGAGGTCGAGGGAGTGTGGACAAGAGGGAAGAGGGAGGGGTGAGGTATAGCGGCCCGCTGGGCAGGGGTATGGACGAGCGAGGAGGGGTAAGAGAGAGAGAGAGAGAGAGAGAGAGAGAGAGAGAGAGAGTATGAATATGAATAATGAAAGAGAGAGAGGGAGAATTTGCAAAAGCATGGCGGCTCGCCAGTGGAAAATAAAATTAAAAAAATAGTGGTAGCTTGTTTTATGCGCCCATTGGGCCAGGCGATGCAGAAGCAGGGTAAGTGAGATGGTGGTGGATTGGCGGAGCCGAGCAGGAGAGAGAGAAACCTCCGTCCTCTGGTGATAATGGATAGAGGTGTGGCCAAATTGGTGGTGACCTGTCGGTGGTTAAGCATAGAGGGGGTGGTGAATGTTAAAAAAAACAACAAATTTTTATTGTCTTTTTCCGGTAATGTGCTTTCCCCTTCTTGGGGTTGGTTCTTGCGGCCGCGGCTTTAAAAGCCGAGGCTAATGATGGATAGTGATGCGCTATAGCTAGGGGTGCCGCCAGAGCTGGGCCGCATGGGCCGTGGCGGGGGCAGGGAAAAGAGAGAGAGACTTTGTGGCTCACCAATTGACCGGGGATTTGTTGAGCCTTCTGGTGGTGTTGTCGTGCTTCGGTTAGAGGAAAGATACCTTTTTTCTTTTTTTTTTTCTCTTGATTTCCAAAAATCGGCTATTAATAGCTACGAGCGAATACTTTAGTTTGTACATAGCTTAGCTTTTAATGAGTTAGTTTAGAAATAATTATCATGGGGAAAGTACCTCTTGTGAGTGTGTGGATGAGAATGACATGCTTGTAAAGTGTGGGCAAAAATTGGAACAAGTTGCTTCAAAAAAAATTATTAAATACCCAAGTGCAAAAAGAGTTGTTGTGTGCACTTTGGGATCTAATATTACGCCATTCTTGTGCATATTCTTTCATCTCCCTCTGCTCTATGTGTTTAATATATTCATCTTGTCAACATCTTGCTAACTATTCTTACCTAGTATGCTATCATAGTGATTATTTGTGTGCGTGTAAGTTTGTGTATGACATGTCTACATTTGATTTGAAAAGCTTGAAAGTGATGCTTGATTTTGTGTAGAGTTTCCATGGTTTTATTATAGTGGTTTTTCTCCCTTCCAAACCAACCACAGTCGTATCAAAGCATTGATCAAAGAAATTGGCAACAAAAAATCTCAGATTGTTAAGTTGAGGATTGAATTGGGGAAGGTACCAAATTGAATTTTGATTGATGCTAATCAAATATACAACTGACAAACTTCTAGATTCTTCTGGAATCTTCTCCAACCTTCTAGAAACTTCTTGATCCTTCTAGTTCTTCTAGAACCTTCTAGATCCTTCTTCAACTTTCTAGAGATTTCCAGAAACTTCTAGATTCTTTCGGAATCTTCTCCATGCTTCTAGAAACTTCTAGAACCTTCTGGATCCTTCTTCAACTTTCTAGAGATTTCCAAAAACTTCTAGATTCTTCCGGAATCTTCTCCAAGCTTTTAGAAACTTCTTGATCCTTCTAGTTCTTCTAGAACCTTCTAGATCCTTCTTCAACTTTCTAGAGCTTTCCAAAAACTTCTAGATTCTTCCGGAATCTTCTCCATGCTTTTAGAAACTTCTAGAATCTCCTTGATACTTTTAGAACTTCTAGAATCTTCTAGATCCTTCTAGATTCTGCTAGAGCCTTCTAGCAATGATGTAGGCGATGACATAGGCGATGGTGCTGGCACCGACTGACTCTCAAGCATCCATGACACAACCTCACTATCTGGCTTGCTTTGTACCAATGGCCTTTTTGCCACGAGGAAAATCACATAAAGTCCGTGTGTCATTTTCTATAAGTGCATCTTATTCTAATTGCATGGCAACCATCCAATTTTTTGAATTCTGTGCTTGATCAAAAGATAGAGGTTCCTCCATATCACATAAGCTAGACACAGCCAAATAATAACAATTTGATGCATAAGAGGCATGGCGAGAACCTGAACAAGTACGACTAGAGAAAGGCGCATCCAATTTACTGTCACGCAAAGTGTGCGCACCAGCCATTCTGGCATACCTCTACCTGCTCATTTTCAACCCTTTCCTCATCAAGTACATCATGTACATCTGCATCAATAATAGGCTGATCTATAACATTTTTAGAAACCCCGTGGGCTGTACATTCGCCTCATTTGAATTTACATTTGAACTTCCACCACCGAAAAGAGGCAATAAACTGTCATAAATGTTCTGTGAGCTTACATTACTATCTCTAGTACATGACAACAAAGGCTGAACAAAATCTTCCACAAACACAACATCATGTGAGATCAAAATAGGCTTTGTTTGCGGATGGTATAACCTGTAACCTTTGCTTTCAGCACTATAACCAACAAAAATACATTTGACAATCTTATCATCCAATTTTCTACGTTGCACTTGTGGCACTAAACCATAAGCCAAACAACCAAAAACACGCATGTGCTCAATAGATGGCTTTCTATCATGCCATGCTTCATATGGAGTCATAGACTGCAACACTTTTGTAGGACACCTATTGTGTACATAGGTGGCACACATGAAAGCTTCGAGCCAAAATGAATGTGGTAAAGCTTGACTCTTGACCATACATCGTGCCATTTCTGTAAGAGACCTGTTTTCCTATCAGCAATACCATTTTGATGAGGCATATATGGCATTGTACATTGGTGTTTTATCCCACGACTAGCGAGAAATGCATTAAATTCATGAGACATATCCGCCCCTTGATCGGAACGGAGGGTGCCCATAGTACATTTTGAAACATTTTCAGCCATAGCAAGAAATTATTTGAAGCACATAAACACTTCGGACTTAGCTTTCAACAGATATACCCATGCATGCCTGGAGTAGTCATCAATGAAAGTCATGAAGTACAAGTAATTTCCCAAGGACGGAGTTTGCATAGGCCCACAAACATCACTATGCACAAGCTGCAATCTGCATGTAACATGAACTGACCCATCCTTTGGAAACTTAGCACAATGCATGTTACCCAAAATACAGCCTTCACAAACATGTTTGACAGGTGCTTCAAGAGGCAGCAAAGAAGCAACCATATCAGATTTATGCAAACGCAGCAAACTGGCAAAATTCAGATGCCCAAAATGTGCATGCCACAGTTTTGCATCTGAAACAGCCCTTGAATCTACAAGTGCATTTGAAAAATTTTGTCCACACTTGTCATACAAATGTATAATCTTTATAATGCAGCTTAAAATTTTCAAGGAAGGAGAGACCCTCCACATGTCACACTCTGCTTCATTTCAAAGAGAACCTTTTAGAAAATGTAATTTGAAATCCAAAAGTGAAGGGTAAGTACTAAGATGGTAGAAAATGAAAAGGCCTCTGAGTCCTACCAATGTAAAGTCAAAGGAATTTCTATATCTTAAATATTTTAAAGAAGCAGAAGGCCTCCATGTGTCACTCATGAGTTCACGTCAAATGTTTTTGCAAAAGTGAAGTGGTAAAACTGGTTGGAATGACCATTTGACAATCCTTTTGACAATGAAAATTCAAAAGAATTATTTCTTTTCTTTTGCCAAGAGACTTTTCACTTACACAAGAGGGTAAATGTATCATGTTAAATATGCCTCATAGAAAAAAGGTAAATTGAAGGGGAATTTTACTGCTCAATGCAAATTTGACTTTTGAATTTGAAGATATATTTGGAAAAAAATTCAAAGGGATTTTTTCAAAACCAATATTGATATTATATTAAAATAATTATTTCTTTTCTTTTGCCAAAAGATTTTTCACTTACACAAGAGGGTAAATTGTATCATGTTAAATATTCCTCATAGAAAAAAGGTAAATTGAAGGGGAATTTTATTGCTCAATGCAAATTTGACTTTTGAATTTGAGGATATATTTGGGAAAAAAATTCAAAGGGATTTTTTCAAGATCAAATGGTTGGGCAACTTGAGTTGATAGGCCATCTCATTGATTGGCCTAAGAATGTGGAAGGGACCATAGTACCTTTTTGCTAACTTATCATAGTACTTTTGGTGTCCTGTAGGATTCTTGCCCGTCGTGTGCCTTAATCGAGCCTTGGGAAATTTGAGTAAGACCCAATCATTTTCTTTAAAGGCTTGGGCTCTTTTGTGCTTGTCAGCAGCAACCTTTTGCCTTTGCTGTGAGATAGAGATAGCATCCTTAACACTAGAATGGTAACCTAACATGACATAAAAGTGTCCTTTCAGGGTTTTGGGAAAAAATTCCAAAACCATAGTAGATCCACTCATTTTGAAAAATCCTTTCATGAGCTTATAGTTCAATAACTACTACATATGGAAAAAATGAGAAACTTGTAATTTTTCTCATCCCTTCGTCACTACAAGCCTCCAAAGTTGATGGACCAGTGCATTTTGCCCAAAACAACATTTTCTTACGGTTGATTGCATATAAACAAGAGTGGAGATTTTTGTAGGACATGAGATAAAATGCCCCGTTAACTTCAATGGGTTGGTGACCAAAACATATGGTTGCTTTTACCTCACTAATTATTTTTTGGGCAAAAAAATAGGTATAAAAAAGTTGCATTTTTGCCATTCTGCGGACCTATCATCAAAGTTTCTATAGTCACGCTCAATACCGATACTATATACATGTTTTCTTAGTTCCCTTTGGGCCTCTGGAATCAAAAGGAGCCATGGAGCATGTCAAAATGATAATGGATCTCTTACAATTGGAACCTTGGGGGCAATGATAAACTGCTAAATACAGCAAACATGAAAAAATTGGGTTTAGCATTATGACCTCTAGAAACCCATAGAAACTACTCAATATCTAGCCAAGTTTGTAGTCTACGATTATATATGGTTACTACCTACAAAAGACAAACAATTGGCCTAAGAAACTAGCAATATTGAGAAAGTTATACTTGCTACTCTAAAATGTATCGTATTCTTCAGCAAATCAAAATACTCAACCATCATCATATACTATGCTATATAGCATAATAGGTCCCCCAAAACTCAAGGAAGATTAGATTTATGTTATACATTACACTTACATAATCAAAATTGAATTTGGATATCAAGAAAGCCACCAAAAAAATCATAAAAGTGCTAATTTTGGCCAAAAAAGTGGATTATGCAATTCTTGTAAATTGGTCATAACTTTCAATTTTAACACTTAGCTATCCCTACAAGCATCAAAACATGTTGAGAACTATGAATTCCTAACCTCTAGCCATCTAAACCTTACAAACATGAAGTTTAGAGTGGTATTGTTGCCAAAAATTGAAAAAAAGCCAAAATTAGGACCCGTTTTTTCACACAGTTTAGGTTCAAAAATGTTGTGCAAGAGTAAGGTTAATAGTGAGATCGATACTCAAAAAAAAATGCTAAGTTTTTTTCAGCTTATAAGGCAACTTTGTGGATATATAGCACCTAGAAATTCATTTTCATACTCTTCAAATAATTCAAGCAAAATGGTCACTTAACAAGACACAAAAGTGTCCAAGGACATAAAAGTGTCCTGTTACCATTCTAGTGTTAATCTTTTGGAAAGATTCTTGTAGGTCTCGGCTATACTCATCTGCAGCGAAGATCTTCCCATGTACCTTAAGTAGCAAGGGACTTTTTTATCTTCCCTCAATTACCTCAAAAGGTGCTTTTCCCGTGGAAGTATGTACAGTGTTATTGTAGGCATACTCCACTAAGGGTAAGTACTTCTCCCATTGGGATCTTTGATCTAATTCCGTTACATAGGCTTTTAGTAGATCGAGAATTGTTAGGTTAGCTATTTCACTTTGGCCATCCGTTTGCGGGTGATAGGCCGAAGAGAAGTTTAACCTTGTTCTTAAATTCTCAAAGAGACCCTTCCAGAGGTTACTGGTCATTCTAGGATCTCTATCCGACACTATGGACATTGGCAAGCCATGGTACTTGAAGATTTGTGAAATGAAGAGGGTTGCCATTTGATGGGCTTTGATAGTCCTTTTGATAGGTATAAAATGAGCTTGTTTACTGAACCTGTCTACTATCGTCCATATTCCCGTAATCCCATGGATAGACTTAGGCAATCCAAAGATAAAATCCATGGATATGCTCTCCCATGGTGAATTAGGGATTGGAAAAGGTTGAAGAAATCCAAGTTGCTTCCCTCTATCAAAATTCGTCTTTTGGCATACCACACATTTAGAAACATATTCTTGTATGTTTGCTTTCATGGTAGGCCAATAGAAATATGTTTCAACTCCCTTTAGGATAGACTGAATCCCTCTATGTCCTGCATAAGGAGGAGCATGAGATTCATACATTACTTTCTCACGTGGTGAGCTAGTAACACATAGTCTATTGCCATAGAGAAGATAACCATCTTGTAAATTAAATGGTTCCTCTTTCTGCCCTAGTGCAAGGGCTGAAATCACATCTCTAAAATCGGGATCAATAGCATACTAATCTATCATAGAAGATAGATCATTGTAAGTTGCTATGGAAACCACATTCACTCTCGGCCGTCTTCAGAGTGCATCGGCTACTTGATTATGCTTGCCAGCAATGTGAGCAATATGAAAATGAAATTGTGAAAGAAAATTTTCCCACCTCATTTGTTTGTCAGAGAGCTTGGTCTACATCATGAAGTACTTAAGAGTTTGGTGGTCCACTGTCGTGTAGCTCCGCTGCCATGATGAGAAAAAGAGCAGAGAAATGCAAGCTAAGCTTCTTTGAAGTCTACACATTAAGTGAGCAGTGATCAGGGCTTGATAACAGGCCAAGCTTAATGATTAATGTATGCCAGATGTAGCTTCGAAGGGCCAACAGATGCCTCAATGATTCCAAAAACGAGTATGATTGTGGTGAGCACAGATGAGAGATTATGATCTAGAACTGTAGTGCTTGAAGTGTTCTATCGGCCTGTCTTTACGGCTTGTCGATTGGAGCTACAGTGAAGAAGTTATGGCACTTTGAAGTTTGAGTCGATTGCAGATCCGTACTGGATTGGGCAATTGCAGCTGAGGTGACAGAAATGAAATGAATGCACGGACCTGAAGTGCTCACTTTGTGGAGCACGTCGGTCTTTTCAAATCAACAATCGGAGTTACGGTTGCCAAGATATGAGCCGTTAAATATTCACCGGGGGCCAGCTCCGAGTCAGTCAGGTCGGCTTGGGCAGTGTGCCATCTCAGAATTTTACAGCCCTACAGGTTTTGTATGCATAGAATGGATTAAGGTCGATGTCAGTTGCCGACGCGACTGAGTTGGGTTATTTTGGCATTATTCGAGATGTCAGAGTGGACAATAAAAATTCATGATGAGACTGTTGTCAAGGATTGCTCGAAAGAGATGTCGTGTGTGGCGCTGCTTTGGTCGGCATTTGTGCCAAATATTATGCCTTTACAATGATAATGACTGCCCAATGGAGAAGCTTGGCAAGCCTCGGCCGGTAGTTATGCCAAATGTCGTCCTTGAAATTGTTTGGCCGGCATGTATGAAAAAGGGCCGCCCAATGCTTGGCAACACCTCGGTCGGCATGTATGCTAAATGTGGCCGCCCAATGCTTGGCATTGCCTTGGCTACCATGTATACCAAATGGGGTACCCTTTTAGGGGCCACCCACCCAAGCTAAACCAAAAGGCCGCCCGAGGTCATTGCCTAAAGAGGGTGGCCACCCAATTAAAAGGTTTTGAGTGGGAAAAGGAAAGGAGATGGCATGCAGAGGGCAGCGGGCAGCGCATGGGAAGAGGAAGAGCTCATAGCGAGATCTGCGGGCATCGGTTGAGGAAAGGCGAGAAGCGAGTTTTTACCAGAACAGTGGCGCGATGCTATTCGAAGCGAACAGCGTGCTAGTCTGAGGCTCGCACTGCCACGTCATCAAACTCCTTCCCACGCCACGTCAGTCACGGCGGCAAAAAACTAAAGGGAGCTATAATAGGAGGGCATCAACGAGTGAAGAAGGAGGAAAAAAAGCAGATGAGAAGAGGAAGGGGAAGCAAACGAGCTTGAAGATGGGAGAGCTAGGTCGAGGGAGCTCAAGGAGAGGCTCTTTTGCATGCGAGCAAGCAGGAAACGAGGAGAAGAGGCAAGCAAAAACAAAGGCATAACGAAGAGGTAACGGATGGCAAGGCATAAGGAGGGTATGAAGTCGAAGGGAAGAAAAGGGAAGGAAGCTCGGACAGGATCTTGCTCACTTTCTCTCATCCTCGGTAACGAGCAAAAGCAATCTCTCTCTCTTGTTCTAGAGGTAAGGACGAGGCCGAAGGAGCTTGAACGAGGAAGCTTGTCGAAGCAAGCAAAGCAAAGATGAAAGAGCGTGAACTTTGGTCGAAGGAGCAAGAAGCCTGGAGGAACTTAATTAAGAGAGCTTGAGCAAAAAGCTTGTTAAGGCTTAAGCAAGCAGAGGCAAGAAGTCATTCCAAGTGAGGCTAGAGCAAGCCAAAGAGGAGAAGGCGGATCTCGGCAAGGGAAAGGATGCTTGGTAAGAGGAGATAAGCAGATTCCGACAAGATAAGGTACTCAAGAAGGTGAGAATCGAAGCAGATAAAGCGATATAAGAAAATTTTCGGCATCATCATCAGTCCGAAGTTGATTAAACATTTTGTTAGGTCCGGTGTCGTTAACTGCCCGGCTCACGTATCGAACACATATCCCCTGACATCTTTGGTGAACCTGACACGAAACGAGCCGGGGTGGGAGGTAAAGATGGAGAATTTAGAGCAGATGATGAAGATGATTGCAGAATTAAGTGCGAACGGGTTTGATGATAAGTCAACAGTTCCAAATTTTTCAAAGATGCTTCAATTGGTTCAAGGATCTCTGCTTGAAATAGAGACCCTGAAGAAGAAAAATCAAATTGATGAAGCTTTAGATGTAGTATACGACGAGAGACGACTCTTTGATGGATACGATCCAGAGGGCTACCTAGAGTGCTATGAGCTAGAGACCAAGGTAAGAGGGATACCAAAATAATTGATGATCAAATCTTTTGAGCAGTTAGTGAGTTCAGATGTGAAGGAGCAGATTCAAGAAGTTAACAAAGCATGCAACGATGATTGGGAGTATTTCAAAGAAGCTGTTGTGCAAGCACGTTATGAGCAGTATGAATGCTATCAAGAACAGAGTTCAAGTCTACCGGACTACGCAAATATCCGAGGACAAGTAGGATCAAAGTTAGAAGCTGTGATTGATGAGTTTATTCTGAAGGATTCTACCTTCTTACATGCTAATGATGAAGACATAGTTGAAGCTGTGTATGCAAAGTTGGGTTTTGCAGATGTTGTGCATAAAGTAGAAGTCCTTGAGGGTGAGTCTCTACAGCCTCAAACTACACAGGGTAAATTTTACAAAGAACTTATACCTATAGTACAGGAAGAAAAGCAATCATGGGATCAAGACAATGAATTGGCTAAAGCTCAGGAAGATGTGCAGGTGAATGATTGCAGTCATATTCATGTAGACATGCGAGAAGATTCGGTTACAGGTGATACTTTTGCTACTGAACCACAATTAGAGAAAAACTTTTCTGGTATAGATTCTACCATAGAGGTAATCAAAGATACTGGTATAGGTTTTGCCAAACAGTTGGTTAATGATACAGATGTTATAGGTCAAAGTAGAGCTATTGTTGAGAGCAGCAAGACCATGGTTTTTGGTATACCAGACTTACTGAATTTGGATGTACCAGATTTTGAGGACTTGGCTAAGCAAGAGTATGTGCTTGATTCCGAGGGGGTGCAGACTCCTTCATTGACAAGTTTTAGTGAAGCACAGGTATCAAATTGGACAACTGAACTTGAATGTGATGATGATGAATAAGAGGGGGTGCAGACTCCTTTGACACGCTTCTGTGACCTAAAGCTACCGATTTGGCAGACTGATCCTGAATTTGATGATGGTGATTTAGAGAGGGAGAAAACTTCTTCTCTATCGAGAATCTGTGACACGGGACTCACACTATGGCAGAATGATCATGAACTTGATGATGCTGATTCAGAGGGGGTGCATAGTGAAGTGCAATCTCTTCATGATGAATATGATTGGTTTCATTGTGCTGATGATACAGACAGGGCAGTAGATGAAATTTTCAATGTGCATGCTGAACTTTGTGCTGCAGAAGTGCAAAGATATTTGGATGAGGGTGAAAGGCTTAAAGAGCTGTCTACAACAGATGTATTTAGTATGCATGTCACATGTGGAAATCTTAGTTTACAGCAACCTGAGATGTGTAAGTTGGAGGAACCTTCTGAAGCAGTGGACCTGGACCTTATGTGCTTATTGGACGAAGCTTTGAAGGGTTCTCAAACGCAGATGCTAAGGATACCAATCAATCCAGAATCATGCATGAGCCAGTTTATTCAGATTCAGTTGATGATGAACTGATGCAGTTGTTAGATGATGCACTACTTGATTTTGAGCCTCTACGAGATAGAGGATTGTTTTTAGATTTATCTTTTGAGCCTCATGAAGAGGACTTGAGGTATTCAGATATGCATGATCATAATTTCAATACTAGTGAGAGTGAAGGTGCATTGCCAATGATTTTACCTGTGATTGATGATCGACAATTGGATGAGCCAGTTGTACAGGGGATATGGCAATATCTGGTACTACCTGATGCTATATGGAATCTGATGTTTCCCTATGATGTAGGGGATGTTGAGCTAGCTTTTGACCCAGGAGGTGACAGATATATGCATGATCCTAGGCAATTGACTTATATGCCATATGATCCAGGCGGTTTGTATGAAGATTTGTGGGTTAATGTATGTTTATGCTGTAATGATTGGAAATTCTTGTATTTTCCCTCTAATCCTGGAGGATGGTGCAAAATTTTTAAAGGAATGCTCGCAGTGGGGCAATTGATTGGTTTCCCATTTGATCCCGGGGGGCTACTAAAGTGCCATTTGCAGATTTGAAGAGTACCAGCTATCTGATGTAGCAGCTTGCATGGTACAAGGTTTTTGTTTCCTAGATTTATGCTGAGTCAGAACAATTTTGGTTATGCAGTCAATAAGATTACATGGCTGGCCTCCAGTCGACTTCTTTGGACAATTGATGAAGTGTCTTCACATCTTTTAAGTTGGTTCTGCTAACAGAACTTGAAGTAAAGGACTTAACGGCCATTCCGTGTGCAGACAGAGTAAGGCATACTTGAGCTTGAAAGGGTTCCTTAAGAGAGAACTTAATGGTCAAGCCGTGTGCATCATTAACTGGAGCACTTATGTCTGGCGGGGTTCACTAAGAAAACTATCCATGATTGAATGCTTTGAAGGTACGACAGATGTGGTTCAGAGATTTTTTTATGGACAGCTACCTAATGATTAAGCTAGAACATTGATGATAGGGTATAAACCTTATTTCATTTTTCATATGTTTAATAGTTAAGTGAGTTTGATGATGGAAAGAGCTTAAGGTACCTAAAGCAGATGCAGATTGAAGTGATGTTGGCATAGACCGAAGGCTGTGCAGGTTCAGAGGGGGTGAATGTCGTGCAGCTCCGCTACCATGATGAGAAAAAGAGAAGAGAAATGCAAGCTAAGCTTCTTTGAAGTCTACACATTAAGTGAGCAGTGATCAGGGCTTGATAACAGGCCAAGCTTAATGATTAATGTATGCCAGATGCAGCTTAGAAGGGCCAACAGATGCCTCAATGATTCCAAAAACGAGTATGATTGTGGTGAGCACAGATGAGAGATTATGATCTAGAACTGTAGTGCTTGAAGTGTTCTATCGGCCTGTCTTTACGGCTTGTCGATTCGAGCTACGGTGAAGAAGTTATGGCACTTTGAAGTTTGAGTCGATTGCAGATCCGTACTGGATTGGGAAATTGCAGCTGAGGTGACAGAAATGAAATGAATGCACGGACCTGAAGTGCTCACTTTGTGGAGCACGTCGGTCTTTTCAAATCAACAATCGGAGTTACGGTTGCCAAGATATGAGCCGTTAAATATTCACCGGGGGCCGGCTCCGAGTCAGTCAGGTCGGCTTGGGCAGTGTGCCATCTCGGAATTTTACAGCCCTACAGGTTTTGTATGCATAGAATGGATTAAGGTCGATGTCAGTTGCCGACGCGACTGAGTTGGGTTATTTTGGCATTATTCGAGATGTCAGAGTGGACAATAAAAATTCATGATGAGACTGTTGTCAAGGATTGCTCGAAAGAGATGTCGTGTGTGGCGCTGCTTTGGTCGGCATTTGTGCCAAATATTATGCCTTTACAATGATAACGACTGCCCAATGGAGAAGCTTGGCAAGCCTCGGACGGTAGTTATGCCAAATGTCGTCCTTGAAATTGTTTGGCCGGCATGTATGAAAAAGGGCCGCCCAATGCTTGGCAACACCTCGGTCGGCATGTATGCTAAATGTGGCCGCCCAATGCTTGGCATTGCCTTGGCTACCATGTATACCAAATGGGGTACCCTTTTAGGGGCCACCCACCCAAGCTAAACCAAAAGGCCGCCCGAGGTCATTGCCTAAAGAGGGTGGCCACCCAATTAAAAGGTTTTGAGTGGGAAAAGGAAAGGAGATGGCATGCAGAGGGCAGCGGGCAGCGCATGGGAAGAGGAAGAGCTCATAGCGAGATCTGCGGGCATCGGCTGAGGAAAGGCGAGAAGCGAGTTTTTACCAGAACAGTGGTGCGATGCTATTCGAAGCGAACAGCGTGCTAGTCTGAGGCTCGCACTGCCACGTCATCAAACTCCTTCCCACGCCACATCAGTCACGGCGCCGTGACTACGTGGTGGGGGCAAAAAACTAAAGGGAGCTATAATATGTTGAGAAAGAAGGAGAGAGCACAGAATTAGAACCCCAAAGTGTGTAGAATACACACATGAGATGATGTATATATAGAGGTGACCTGGGTGCCATATATAGAGAAGCCATATATTGAGTAGCTTCACATATAAGCTCAACACCCCCGCTCAAATAAGGGTCCCTAACTGTGGATGAAAAAACCCTTGGGGGATCAAGGAAAAAACCCACAGCTCTATATACACCCACCGTTATATTATAAAAATCATTAAATATACAAATGTTTACGAGGAGCTACATCAGTCCTTTTACAATGAATGTTTTATGAAGAGTTACATTACTCCTATCCTATCAAATACAATAATGAATACAAAGGTTCAATAAAGAGGTATAAAAGCTATCGATTAGCTTGTAATCAAAAGTGTCTCCGTGAATCTGCTGTGTAGCTTGTCATCAATATCGCATCACCAAACATGTCTTCATGTTGTCATCAATATGGCATCACCAAACATATCTTCATAAATCTTTTATTGTCACCAAGTTTGTCTTCATAAAATCAATTCTTTGATCAATCCTACATAGATCATAGACTCCAAAAAGAACATGTCATGAAAATTATTAGCATCGTTAATGAAATAATTACGTTCACAATGCCATAATAGATGGTTCGCGATGCCACTCTTTTGACGACATATATACGCACGACAACATATGGTACATAAAGTATAAACGTAAAAGTACAAAATGTGTGATTACGTGATACAAATGATATGTGTATATACTACATAAAACAACATTTATCAATGTAGTGATCAATGAATACCATCAAAGTATTAACAAAATATCATCATTATATCAATAAAAATGAATAAATGATCATGGTATCAACGAAAAGCATTATGATATCACCGAGAATAATCATTGTATCAACGAAACAACATCATGGCATCACCGAGAATAACCATGGTATCAACGAAACATCATCATGGCATCACAGAGAATAACCATGGTATCAACGAAACAACATCATGGTATCACCGAGAATAAGCATGGTATCAACAAAACATCATCATGGTATCAACAAAAATCACCATGGAATCAACGAAACAACATCATGGCATCACCGAGAATAACCATGGTATCAACGAAACATCATCATGGCATCACCGAGAATAACCATGGTATCAATGAAATATCATCATGGCACCACCGAGAATAACCATGGTATCAATGACATATCATCATGGTATCAACGAAAATCACCATGACCAAAGTATTAACAAAACATCATCATGGTACCATCAAAATCACTATGGTATCAATGAGAAATTATCAATAAAACGACGTAAACTATATCTCTAAAAGAATAATTATACGAGAATCAATGAACGAGTATATCATATAACAAAAGATCATGTACCAATAGTAGCTCGATAGAATTTGGACGATCATCAACGGCTCGACTGAATCGGAACGATGTGTAACTGGCTTCTGCAGCAAAGTTACGTCAGTAACAAATATATTATTGATGAAGAAAAATATAATTGAGAAGTTTTCAATTATGAGAAAAATCAAAAGCAAAAAGTAAAATTTTGATTTTCAAACATATTCGCAGTCCGAGACGATAACCCAAAATCGGTGCAGAATTTAGAGAAACTTTCTTCTGCAAAGTTATAGACCACATCGATTCCAATCCCCATAGCGGGTAGTTTCTTCTGCAAAGTTGTAGAACACATCGATTCCCGTCTCTCACGCGGGTAGTTTCTGCAAAATCGTTTTCAATAAGCAGAAAAATAAAAAACAAAAAACGAAAATTGCTTTTTATGTATGTACGCAGTTCGCGAACGATAACTCAAAATCGGTGCAGAATTTGAAAAAACTTTCTTCTGCAAAGTTGTAGACCACATCGATTCCGGTCTGTCAAGCGAGTAGTTTCTGCAAAATCGTTTCCAATTAGCAGAAAAATCAAAAACAAAACGCGGAAGTTGCTTTTCAGGTATGTACGCAGTCTGCGAACGATAACTCAAAATCGGTGCAGAATTTGAAAAAACTTCCTTCTGCAAAGTTGTAGACCACATCAATTCCGATCTGTCAAGCGGGTAGTTTCTGCAAAATCGTTTCCAATTAGCAGAAAAATCAAAAACAAAACGCGGAAGCTGTTTTTCAGGTATGTACGCAGTCCGCGAACGATAACTCAAAATCGGTGCAGAATTTGAAAAAACTTCCTTCTGCAAAGTTGTAGACCACATCGATTCCAATCCCTCTGGCGAGTAGTTTCTGCAAAATCGATTTTTATCAGGAGAAAAATCGAAAACAAAAACGTACTGCTCTGATACCATGTTGAGAGAGAAGGAGAGAGCACAGAATTAGAACCCCAAAGTGTGTAGAATACACACATGAGATGATGTATATATAGAGGGGACCTGGGTGCCATATATAGAGAAGCCATATATTGAGTAGCTTCACATATAAGCTCAACATAATAGGAGGGCATCAACGAGTGAAGAAGGAGAAAAAAAAGCAGACGAGAAGAGGAAGGGGAAGAAAACGAGCTTGAAGATGGGAGAGCTAGGTCGAGGGAGCTCAAGGAGAGGCTCTTTTGCATGTGAGTAAGTAGGAAACGAGGAGAAGAGGCAAGCAAAAACAAAGGCATAACGAAGAGGTAACGGATGGCAAGGCATAAGGAGGGCATGAAGTCAAAGGGAAGAAAAGGGAAGGAAGCTTGGACAGGATCTTGCTCGCTTTCTCTCATCCTCGGTAAGGAGCAAAAGCAATCTCTCTCTCTCGTTCTAGAGGTAAGGACGAGGCCGAAGGAGCTTGGACGAGGAAGCTTGTCGAAGCAAGCAAAGCAAAGATGAAAGAGTGTGAACTTTGGTCGAAGGAGCAAGAAGCCCGGAGGAACCTAATTAAGAGAGCTTGAGAAAAAAGCTTGTTAAGGCTTAAGCAAGCCGAGGCAAGAAGTCATTCCAAGCGAGGCTAGAGCAAGCCAAAGAGGAGAAGGCGGATCTCGTCAAGGGAAAGGATGCTTGGCAAGAGCAGGTAAGCAGATTCCGGCAAGATAAGGTACTCAAGAAGGCGAGAGTCGAAGCAGATAAAGCGATATAAGAAAATTTTTGGCATCATCATCAATCCGAAGCTGATTAAACATTTTGTTAGGTCCGGTGTCGTTAACGGCCCGATTAATTTGTAAAGGGAGCATAAACTCCTATTTATCAGTTCATCCAAGTGTTGGTGCTGCTAACAGCCCGCCTTGGCTACCGATTACATTATACTCAGAGTTTGAATTGATTAATTGAAGACTACGGTGATTGCCAAAGCCATATGCATCTGTTTTTCTTGTTCTATCTCACACCTCCCACAGCCATAGGCCCGGCGCCTGCCCGGCTCACGTAGCGAACACATATCCCCCGACACCATTCGCAAAATAAAAGGAGTCCCCAATAAATAGTGCTTCCATGAGTCTAAGGCATGTAGAACTGCGAGGAGTTCCTTTTCATATATGCCTAAATCTTGCTCAACAGGGCCGAGCCTTCGACTTTCATAGCCTATGGTGTGCCCTTCTTGAAGCAACACAGCTCCAAGGCAATCACCACAAGCATCACATTGGACCTCAAATGGCTTTGAGAGATCCAATAGGGTAAGCGCAGGTTGAGATATAAGCTTTTCTTTAAGCTTTTCAAAAGCATTGTTCCATTTGTCAGACTATGTGTACCTAACATTTTTCTTTGTTAGATCATGTAATGGTCCTAGTATTAGTGATAACTTTTCTATGAAGCGTCTATAGTATGCGCACATACCTATAAAGCTTCTTAATTCATGAAGATTCCTTGGTTTAGGCCATCCTTTTATTACCTCTAGCTTTGATGGATCCATTTGGATGCCATCTTGAGAGATAATGTGACCTAAATACTGAATCTCTTGTAAGAAAAAATCCCTTTTCTTTTGATTAACAAAACAGGAGGTGTCGCTTGTGTTCATCTAATGAATTAGAGTAGATGATGATATCATCAAAGAACACTCCATTAAAGGTTTGGTGAGGCCTGAATAGCTTCTCCATCCAAGCGGTTGAATGTGGCTGGTGCATTGGTCAAGCCAAAAGTTGTGACAATGTATTCATAAAGACCAAACACAGTGCGAAATGCGGTCTTTACAATGTCTTGATCAACTATCCTTATTTGATGATAGCCACTTTTTAGGTCAATCCTACTGAAGTAGGTGGAGCCTTGTAGCTTATCAAATAGGTCTTCTACCTGTGGAATAGGAAACCTATTTTTGATAGTGATCCTATTTAGTGCTCTATAGTCGACACACATACGATATGTGCCGTCTTTCTTTTGCACTAGTAGCACAGGAGAACAAAATGGAGATGAGCTAGGCCTAACCATGCCCTTCTCAACTAACTCATGCACTTGCCGCATAATCTCCTCTTGTTGAGCTTGAGAAACTCTATAAGGAGGTTTGTTAGGTGGTGAACTTCCTGGAAGAAGTTCAACTGCATGGTCATCATTGCCTCATTTAGGAGGTAGCTCACAAGGGATGTCGTCAATAAAGACATCTTGAAACCCCTTGAGAAAATTGGATAACTCTAATTCCTTTTGGTTGTGTATATTTTCTTTTGCTAAAACATTAGGTTCATTTTGAGAATATTTAACAAAAATCATGTACATGGAAATAGAGCTCTTTATTGACTTGTTGAAAGCTTGAGTATGCACAATGGGTATAGTGTTACCCATTTCCTTAGCATCTATATACATATCTTTTTCCCTGAACTTAAAGGAGATTCTCTTTTCAGGAAATTTAACATTGACAGCCATGCGATCAAACCATGGTGCCCCTAGGATTACATCCTCATGCTTGAGAGGAGAGATAAAGAAGTCCTCTTTGTCCACATAGCTTTGGACATGGAGCCTCAATTTACCTATTAAGGGAGTGACTGAAGCTTCTTGCCCCTTGAAAGCACCGTCTGCGGGTAGGACATCTCTCATCTCGTAGGCTTGTATGCCTAGCTTGGTGGCCAACTCTATAGATATAAAATTATGAGTAGAACCAGGGTCAAAGAGAATAAAAGCATCATGTTCTCTTACCTTTCCCCAAGCATGGCATAGAGGAGATCCTTTGTGGTGAGTTTCCTCCTCTTGGATTTCTACCAAGGTAGCTCTAGGAGGATCATGGCGGTTGTTCTTTTGGGGACAAGCGCGGTACGTATGCCCTTGTTTGTCGCACTTGAAACACCGGTTATTCTTGCGATAATGCTCAATCTCTTCAGGAGAGAGTTTATTTTTTCCTTTGCAAACTCCCTTCTCTTTAGCTTTGTTGGAATTTCCCTTAAGAGACTTTTGGACATTGTCCTTCCCCTTAGGCTCATTGGTACCCTTGTTTTCAGGGGGCTTAGAATTCCTCTTAGCCCCTGTTTGGAAATTGATTTGAGAGGCCACCATAGTATGATGTATTACCTCCGATATGGTGCATGGCCTTTGGGAGTTGACATACTCCGCCATTTCTTCGATTAAGCCCACAAAAAATTGATGCTTTTGCTCTCCAAAATCCAACTTTTTGAAGACAGCGGCTTTGAGTTGTAGGTCCCAAAACTTGTCTACATATTTGTGGATGGATTCATAGGGAGAGAGCTTCAAGATTCTCCATTCGGTGAGTACTTTGGCTTTGGCATCGGTGGCCAAAAACTGCTTCATAATGGAAGCTCTTAAAGCTTTCCATGTTCGTGGAGCTTCACCGTTGGCCCGTAGTCTAAACCACCATTATCTGCCGAACTTTTGAAAGTGCATAGCTATATGGCGTAGCTTAGAGGACTCCGTGAAGCCCTCATCTCCAAACGCCGCATCGAATTGCTAGATAAAGGCCAAGACTTTGTCCGTAGCACCAAAAGTACCATCGTAGGTAAGGAAAGAGATGCTCTTCCCTCCCTCTTTGAACTTCTTGAGCTTGGATGACCTCTTCCACGCAGCATAGGATTTCCTATGGCCTCTTCTTTTTGATGGTTCAAAGGTTGCACCATCACTTTCTTCAGAAGATGAAGAATTTGAGGAAGATGGAGAAGAGGGTGACCTCTTTCTCTCCTTTTTCTTTCCTTGATCTTCGTTGTCTTGACCATCACTTTCATAAGAGGAAGAGTATGAAGAAGATGGAGAAGAGGGTGTTCTCTTTCTCACCTTTTTCTTCTCTTGCTTTTTCCCATCCCTCTTTGAAGTATGGTGTGGAGAAGTATGCGATGGTCTTCTTCATTTTGGAGGTGATGGAGAGCGTTTAGCCCGCCGTCTTTGTGGAGCCATCTCCGCCGAGGTGGCGGGAGACTCACTTCTTTCTTGTTCCTTCGGTGGAGGCTCTTGAATTCTCCTTTGAGAAGGAGATGCGTCATCAAGGAGCAAATTTTTGAGCCCTTCATAGAGATCCTCTTCTTCTTCCCAAATCGGAGAGAGATCTCTTTTGGAAGTCTCGCAAGGATGCTTCCTAGGTGTTCTCACGTCATGGTGGGGAGCTTGGAGCATCCCATGAGCACAAAGCTGCCGTTGCACTTCACTTTGGAGGGATGGATTGCCCATGGCTTGTTGAGTCGACGGTGATGCCCCGTTAACTGCACAAAGGCAGGCGCACTGCAAGGCTAAAAAATCCCTATTCTACTTACTCACATGCAATTAATAGTACCAACCATTTATAGCTAGCTTGACGACCTCCCTTCTTGAGCAAGAAAAGAGAAACCTTGTGCTCTGATACCAATGTAACATTTAATGGCCTAGTAACTTGTGTGTAGCGGAAAATAGCATAAACATAGTGAGCATTTCATTAGAATAGATTCCTAATGAGATTAACAAGAGTGCTTGGGTGGAGAAAGCAACAAAAAGCATAACACCTAGTTAGATAGCATGAACAATACTTCAAAAGAGAGAGAAATTAAGCAATTGACATATTCATCCGGAAATATTTAAAAAACACTGTTTCGGGAGGCAAAAACAGCAAAAATGAACTTTAATACTCTTGTTTCTACTCTTTCTCTGGAAAATTTAGCAATGGCTTGCTACATGTTGAGTATAAATTCGGAAGCTAAGATTTGATGTTGTCAAGCCGTATCCACCATCGTCAAGCCGCCCATAGATGGAGCTCCGTGTCTTTTGTCTCGTCGGAAAGCCATCACGTGTGCCGTTCGCCATTGTAGCTCTGATACCACTTGTGAGTGCACATGTGCACAAATTCATGCGGGGAAGAGGAAGAGTACAAGAAACCGTGTGGGTGAAGCAACTTCAGGAAGTCACTTAAGTGAGTGAGGTGCTCCTTATTCTTATTCTTATGTATAGAAAGAATAAAGAAGCGTGTATACACAATGGGTGGGCAACTGGACATCGAACGTCCGGCCTTGAGAAAAGGTGTAGCGCCTTTATCCAAACACACGTGTCGCAGGCAAGAGGGCTTACGGTACTGGATCGACATCAGCTGTAGCATCATCTTGGATGATGAAGGAAAGAAGGTGATCCCGTCCATGCACGTCCTTTGCTCTCAGGTGTTTCGACACTACATACTAAACAACTGGAGTGAAGTGCTGAATGAATTAAAAGACAAAGTGATGAGCATGCTGCATGACAAGTTTCCCATGTCAAATCAGGATGAGTGCTTCAATGAAGACTTGCTGAAGGTGTAGATGGGTGAGTACTGCAAGCAGAAACGCTTTGAAGTGCAAAAAGCAATAAAGCATGGGTGGAGAAGACCAGATTGGCTGGCCAAAGAAGATCGAAAGAATGTAAAGCAAGCAACACGTGAGAATCCCAACAACTGGAAGCAACAAAAGGAGGTAGCCAGAGTGGGAGTAGAAGTAGGGAGCTCGCACCACTTGGGGAGTGGCAGATGGGCATCATTTGAGGCCGACATTATAAGTGGTATTGCATCGCCCTTTAGGTTTGGTAGTTATGGGTATTTGTAATTATAAATTCTAACATAATGTTTTCTTTGTATGTTTTGAACAGTGGTCGATGGTTGGACATGACCCCACACCATACGAGCGCGAATATGCGGACAGAAAGGGCTTAAATGTCCTTATGGACATTCAGAGTTCTCGCTCCAGCTTGGTTAGTATTTAACTTTACACTCTTACATTTGTTATATTTTAATAATAAGCTAAACATTAGATTGTTTTGTAATTATATATTTATACTTACATAAAGTCTTATTGTTTTGTTTTTTTTGCAGCATCCAATAGGTATGCCGCTGGGATGAGACGTCAGATTAGTCGACGTCAAATTAACCATAGCTAGATAACACTAATTTTATTTTTTCACAGCATGTATTACGAGATGATGTGTGTACGTCAATTTATAACTATTGGCCAGCAATGTATTTTTCCAATAATTAATGACAATTGTGTTGTAGCTAGTACATTTTGATCAAAGCTTAACAATCAAGTGATTTTGCCTATGATGTGTATAGTTTTGTCACTTTATTACTTTGTCAATTCACTTTTGTGAATATACTTTTGTGAGTTTTGCATCTTAATTTTGGAAAATTTATGTTCAAAATGGTCGATGGGGTGGCAGGGTAATGTATGCCCTACCACCAAAAAAATGTATTCTCGGGTGTCGCTATATACGTCACTATTTTTGGACTTGTAGCGTCGCTGTATACATCTCTATTTGCATCCCTATATGCGTCTCTATTTGCATCTCCATTTGCGTTTCTATATGCGTCTCTATTTGCATCGCTCTATGCGTCTCTATTTGCGTCGCTATATGGGTCTCTATATTTGTCTCTATATAGAGACGCAAATAGCGACACATACAGAGACGCAAATAGCGACGTTCTCTTTGTGACGAGCATAGCGACGCTTATAGTGATGCCGGGGTTAAAAATATCCTCGTGTATTTTCGTCACTAAGACCGTCACAAGTGTAAAGAACCTCTTGTAAAAGGGTTTGTGCTTCCTGATTATAATAAGACGCACACAGAATATCTAGATAAAGTGAAAGACAATATTGACGCCATCCTTAAGCGCACGGTGGTAGACTTTGTTCCTGCATGTGGTTGCACCATAGTGTTGGATGCATGGATCAATTGTCAAAAGAAGCCGCTCATCAATAAAATGCTTATCAACCCTAGAGGGTCCATGTTAGTAGAAGCCATTGGCACCTCTTTAAAAGAGAAGACCATCAATTATCTAGCAAGGATATATGAGTGCGCCATAGAAAAGGCAGGTGGGCCAAAGAATGTGACTGCAATTATCACTAATAATGCATCCAATTACAAGGCTGCGGAGAGGGCTATCCAAGTTATGTACCCAGAGATTACTTGGGTGCGGGTGCCATGTGCCACGCATGCTCTTAATTTTCTATTACAATACAGTGGTAAAATGGTTGTCATAAAACAAACGCTACTAGATGAAAATCATGTAGTGAGATCTATTAGAGAGCATCAATTTTTGTATGCTATAAAATCACACAATAAAACTTTACACATAGTTTGTGTGACAAGGTTTGCAATCGCATACTATGTTCTTGCCACCTTGCAAGAAGTGAAACCTGATTTTATTGAAATGGTAGCTGATAGATGATGGGATTCTTGGCTCAGCAAGTATCCTAGCTACCAAGAGGCAGCTACAAGATGTGCACAGCTTGTGAACACGCAAGTTTTTTGGTGCAATGTAGAGAGAGTTGTCACCCTGGCCAAACCATTTGTAGATCTTTTGCAAATAGTCAACAAAGACTCTTTCATCTTTGGTCAAGTTTATTGGTATATGTCAGAGGTATTATGCAAAGTAAGAGAGCATGTTGGCTTTGGTACAAAGGACAAAGTTTCCATAATCACAACTGCCAACAAGTGATGGATGCAATTGCATACGCCGTTGCATGGTGTTGTATTTTTATTGGATCCCAAATTTCAAATGCACCAAAAATCGGCCAATAAAGAATTCATTACTGACTTCAAAATAGTGTGCTCTCAACTAGTGCAACAAGAGGATGGGAAAACTGTTTTTCATCAGCAAGTTGATTATGCTAATAGAACGGGCATGTTCCAGGATCCATGGCATATATATTCCATTGCACACACAAGTGTGTCTCTATGGTGGGGAGAAAGTGGAACTGCAATACATTGCAGTTAGGGTTCTATTTGTTTCAGCATCAAGTGCAAGATGTGAGAGAAATTGGTCAGTATTTGACTTTATGCATACCAAGAAACAAAATCGGCTTCACCCTAAATGGTGTACTGTTGATTTGGTTTATGTTTTCTGCAACATGAGACTTATCCGTAATCCAGTGAACATTGCATCAAGAGCAGCACAAAAGCACTACGGTGTCTTTCAAACCCATGAAGCTATAGCTACAGAAGTAGACGATGACAATGATATGGAATGGGAGATAGCTTTAGAGTGCTCTGATATGGATGAAATAGATAATATGATATGATTGGAGCAAGAGTGGCACTAGTAGCAGACTCTATTCTAATGGTACCTCTTGGCTCTTCTGTAGCATTGGAAGAGTTGGCTTCCACTCTCCTGCACTTTGGTGCTCTTTCCAACTTCTCCTTGCTCTTCAACTCCTTATACAACTCTTACACAAGTTGCATGCGAGTATCTATGACTGGCAAAGTTAATGATTTAATGATTTTTTAGATCTTGAAAAGTCTTTGTGATCTATCTAATAGACTCCTTGACCATGTTCAATAATGAACTTGGTGTCATTAGAGATATGTCAAAAGCAGCGGGTGTAAATACGAGATGAAGCTGCTCAAATACAGACTTCACTAAGGCCTCTGTGAACTGATAATAATGCTCCAAAGCAGAGGGGTTTAGGCAACAATGAAGCTCAACCTCTGACATGTGATGAAAGTGATGTACTATCACTTCGAAGGCAAATTTTTGTTGATGTTTTGCCAGCTTAGTATCCTTCATATCTGCAAGATATAATTTCAAAACATAAACATTGTCAGAGGAGAGGCGAAACTATCAAAATTGTGTCATGACCCTAATCCATAAACAATTGACATAATTTATAGCAAACAATGATACATTATGATTGCAATCCATACATTGTACAATAGAGAGGAGAACACACAAAGAGAGAGATGGAGAGAGGTGAACACGCCAGGAGTGTGAGGAACACTCATCACAAGAACTGGACCCTGTTATTGCGTTACATAATACATGTAAACAATCAGAGCGTACATGTGAGCAATGCATCTTGTGTGAGGCACGCTTAGCACAAGTCCTGGACGTTGCTGTAATGTTGATTGATAGTTAAATCAATCTAATCCCTAATGAAGTGTGTAGAATGCACAACTCAACCATTAGTGGATAGTTTAACAATCTCATATTGTGGTTAAATGTCGTACATATTTACATCCAAGACGACACCAAGTCATCTTTTGATGAGTGGCATAGCTACGGATCAGAAAGTACAAGGGCAAGGCGTGTCATGCTAAGATGAAGAGGGCATAGGTATGCATCTCTCTACTCTTAGGTAGACAAACATAACCCTTATATTTCTATATAGTAAGACTAATGATGTGACTTAATCTAATCCCTGATGAAGTGTGTGGAACTCACAGCATAAACATCAGCAGACAACTTAACAATCTCAGAGATTTAGGCCAAAATATCGTATGTATCTACATCCAAGACAACACCAAGTCATCTAGTGATGAACAATGACATGTCTTTGGCGTTTGAAGCACAAGAGTAAATAGTGCGTCACACAAAGATGAAGAGTGCATAAACTATGCATCTCTCCACTCTCTGTTTGAAGAGCAGAACTCTTGCCTTTCAACATGGTACAAATGATGATTTGAGATGATCCAAAATTGAGAAACTGATAGGTCACTCTGAAGTGAGTGGTGTAGCAGCATGCCAACTGCACTCCACAAGTCGACCAGTAAATTCTAACATAGCTCTATGGTGAGAGATATACTACTACACCACACGAGTGAGAATCTAAGTCTGTCCTAAAACCCCTCCATGTAGTGCACCAGGCGGTTGCACAGCAGGAGAAAAGCAACTAGCTTCTACTCACTTCTAGAGTGAACGCTACACACCACGAAGTGGCCTATAACTTGCAAGCCAACTCTATGGCGAGAGAAAAATTAATGCACCACACGAGTCAGGCACAACACATAAAAACAAGTAAGTACACATTTAAACAAGTTTAAAAGTATACCTCAATAGTCCCTAGCTGTTTATTTCTCTCCAAATGCAGTCGTTGGTTTGGATCAAAACTGGCGATTGTCTTTATATAAGTATCTTTTTCGATCGAAAGATATTTCGATCAAAATATATTTTGATCAAAAAGAAAAAATACGATTATTTAGTGATTATATGGGACTTTGGCGTATAAAGACGTTTTATACTTTATTTTGAATACGAGCATATAAATGCAACCCAGGTTGACGACTAAACATGAGAAAGCTACACCACTTTTGTATTATTTAATTTTGATGAGAAGCAGGGATATTTTGTAAGAATTAAGAGATCATTTTTGGTGGGAATGAGCCTCTAGGGAGGATTGTATATAAGCCAATTTTTGTAACCCTAAAAAAACTTTTGAATTAATCAAACTATTGCATTCATTGTGTCGTGTTGTGTAATTGAGGAGAGAGAGAGAGAGAGAGAGAGAGAGAGAGAGAGAGAGAGAGAGAGAGAGAGAGAGAGAGAGAGAGAGAGAGGTCTTATCTCTTTGCTACGTGTGCTACGAATCATCTATTGCAAAGCCGATACCACCAACAAATTAGCAATAGTGAGGTCTACGCTCCAACACCAAGCTTGCAAAGTTTCAGCTCCATCATGAGGGGAGCTCCCACGAGCTTCTGAGTGAGTTATCTTACAAACCATGTGCCTCTTTCACGAGTTCTTTATACCGATGGGTTCATGTGAGTAGAGCTACATGTTAGGACCACATGTGACAAAAAACTGTGACCTATAATACAATGCCAATCTTCATATGCATTTGCTACATGGAATGGTTACAAGCAAGGTATCAGATGAGAGTCCATAGGGTAGTGACCTCTTGATAAGTAGAGTGTGCCCTATGAGTTTTGTGGCATTTTGAACACATTTAGTCTTGATTCGGAGAGCATGAACATTGTACACTGAGTTCCATCCATGAGCACATGGTATGTCCAGGTTTGATTTCCTCGAGTAGTGATTGTCTTAAAAGGTCAAGTAGGTGATTGACAACCATCCACTTGTTTCCATGCGCCTCTGGGTCGAGCTTCATCCTTGGCTGACATTTACTTTGTTAGTCTTTTTCTCCCTGTGTTGGAATCTGCTCACGGAATATCCGCCAAAATTAGCACCGTTGTTTGAGACGAGAGCCCTAGGTAGGTGACCTTTATACTAGTCCTACGAGGCAAAATTCCTTTTCGTTCACCAAAGTCTTGTTATTTTATTTTTAGGTAGGATCCGAGAGTTGGACTCTTGAGATGTAGGAAAGGTGCTGAGGAGCGAGTGACTCGCCTGGATTTTCCGCCATAGGTAGTATTAGTCGTGTTTTAGTGTTTTAATGTGGATGGTGTGATTGATGAATTTAAGATCTGGTAAGTGTCTTCAAAGAGAACAAAGAGTGGTTGGAGATCAAGTTAGCTTAGTGTCAACAGAAGAGAGTTAAACCAAACATTAATGATAGATTTACTAGCACCAATCGTAGAAGAGGTCAGCCATACTAACACCTTTTTCAAAGGATCATATCAATGGATGGATAATCAAAAACTTGGAGGTTTCCAGCAGCAAGGGACTATGGAAGGTAGCACCTCCCAAAAACCCTTAAACATACAAAAATACACGGCGGAACAAATTCCCAAAGAGCCCTATTATACGCTAATGTTCGAGGACGTCAATGCATCTATACTAAGGAATGTTCATCAAGAGGATTGGTAGTAATCATGGTAATCAAGGATGGTGATAGGTTCCACAATGAGGAGGGAAACCACTATCTCATTGTCAAAGACCCAAAAAACTACAATTGGTATGGAGACAACATAGCAAAAGGGAAGATGGATATGGAGACCCAAGAATTACCTCCTCAACTCACTCTTTCTGGATCCTTCTACATTCGTGACAAGAGAGTTGAGAGAATGGCTACAATTCAAGAAAACATTGGGATTTACAAGCATGAGGAGGGAAGAGTCACCTCTTACTACCGATGCATGGAACCCCATGTGAATGAGTTAAGCATAGATTAAATCATGTACTTGTTTTTGTATGATTCAATAACTAGAACCCATATTATGTTTGTCGATAAGTACGGACGAGAATACAAGCCAATTCACCCAAAAGATGTAGGGAGAGTTATAATGCCAGACTGATGATGTAGGCTTCATAAGAGAAGAAAAAGCCCATAGAAACCCCCAAGAAGTCTACAAATCCTTCTTAAATGATTGTGACACCACAACGCAATCAAATAAATAGCCAAAAAAAACATTACTACTATCATTTTAATCATGGCTCGAACAGTTTGCAACACCAAACTTGAACACGAAAGGGGGTGGATATCATGCCTTGTTAGGACTAGAAGCACCACCAACACCACCACTCCATTTGAAATACCAGGATGAGAGTAGAACAAGAATGCAAAATTCGACCCAGACTAAATCACCACATTAAGAATGAGAACGAGAAGAAAGGGTCCAAATGTTTGCCTTGTAGGAAAACTCTCAAACCTTCTTCATTGAAAATCCTATACCAATATAGCAAAACTCCCTTTGATATCCAATGAGGTGGTCTTAGCGGAGTGAACACTAAATCAATTCATATGGGTGCACACATCTTGCAGGTTTGTGCCCAGAATGCAAGATATTACTTGCAGGTTTGTGCCCAGGTTTTAAGTTAGTCACTATGGGTTTGTGCCCAGATTGCATGACATTTTAGTTGTATGGGAAACTAAAGACACTAGGAGCAATAAACTCTTGCCAAGAGGAGTGAACTCTTGGGGTTGGGATATTTTAATGAAGAAGGGTTGTATGTTGTTTTTCTTCTAGAATAGATTGTTTTGGTGCCGCTTTTATCATGTTTGAAGGGTTGTTTTAACAAACTTGTGAAGGGAACCTTAAAAATGAATTTGGGGTATGAACAATCATGTGGTAGTAATTAGAAAACAAGCAAGAAAGTGGGAGTGTGGGGTGGAAAGTGAGGATTGGCTCAGGTTTCCAGTCAAGGATGGGTGGTCTCAATTAGTCAAGAAACTCTCCGCTCCTCATTGATAGAAGAAGTGAAACTAGAGACTCATTGTGCCAAGATTCGAGAAGTCCCAAATTGTACGTGCCTCTAAAAATTATGGGAAAAAAGGCATTTGGGGTTTCTCTCTTTTGGAAGGTGAGAATAGGGAACGTTAGATTATTGTGCTAGTTCATGATTTTCCTACAAGATAGGACTAGGAACTCTTTTCAATAGCTTGAACTCAAGTTACTTGGTGACGAGAGTCTGTCCATTAGATATCTTGTCTATCTAACTGTGCTTTTCTCAATCGATTAGGCCCTAGCAACCTATCACGTGCCCTCCTTTTGTCAAATGTATATGGTAAAGGGGAGGGGACCTCACACTACCACGCATGACACAATGAGGCTAGGCAATTCTTATGAGCTTGAAATATGCAATGTGGGCAACATAAGGTTTTCTATGCATAATGGCAGTGAGTTTATGCTACATAATGCTAGACATGTACCCAAATTGACAAAGAGCTTGATGTTAGTTGGAGAGCTAGATGATTTGGGTTATAGTACCATATTTGCTCATGGTTCTTGGATCATCAAGAAGGGAAATCTAGTCATGCTTAAAGGCCAAAAGTCTCGCTCATTATACTCACTTTATGTATCTTGTGTGAAAGAGAATTCTATTTGTGTAGTCGAGCTGCCGTCTACAGAGTTGTGGCATAGCCGGCTAGGACATATGAGTCAAAAGGGAATGAAATTCTTGCAGTGTTCTGCTTATATCCCTATGCTAGATTATTATAACTTCTCTTTATGTGATGATTGCATTTATGGCAAACAGACTAGGTTGACATCAACGCCTTTGGACAAAGAGTTAGGGAGTCCTCTAGATCTCATTCATATCGACTTGTGCGGAACTATGCCGGTCAAGTCTCTAGGGGGAGTGTTATACTTCCTAACATTCATAGACGACTCTACTAGAATGGTGTGGGTTTATTTCGTGAAGCAGAAGAGCAATGTCTAAAGTGTCTTTTAGAAGTTCTTAGCATTGGTAGAGAACCAATCGGGTAGAAAGCTTAAATATTTGCTCAGTGACAATGGAGGCTAGTACATCTCCTCCATTTGCAGTAAAAGAGGCATTAGAAGACATTTTAGCACTCCTTATACACCCGCCCAAAATGGGTGGCTGAGAGGATGAGTAGAACCATTTAGGAACGGGTCACTTCTATGTTTCCTACGGCTAACTTACCTCAAGAATTTTGGGGAGAAGTTGTTACGAGACGACTGCTTACTTGATCAATCGATCACCTAGCAACGACTAAAGTACAAGGTTTGGTAGGCGGTGTGGACAAGCAAAGAGCCCAATTATGACATATTACATGTATTTGGGTGTGAGACATTCTCACATGTGCCAAAAACGCTTAGACAAAAGCTCGACCCCAAATCACACAAGTGCATTTTCATTGGATATGGTGTAGATGGAGAGATAGGATATCGTCTCTGGCACTCAGAATCTAAGAAGGTCATACGTAACTCACACGTGATCTTCAATGAGGCTAAGATGCATAAAAAGCCAGTGAAAGACATTATGTATCGTAGAGTACGGTTTGAGGATGTCTCCTCACCGCCAGTTACACAAAATGTTGGATGTGCTAGTGATGTACCCTCCACTAGTACACATAAACATGTTGCTCTAGAGAGAGCAGAACCCAGTAGTCAGGCACTTCAGAGATCTACTCCTACATCTCGTGCACCTGAGCGTTTTGAGCCAGAGAGGGACTACTTGTTAGTCACTGATTGTGGTGAGCCCACTTGCTACAAAGAGGCCATTCAAATGGACGATAGCGTGAAGTGGGAGGAGGCTATGCAATCTAAGTATAACTTGATTTTAGCCAATGAAACTTGGGAATTGATAGAGTTACCTCTACAGATAAATAGGCATTGCCATACAAATGGGTGTACAAGAAGAAGTATATCACAGATGATCCCGAGCCTAAGTACATGGCCAAATTGGTTGCCAAAGGATTCAAGAAAACAAAAAGCATGGATTTCGATGAAATATTTTCTCCAGTGCTCAAGATGGCTATATTGCATCTTGTGCTTAGTCTAGTAGCCATTGAGGACTTGGAATTGGTCCAAATGGATGTGAAGACAACTCTTCTTCATGGGGACCTTGAAGAGGATGTTTACATGAAACAGCCAGAGGGTTTTGCAATAAAGCCTGAGAAGCCAACAAGGGCAGAACTGGTGTGTAGACTCAAGAAAGCTTTGTATGGATTAAAGCAAGGCTCAAGGAAATGATATTTCAAATATGTAAGGGGGAAAAGCATTGAGTACCCCAATGGCAGCATACAAAAAACTTAGCAAGCATGATTGTCCCAAATCGGATACTAAAAAGGCAAAGATGGTAAAGGTTCCGTATACTTCGGTAGTTGGCAGTCTCATGTTTGCCATGATTAGCACACGGCCAGACATTGCATATGCAATGGGAGTGGTCAGCAGGTTTATGGAAAATTCAGGCAGAAAGCATTGGGAAGTAGTGAAGCGCATCTTGAGATACATCAAGGACTCATATGGCAAGTGTTTACGCTTTGGAAACAATGTTGCACCCATAGTTGGATACACTGATTCGGATTATGCGGGTTGTGTGGACATTAGGCGATCCACATCTGGTTATGTTTTCTTGTTCACTGGAGTTGCAGTTTCTTGGAGGTCATGTATCGAAAATTTCACTTTGTGTTCCATCACTGAGGTTGCAACTTCTAGTTCCTATATGGAAGCTGTGGTGTTATCTCATCTAGTGGGAGATTTTGGTAAACACCACACTCTAGTCCTACATTGTGACAGTCAATGTGAAATTTCATTAGCAAAGAACCCCTTGTTTCACTCCAAGTCAAAACACATAGAGGTCAGGTATCATGTGGTACGGGATATTTTGGCTAGCAAACGCTTGGGTTAGTCAAATTTCACATGGATGAAAACCCTACGATGCTCTAACAAAGAGACTAGTCTTGGAGTGGTTTTCACATTGCATAGATATGATGGGCGTAGGGTGAAGCTACAGTCATGCTTCACGGTGTCCGGTCTAGCTGGGAAGGTGCAGAACCTCTGGCTATGAGATTTCGTGATGAGAAGCACAAACACTTTGTGAAAAATCATTTGTGGAGAATCACCAACCCTCTTTCTAAGGGTGACAAAAAATCCAAGAGCATTCATGACAGCAAAGTCACAAACCCTCTTTCCTATCGTGCTTGGAGTCTGCTTGTTCTTGTAGTCGAGATTATGATGAGAGGATCACCAAATCACATTCAATTTCACTTAAAAATACCATTGAAAAACACTAATGTTTCAGCCATGAAACCTCGTGCTTATACAAACACAAAACCCAAACCTCTTTCATGGTATCATGTAGCCTCGCCCTCAATTTCATAGTCGTAACATCAAACAATTGAAAGGAATGCTCGAGCTTCCACATTCACGACAAAAGTTTTCTGATTTTGTAGAGATTTATGAGCTTTTAAAGTAAATCCCACACACCATTTTGATAAAGGGAAACCCTAATTTACTCCCTCACAAGCTCAGATACAAGATTGCGAAGAGGCGGGACTCCAACACACATAGATTGGGCAACCATGGAAGCTATTACACAGTAGTGATAAATTGCAGGTTTTTTTCTGTAAAAAGAAGCCCTCTCTCTCTTACCCATGGAAATATGATCTGGTGTGTCCATTTTTGTGCCATTTTGCCACTTTGGACCAAATCTAGGTCATTTTCAAGTCATTTTTTACCCAAAAAATGTCATTTTTGATGCGAAAAATCCCAAACGAAGTCAGAAAAATCCCTAAATTTGGGGGATCACTTGCATAAGAATAAAAAGCATAGATATGCATCATTTTTCATCAATATACCATTTTAAGTCACTTTCTATGCAATTATACAACGACGCCTGTTAGCTGCTATTTTTGGTAGTTTTTACCCGCATCGGTCTTTATAGGCGAGATGAGTGTCCCACCATGAAACACTTGGACTATGTACATTTTCAAACCAAATTAAGCATATTATCAAGTGGAAAAGCATGCAAATGCTCCACATCCAGGGCCACGACTCCCCGGATAGGTATGTACATGATAATGACCGCAGTAGATGCTTCAATATATATCACAGTATGTACGTGATTGATTTCATTTTTATACATCTACAAGTGTCAAGAGTGAGGTGAATTTTTTTATTTCACACTATGTACGTGCCACGGCACGACGTCCACCCCCTTTGAATCTCCACATCCTCCGGTATATGCCACAACAACATTTGTAGAGCATTAAAACTCATGGTGAGACGCCATATTCTCACTTTCATCCTCAGTTTGCATATAGTTGGCTTCATCATCCTCTTCACTTGGTTGTGCATCAAATGGATCAGCATTCCCTCTTCTTTTGAATAATTTAATTCTTTTTTCCGCAATGGGAATTTTGAGTTCTGTCCCATCTAGTTCACGCAAGGTGTAAGTTGCATTTCCATGCACATGCTTGACAACATAAGGACCAAACCATCTCTTTGCAAGCTTCCTTATTGTAGAGTTCTGGTTTTCAAGGTTACTATCGTACACCAACACCCAATCACCTTCTTTGATGTCTTTTGGTCTGAGCCTATGCATCTTGCCAAATCTGTCTTTGTTTTTCAACCTTGCATTCTTTAGTCGAGCTTTTGCAAGCTTAATGTCTTCAGGCCTTCTTTCCAATTACCGTATGTGCAATGGAAGAAGGTCTTCTCTACTCATTCCATCTTCCCATGGAAATACATTCCATGTAAGAACTACATCTTCAATTGGCATCACACGTTTTTGACCATACATTAATTCAACAGGCATATAGCCAGTGACTGAACTATGTGTTGTACAATCAGCCCACAATGCAAATGGAAGTAACCTTGGCCACTCTCCAAGATTACCTTCACAAGCCTTAGCTAAAGCTTTGATTATTGGAGGATGCCCTCTTTCACTTTTTCCATTTCCCTCTGGGTTATAAGCACAAGTTAAATCTAGTTTGATGCCCATTCTAGAGAATAATTCCCTTGCTTCATCAGTATCCAATTATCCTCTATCTACAATTATCTTTCCCACACACCCATAGCGACAGATCACATCTTCAACAATAAATTTACATACAGCTTGTGTACTTTTTGTCCTCAATGCATGCCCTTCAACTTGATTAGACAAATCTTCTCTTGCAAGCACCAAATACCTCATTTGCCAAAGTCCCAAAGGCATTGTAGCCAAGTCCACAACCCATTTGTAATGCATGGCTAATGGATAAGTAGGATGTAGTCCATCACGATGCCGTACATTTGAATACATTTGGCATGTCACACAAGACTCCGCAAACTCGGCCACATCCTTATACATCCCTTTTTACCAATACCTTTCTTTTACCTTGGCAAATGTTGCCCATACACCTCGATGTCCTGCCCATAAACTTTCATGGAACTCCTTGATGATTTGTTGTTGAGTAACCTTATCGCATACTACGTGCAATGGTGTTCCATCTCTTTGTTTAGGATGCTTCCATAAGTAGCCATCCCTCAAGAAGTATCCATATGCTTTTCTTCTTATCCTCTTAAATTCTTGCTCAGTCCAATCATCCTGCATCTGCAGAGTACTTAAGTAGCGACCGATCAAGAGCCATTCATCCTCATATAGTTCCTCTGAAAAGGACTCAAGTGAAGACACAAAACATGCATGACTACTCTTTGCATGATCAAAAGTGTAAAACTTTTCACCTACATCATCACTACAATAAAAACAGGTGTTATCGACGCACATATTGACGCTGCCCATCGCTATGCGCGTCGCTGTGAAACCAGTTGCTATTAGCGACGTGGATAGCGATGCTCATAGCGACGGGCATAGCGACGCATATAGCGATGACATAGCAGAAAAAAATTTTCTTGGGCAGAGGGCAGGTAGCCTAGCCTGTGCCCAGTTAAAAGATGGACACGGCCACAGCCAGACTTCCTGCCCTCTGCCCAAGAAAGCGAGCAGCACCAAAATATCAACCATGCTCCCGCGCGCAAAAATTTTGGCAGAGTTCCCTTTGTTTTTACATAAACTTTTCAAAAAAAACCATATCATGTATACGCCTCCTACATGCTATCCATGTAGGATCTCACATGAGATTTAAGGCCAATGAAAGACAACCGTACCAACTGAAAAGCATAGCCATAACTTAAAAGCATAACCATAACGAACCATAACCATAACTTAAAACCATAACCATAACTTAAAACCATAGCCATAACTTAAAAGCTCATCCTCCCTGATCTGCAGCCACGTCTCGTGTGGGATGCCCGAAGGCTTCGGCGAGCCGGTCCTGAAAGCCTTCCGAGCTGCATCTCGTCGATGTTTGATGGTGTCCCATGCAACACCCTTGATCCACCGCGCCTAAGCAACGGAAGAACCCGGAGCAGGCTGGTACTCTCTCAGGATGGTCTCCACTATGTAAGTGACTTTTTCCTTGTCTTGCTGATCCCAAGACGTCAGAATGCTGGTGGAAAACTGCAGCTCCACGAGCTGGCGAATTCGTTGTCGCATCTCAGTCCCGACTCTATCCATGTCAACAGAACCATCTCCCCGTACAGTATAGAGCTTGGAGGCACTATGATCGTATGCCCCCCAAGGTGTCCGAGGTGTGCCAAGAGGTGTGTCGAGAGGTGTGCCTGGGTAAGACAGGGGTCGTGAGCGAGGAGGGGTCGAAGCATCTGTGGACCCTCCTCCACAGCAACCACCACTTCCACCTGACGATCGCCGAGATCGGCGAGTGCGCCTGTGCTGCGGAGATGAGGACGTACCCGCCTCTGCCCCACCCCTAGGTGTCAAAGCGGCCATGATGGGAGAAGAAGGCGTCGTACCCATAGGCGTCCTGAACCCCGTAGGCATCCCCCCCCTAGGCGTCGGTCCCTCGGGTGTGAATCTCGGAGGCATAGTACCGTGCCTCTGGCTACCCAGTACTGAGAAGCCTCTGCCATCTGAGCAGGCGTCATCCGTGTAACGAAGCCCATGAATGCATCTGCACTCATGGAAGCGGGATCTGGAATCTCGTCTGCCATACTAAAGTCCTGCACAAAGAAAGTAAAATAAAGCGTCAGAACACAGCTGTTTAAATTAACTTCAAGCTTAATTTTAAATCAAAGTCTTCACACAAACACTTACAGGCCTAGGCCTCGACGAGTGAGGCATCATCGATAAGATCTTGCACCGTATCATCGTCTATCTCTAATTGCAAACATAAATCTGCCCCAACTCATTCTGGCAGATTGTCTTCATCCATTGCATCTTCATCTACAAGTGTCAATTCTGGCTCGTCTGCGTCATCCCTCGTATATCTGTCAGCTTCCTCTGCCATACCTTCATCCATCTCATCTAATGTCACAGTAGTATGGACGTCGTCTGACTGAATTTCCTCCAGGAGATCTTTCCCTTCAAATACTTGTTTATTTCTTGGAGCAACCTGAACCACAAACCACCATTGTCGCTCTCAAGGGTCCGGTACAAAGACCACTTGCTCACAATGTTCGGGGAGAGCAAATGTGTCGCTCGCATCTGTCCAAGTCTTTGTAGAATCTATTTGTACAAGCTTGTTTCCATCTCTGCATACCGTTGCATTGCGACCAGAAGTAATCACCTTGAGTGGTACCACTTCACATCCAACAAAAACATCTCAAACCTCCTGAAGCTTACTTTCAGGATATCTGACACCAGACCACAGTAATCCAGGTTGCTAGTGCTCTCATTCGTGTCTCTAGCACTGGTCCTGCTCTTTTGCATGAAACTAACCATTACCCCACTGTCAAACGTGTTTCTTCTGTTGTCAATTTGTTGTGTTCTGAAATGCTTTCCATGCGACCATAGTGCCATGTATGTATGATACTTCCAGTCACATCCAATAGCCAGCTCTTCCTCTTTTAGAGATATGGGTTCTCCGATCTGTAGGGCTGCTCTCAGTGTCTTGTCCAACCAAGCCATTGTAGGGAATTCAGGTAGAGGAGCGAGATAGTCTGGCAAGGGTAAGCCTCTAGTCGTTCGACTTCGCCTGAAATCCTGTCGCTCTAGATTGCGTCTCTCTTTCTCTTCTTCGTACCTTTCAATCCATTTTTGCATCGGCGCTGAATTTAGTATACAGAACTTCATGATCTTTTCTCGCATGGCCAGGTTCATTTTCTTCGGCACCCCTTGCCCTTGTGGCTCCTCTCCCACTAGTCCGAACTTCCTCCGTTAAACACCCCTTGATCGCAATTGGAAGAATTAATTGCAAGAACTTATGCCAGTCGTGCGATTTCAACCCTGACAGTTGATCGTCACGGGTGAATGCTGTCTTGAGACATCGCATATATCCTGTTGGCGTCCTGAACTCTAAAATCACCCTTTTCACTTGTCGCTCTTCATTTTTTAGCAATACCCATGGCGCTCTTGGAAGTTTTGTTTGACCAGCTGCATTGGTTAAAGGCCACAGCTCTGGCATCTTTCCAACCGACTGCAAATCATCTCGTGAAGCTTGATTGTCTTTCATTTCCATGATTGTCTTCCAGAGGAGCTCTCCCACATTCTTGAATATATGCATTGGATCTAGCAAATGGTTAATTAGTAGATCACCCCAGTACGGCAACGTATAGAGAATGGACAAACGTTTCATTCCTGGAACAGGTTGCCCTCATGTTGCTCCCATCGGTGACGCCACTCTTGTACATGCATAGGACGACATTCGACGCGACCAAGCTGGCCTTCGCGCAAGTGATGGACATCTAGAAGATAACGGTGGTGGCCTTGATAAATTGTCTTTCAAAGAGAGGTAGAATAGCGCACATCCAAAGACTGCCCGCAAATTGGACATGCATTGTATCCCGAAGTTGTTAGTCCTGCATATATCAAAGCAGGAATCAGGCCAAGGCAAAGGGCTTGCGAATAGCGAGAATTTTGAAAATCAATAACCATTACCAGAAGCTTCTCCGTATCCTGGCCAATCATGCATAGTCCACATAAGAAGTCCATGGATCCTTGCATGCTGTTGTCCTACTGGTTCAACCGCATCTGCTATGTCGATCCCATGCCATAACTCCTGGAGCTCGTCAACTAGTGGAGCTAGATAAACATCCATGTTTTTTGCCTTGAACTTACCAGGTACAATCAAGCTTAAAATCAAATGACCCTTCTTGATAGCAAGCCATGGCGGGAGATTGTAATTGATAAGGCACACAGGCCAAGTGCTCCATGACGACCTTCTCAAGCCAAATGGATTGACTCCATCCATTGCCATGCCCAAACGCAAACTACGTGGTTCACTCTTAAAATGTGGCCAGGTATCTTCAATGTGCCTCCAAGCCTTCGAATCAGCGGGCACCCTAAATGTTGCGTCAGTGGATCTATTCGTAGAATGCCACCGCATCAACTTTGCAATGGAACCACAACGAAACATGCTTTTTATCCTAGGAATAATAGGGGAATGCCACAACACTTTAGCTGGCACTGTCTCGCCAACTACATCTTGTTTGTAGCGCATTGCTCTGCACTTAGGACACGACAGACAATCTGCGAATTCATTGCAAAAAAGAATGCAATCGTTTGGACAGGCATGAATCTTGTTGTAGTCCAAGACAACTGTGGTCAGAAGTTGCTTTGCGTCTGGCCTAGAGGGGGGCATTTCATTGCCAGCCGGGAGAAGTTGCTCCCGCAATAACCTATTTAAGCCACATTAAATTAAAAAGCTCTCCGAGCACATCACCGTTGCAATCGGAAAATCTCTTTTGTAAATTATGTACCCAAACAAAGCAGTGACGCTTGCATCTGACCACCCGTACACTGACTGAAGATTCAAAAACGCCAGACAAGTACGAAGCATAGATATTTTGGCGCCTTCATAGATTGGTTGACGTGCCCACTTCCTCAACATGTCTTCAGGAGATAGGCTCACCGCTTCTGGTGCTGCTTTGTTCGCGTTCTCCTCGCTTGTCTGGAAGAAGGCATCCAGCATCTCCTCCATGCCGTCGTCTTTTGTCTGTAAGCCCTTTTCTGCTTCCATCCGTGGCTCTATATTGGTCGGACCTTCACGCATAATCTTTTTTTTCTCTCTCTCAGATGTAGGTGCTATGTTGCAGAAATCAATGCCCGTTCCGTAGGAGTCGTATCGCAGATTCTGTACGGTTTCTCTAGCAAACTCTCCGTACTTGTGCACATGCTCATTACATATCCTACGCTTGCGCATGATTTGATACTTGCAGAGCGTGCACGCGCATGCAATCTTTTCCTCCATGTTAGTTGATGACGTTGCTATCTACAATGATTATGAATGTTGTTTTAATATATATATATATATATATATATATATATATATATATATATATATATATATATATATATATATATATATATATATATATATATATATATATATATATACATACTCCTCACAATGTAAACTACCTCGCATTCTCTAGTCTTGCCCAATCTCCGTACACCTCGGTCTAGAGGTGTATGGAGATCAGGACCACCAGGTCAAAATCTCGTCTTTATTGGTCAAATCCTATATGGGTAGACACATACGTGCACTCCCAGGTGTACATGGCAATGCATGTAGCAGACAAAACCCCTGTGCCTCTTTTAGTTCCATAGTTTCTTCTCTGTCTACGAACCCACCTGCCTCCTTTCCGAGGTAGCCTGTCAGAGAAATCTTTCCAATGCCGCACTTGATGAAAGCACAAGCCATGGAAGTTCTCAGCCCAATGAAAGTTTTCTACCAGATTGTAAACCAGACGGGGCCTCTATGTCCAAGCCAGAAGATAATGTGGAGATGGATGAGCAACTTGAGAAAGATTCAGAAGCCTTGCATGGTTCTTGCTCAAAAAAGCGATCTCGATCTCTCTTTCTCTCTCTATCTCACTCTCGCTATCTCTCTTTCTCTCTCTCTCGATCTCGCTCTCGCTATCTCTCTTTCTCTCTCTATTTTCTTATTTTCCTATCTCTCTCTCTCTCTCTCTCTCTCTCTCTCTATATATATATATATATATATATATATATATATAATATATATGTCTCGCTCTTCACTTTCCTACCTCTCTCTCTCTCTCTCTCTCTCTCTCTCTCTCTATATATATATATATATATATA